>NC_135780.1:9394568-9540737 GCF_028453695.1 Augochlora pura
GGGGGGGGAGCGATGGCACGGGGTAGAGTCAAGGTGTATAAAGTGCGGCGTAATCAGTATTCGGTCGGCACCGACCGGAAATTCAATTCCATCTTGGGGTTATAAATTTTTTGCACCGCTCGTAAAGGCGTGCTCCCGGAGAATCATCGTGATATACTGGGTGTCTTGTACAAAAGGGGATTGTGTTCGGCGGGGCCTCCTCGGGATGCTAATTTTTTCCTGCGGCGTAACCCCCGGTTGCTTATCTGCCGAGGGATTTCGTCGACGTGGAAGAAGATGACATTTCCTGATACTTGTTAGGTTATGTCGAGGTTATTATAGTGTTTATGATGACGAACGTGATTAGGCAGAGTATTTTTCTTGTTAGCATTTCGTTTAATTGGATATTAATTGGGTTGCTTGTGATTTCTACCGTATACGATTTATAGTGTGATGATTCCGTGAGAAAATTCTGTTCAACAGCACAGCTCCGCCTCTTAGTCAATAGGGTACACCGCTACCAATAGGCCAATCCCTTAGCTAATAGACTCGCCCTCTGAGGGTTCGTACCGTCCCCTGGCATTTTCGCTAAGGAAAAAGTTACTCCAAATGACCTTAAGAACTCCTCATTTCTCAGAGCTACAATAATTTTGATACATCTTGTATGTATAATATAGTATTACTATAATATTAATATACGATAACTATACTATATTAATATACAATATTAATATTAATATTCATCACAGACAACACGCACACTCCATAAATAACTCAAAAATTTAATAACTCGTCATTTAGACGGTTTGCATAAACCTGCTCTTAAATTATAAATCTTTTATCGCCGAAAATTGTCGAGCGAACTCCCTGGTCTAGCGATAAGGCTTCTATAATTAATATACGCGGCATGAAAATGTGAAACACCATGACAGGCGGTGGTGACACGTAAGACACGATGACGCTGGCAAACGCGTCGATAAAAGAACGTCGGATAACCGGAAATTCCGCAGAATCGCGCTTACTGTCGCCAGTAAGTAGGACCTCCGGACGATTTCACCGTAGCAACAAGAAATTCCTGCGGTCAGCCATACTGGGATGAAGGAAGAAACTTTGCGCGCGAAATTGAGGTTCTATCGGACTTCGAATATGAATATTGCGCGCAAAGTACGCCACACAACTATCGATCCACCAACTACCGATCGTGCCATGCCTCTCGGCGAGTCGATTCTTCCGAATGATTCACAGTTAACCCTTGCACCGGCTGTATATCCACTTCCATATTTATTTATAATTGTTTTATGCTACCCAATAGCGCACTTTCTCTATTTCCAGTGTCTATTTCTACTAATTCTATTTTGAATGTTTACAAACAATGTTTACAAGTCATCGAAAGGCTACTAGGTTTCTCAGAGGACGTAACAAAATTATTAGAAACAAAGTTGCTGAGTATTTCATTGTTCATGAACATTATATAAATTATACTACGCTCGACGAATCTTTAAACTCGATTTTCTCGAAATCTGAACCTTAAATAACAAAGTTTATTGTTTATTTTATTATTGTAAGATGTCACGTGGTACTGTACATACCACGTGGTCTATATAGGACATAGACGATTCATTTGAAAAGAATCGATCCAATAAATTGCATCTCAGACAGATTCCTCTCTTGAATTCTTTGAAACGGCATTTATCACACCATCGCGAAATTACGAATTTCGCTTGCGAACTTCGCATACGAATTTCGCTCGCGTCTATTCGCTGAGCAACTTTCTCCGGCTAATGAAAAGCAATTCTCCCGGGGAATAAAATCAATTCCTACGAAAAATAAAACACAATGTTTCCCGGCGCCCCGCATATTTCCAGAAAAAGCATCAATCACCGGCGGGACTCGACTCAATCCATTCATGCCCGCAACACGCCGAAAAAAATGATAGAGGCATCATTTATCAAAAGATTTTCAATTACACAGTATGTTTTGATATATCGTCTTTTTGTCGGCGGTGTAACTGCCGCCCTCGTTCACGACCTACTCCGCCGTCGAGATTCTCGCCGGCTTCCTTGGGGAAAATCACTATCCCTAAGGCTAATTAACATTCGAGCGCGTCCTGCTTTCATCTTGATGACTTCAAAAGAGAAAGAGCGTGACCGGCTTTTAGGCATTTTTACCGTGCCTGGCCCGACGGTAGCGAAAGAGGCTCGATTAATTCCCGTCGAACTTGCAATTTCGTGGAGGAGATAACGAAGACATTTTTTTATTAACGAAGAGAGATATTCACGCGCGAAACGATCCTTAATTACATTAATTTAAAATAAACGAGTCAGATGAAAGCTACTGTACTGATTAATAAACCAATGTGCAACGATAGGAGTTTAACGAATATTTATTTCATTTCTATCACTTTTTGTAGTTATCGAAGGCAGTAAATTAAAAAGTATTGAAATATAAACAATGTTACATGCTAAAGGGTTCACTTGGTTATTTGAAGTAACTTTCTCTTCAACAAAAATGCAATCCGTGGCTTCGTTTGCGAGTTATCAACGAAATACAGTGACCAATAAGAGAGGAGACTGTCTGGTGCCAGTCAGTCGAACTCGCCTATCATTGGTCATTGTTTTTCGTTAATAACTCGTAAACGATGTCTCGGAGAAAATTATTATGAAGGAAAAAGTTGCTTTAAATGACTTTATTTTCCCATTTCGAGTGACTTTGGGAATAAACTGCATATATAATACTGTAAATAATAAATAATAATAAATAATAAATAATGTAAATAATAAAAATAACTCAGGATATACTGTTCAACTGAGCCGTTGATGTTTAATATATATTTTTATCGACAATATTGTTTAGCATTTCAAAAAATCCTCCACACGAAAGGGTTGATTGTTAGTTTGTGCCAGAATTGTGGCCGGAAGTGCGGAGAAAGGGGGTGAAAGGATATGAAGGGGATACGAAAGACTGCGGCGCCACCTAGGCGAAAGGCTATTTAGATTTATTCGGGAATCCTCGAGCCGCCGATATATCCTGCGAGTGCACGTGCCAATACCAATAGGCGGAGTGGTTAATACCATCTGGCCTGGCATCCATCCTCGCTACTTGATAGTCAGCTTCCATTCGAAAGCTTCGTCTTATACCGCGGCCTATACGGTAATCCTAACTCTCATCCGCTTTTTACCCGATCCCCTCTATCACGGCACATCGGTCACATTCTTGGCCTAGGGACGGTACAAACGTCAATTGAATTGCGGGATATTATTATTAATATTACTATTACAATGTTCAGGCACCGAACCACGAGCACACAGTGTCGGAGATTTCGTTTATCCAACTGGTAATTGGAAAATAAATTTTAAATTCGATTTGCAATTTAAAATCTTGATAAAAAGACCATGGAACGGATGTAGATGAATTATAAATTAAAGTCTTTATAAATAGTGTTTTCTTTAAGTACAGTTTGTTGAAAATTTAAATCTAACAAGTATAGGGTAGCTCGGTTGATGCATAAGTTAAACGAATGGAGAAAATTGTCTTGATTTTATAAAATTACGATTGCAAATGTTGCTTCAAAATTGTCTTTAATCGAATAAAATACTGTAAGTATGTAAGAAGCTGCATATTTTAAAGTTTAATCTGATTATAATTTTTGCAACATTGTTCTACGCCCAGAAACTACACTGCTAATGTGTATAATACAATCGTATAATATATACAATATTTAGAATACAATATCTTTCAAAATAGTAATTACGTACGAATATTACCTAATCAATCGAATAAAGTACAGTTATAAAAATGTCATTGTCGTTTTTCATTTTGGAAAAGGAAACAATTTTTCACGCGCAATTTAGATCGTATCGCGTGGTCGATGTCTCACAGGGGTTATTCTTTAAAAATATCCATCCTCAGTTCCATTTTATTCCAGTCTCATGCAGATTCAATTCTCATAAACGGATGGCGGATCGTCAAGTAAATTTTAGATTAACTATTTTGTGGTAAGCTGCGGAGGAAATCGATGAAAAAATTCCATGCTGGCGACACAAAGTAATATAACACGATCAGAATTTCTTGGTATAGACGTTTCCTTCTATGTTAAAAGTAGACGTCGGCTTTTATGCAACCGGGACAAAAATGAATAGGTTAAACAGACGCTCGGATTCCGTGCTGTAAAATAGCACTAAAAGAATTTACGGATATTGCGAAATTATTAACAGTCTGACGCAATTAGCGAAAGAGGAGAGACGTTCCCATCTTGTTACATTTGATGGAACTAACTTAGACAATGTTTATTTTGCATGAGGAGCATTGCTCTTTACTCGCAAAGTTCGCCGGTTAATTTTAAGAGCGTGCCGAAACTGTCACAGCAGACGAATGACACGTTTTATACTTATGAACTTTGTCCTGGCGGTAGACAAGATCGTTACTTACATATGAAACGTTTCGAAGCCGATCAGTGTAAGTCGACTTCTCGTTGAAAATGAGTTAACGCAGAGCAAACTCGTATTTATCATAAAATGCTTCGATCGATAAATTAGTATAGTTGATTTCTTTGTAAATAAATAATACGTAGCGGCACTTGAATCGACGATGGAATGGGTGAATAATATAAAAAGAAATTCTGACAAAGAAATTAAACAAATTACGTTAAATAAATGAATATAAATATACAGGCACATGGATGTAAGTTATATAGATATATAGTATATAGGTATAAAGATATAAAACAATAATATAAACAATATAAATAATAAATATATATATAATAATAATATAAACAATAAATCTAACCTTATTTTGAAATTTAATAAAATCTACTAAATTAAATCTTTCAATTATTAAAATTAAATTAAATACAATTAAAATTAATCTAACCTCATAAGAAATAGATTGAGCAATATATAGGTATATAAATATATAATAGTATAATAATTTTCTTTTATTTAATTAGAACAAAAATGATGCCTTGCACTATCAGTGGCATTCCCATATTCTCAGAGCTAATTTTGATCTTGCACTGATTGCTCCGGGGGATGCATATGTTGCTCGGTTAAGTAGCTGTTTGGTAGTTGAAATGACAGGGAAAAAATTAATTTGACGAACTCTCCCCGGCCACGCCTCGCACGCTTCTTAATGCGATTCCACTGTAGCGAGAAGCTGGCTGGAACGGTTGATTGATTGCCTCGTTAACGGCCTCCGTAAATATTCCGGAATCGCGTTCGCACTGTTTATTTAAAATGATACGTTCGCCTGTTCCACCGCGAAATTAATTATTAGTTAATGACGTGTTTATTTGCCGTTACGTTTCGTTCGCCGCGCGGAAACATTCGGACGAGTCGCCGAGCGCGAGCGCGAGCGCCGAACGAAACTTTTGCCGCGGTTCCCGTGTAATTAATATAAAATCGTTTCGTATCAACAGAAAATAACTCTTTGCTCGCGTCGATCCTGTTCGCTCAAAGGCAGCTGCCCCCCACCTCGCATGTTCTCGATAATCGGCCAGAATTTTATCTTGAATTCCTGCAAAGTGTGACAAGCAGGATCCCTGCAAATCCTTTCCGCGAAACGTCTCCGCCAGGATGACTCGCAGGACGAGGCGCAGTTACAAGTGTAAGCTCCGTTTCTTTGCCTCGGCTTGATTAAAAATTATGGAAAAAATTAGAGACGTTCTACACGGCGGCGTGCGTGTCCGCGAATTTTTCATCAACCGGAACAAAAGCGGTGGTAATTTGCGTTTCTTCCTCGAGCTGCGCTAATGATAGAGGGGGCTGCTTCGTATTAAGCGGGACCAAAATTTTCTTCCAGGGATTTAACAAACTACAGTGGGGGGGGGGGGGGGGAGGAAAGTGTGCGGACGCTTTTAAAGTGGTACAATCTTTTTTTCAAACTGGATTAAATGATTACAGTTTGCTGTGTCAGCTTTTTTACTAGTCTTACCAATTTTGCTAATCGAAACTAGCATGTATATGGATTCCCATGCGAAATAAATTCATTGTTTCATTTTATTGAAAATTATACAATAGCATTTTCAGATTCTTAAATATTCTATTAATCAATAGAATAACTGTATAAATAATTCGTTATTCTGTATAATATATAAATATACGTATAAATATTATTCTTTATACGCTTATATATATTTTCTTTATATAATGAATTAAAATATACAATATTATTTATATATTAAATACATAGATAATTCTTTATTCGTTCTAGTCATGAGTAATTCCTGAAATCCTCATTTTATTTATACCAACTCTTACATTAACTCTTTATCGAGTTTTTAAAAATCGTGCTCGAATTGTCCAATTAACCCTTTGACTACTGTTGGCGCCTATTGGCGTCCGAAACATGTTGGCTTCCCGGTACTGTAAGCGCCAATAGGCGTCCAGATGAAATTTCGCCCCCGTTTATTATTAAATTTGATTAATTATATATTGTGTAATATTGATGTTATATATTGTAAAAAAGCTTAAAATTATTGTTCACTTCAACTAACATTGGTTTAATGTAATAAAATTCAATATCTAACGAAAAACAACGGCCGTGCCAAAGACTGCCGTAGCCAAAGGGTTAAAGAGCATTAGAATTAGTATTTCGTATCGACGGAGACGTTTCGATGTTCCAAAGCCGGGCGAGGTTTGCGGGGGCGCGCGTGCACGCGTTGAAATGACTTGCCAGCGCGTCCAGGACATCGTTAACAATTCATTGACACCGGGGGGGGGGGAAGCAATTATTCCGGCCGGGAGGGCCGCGCTTATAAATTTATGCACAACACTGCGTCTAGTATACGCCCGCAATATTTCGCGGATCGACTTGGCATCCATCCTTGCTGCTTGATAGTCGCCCCGGGTACGCGGGACTTGCTTTATATTTATGTACGAACATAACGGTTAACAGTAGCACGGCTGCTTCTGTTACTTTAACCGCGGTGCTCGTGAATCGTAAAACTAATTTACAATTCTACGAGCAGCAACACTGTCGTTCGTCGTCGTTCCGCTTCTTATTTCTCTTGGTCTCTCCTCGCCACCCGCCGCGAGACGCGGCTGCGTTTCCCTCGCCCTTTGACGCCCAATAAAATCCAAGTAATAAAATTTCTAACCATCAATCCCACCTTATTGGTCCTTTATGATTTATCCTCGCTTCGGATGCAGCCTTTCTATTTGCCAACGTTTCGCGGCCGAAGAAGCCCGGCGTTTTACGCTTTAATCTGATCATAACTTTTGCAACATTGTTCTGCGCCCTGGAAACTACAGCAGAAATTTTTTATCAATCTTCTAGCATAGAGTCAATCACTGTAAACAGCTTAAAGTGGTTTAGAACGATTTGTTATCAACATTGTATGTGTAAAAGCATTATGTATCTTGAATTGATTATGAGGCTGTAGGTTCTTGTGCAACAGGATATGATTTTTGATGTAGAAAATGGGGACTGTAAATACTTTTTATCTTCTCGCGTAATGTAGAATTATTTTTAAAAATAGTGATATGATGTTGACAATGTGTATAGTACATGTATAATTTGTATAATATATATTATCTGTAGTAGTAGCTATATCTATAGTATCTATATTATATTATAATGTGTATAATATATAATATATAATTGTATAATATACGTAATGTATACAGTGTGTGTAACATGCGTAATCTATACAATATGTATAACATATATAATACTTAAAATGTAAAATTTTTGAGACAGTAATTAACGAACATCGGCCAATGAAATATAAAAATGCAATTTCCATGAGCAACGACTATTTGAAAGTTGATTCGCAAAATCCTGCATTACGCGAAAAGGTACAAACCATTTCAAAAATCTATTTCTGGCCCGGCCCCGTATCCCGGTTGCGAAAATACTACCCGCGCAGTGTAACTTCCGGGGCGAAACGGAGCCGCGGATTATCCGCGGAAGTGCGAAGAGCCTTTTAACGCGGTATAATTTATTTAAAAGCCGAGCCCGGCCCCACGAAAAAGGGAATCTCTGATGAAACAGCCTTAATTAGCGCGGAGTTTCTTCCCTACAAATTCCCCTTTCTTTTTGCGAAAGAAAACCGCGACGCTGCCGCCGTTGCTCCCCCCTTTTCTTCGCCCACCTAATCGCTGCGCCCCACCTTTAACAGATCTCCTCGAGAAAAACCGCCCGCAGCCCCTCGATTCAAATTTTTCCCAGGACGCCGAACGGATGTTCTATTAACCGACGGACCCCCACCGGCAATCGAGATAATTGTTACGCGAGAAGTATACCACGCGATTTCGTCGGATACCTCGCGGACTCCCGTCGACGGCGCTTCGTCACGGTTCTCGCCACTTTTTCGGCAAATGTTTAAAGTTGTCCCGGAAACGACCGGCAAATTTTGTTCGTTATTTAATCCACCGCGGGCGTCGAAGCCCGCCCTTTTTTTACAACGACGCCCGGGAAACACAATGCGGGCGCGCTTTTTCGAACATTCTGTGCAGCTCCCCAGGTGAAAAAGTTCCAGCGACGCGTTCGGGGCTTTTTACGCGATCGGACTTGATCCGCGCTTTTGTGCCGTAAAGCAGTCGGAAAAAGATCGCGGATCAAGCTCCGGGCAGGGGGGGGGTGGTTGCAAAGGGGAGGTTCCAGTTTAATATACAGTGGTGTACAAATTTAATACAAATTTGACAGTGGTTCTAGAGACGCATCGATCCTGTCAGGTTATTGCTTTCGAAAGGGGGACAGATTTCCGAAGCGATTCGTTTCGGTCGGGATCGAAGTTAATCTAGTTGCAGCGATGATTGTTGTACACGATGTCGGGCAACGAGGATCGTGTCGGATTCGGCGGTCCCGGAGATAACAAGTCCGAGATAACGGGTCAAGTGTACCGGCGAAGTTCTCCGGGCTGATTTAATTAAACGAGTATCGAGTGACTTATTTATGAATATTGTACGGAAATATGTTAATGACGCCGCGGGTGACACCAGCTGGCGCCTAGAAACAAGGTCGATCGATCGGCCAATGAATTTTAAATAATCGAGGGCGACTTAATGCATGTAACCCAATTAACATGACACGCGTCATAGATTCGGATCGCATGTAAATGAGATGCTGCTCGACGGTGTGCCGGGACTCGGCGCGCCGCCATTTTCTAAAATTGTTTTCTGCCAGCGAGGCGAACTATACGAAGTCGTGTCATTTTACTAGTCGACTTTCTCGCGACGACGTCGCAGGGACTCTTGAAAGCGATCCTTTTATACTTTGCGTTTTTTAAATGATTATTAAATCTCGTAGAAATATATTAGGTCCGTCGGAAAATTCTGTCTGTTCTTCGAAATAAATTTTATATGTACCTGATATTTATTGAATCATTATAATAATTTAATATATTTGTAATTTAGGTTTTGTTGAGAAATATAAATTGTTGAAATTTTTGAGAAATATATATTGCAAATAAAATGACATTAACGGACACAATTTTCTAGTAGACTTAACATGATATGTTCGCGTTGTTTATTACGAAGTCGAGACATTTTACAAGTCGTTCTTTTCGCGACGATGTCACAGGGAATTTTAAAAGCGATGCTGTGCGTTTTTTAAATAATTTTTAAATCTTGTGGAAATATATAATGACGCGTTCGCGTTGTTTATCGAGAGGTAGAGTAATTTTGCAAGGCGATATTGCAGGGAATTTTAAAAGCGATCGTTCTACACTTTGCGTTTTTTAAAATGATTTTTAAATCTTACAGAAACGCATAATGTCGCGTTCGCGTTGTTTATTATTAGTCGTTCCAATGCTCGACGGCTGGAAAATTTGTTTGAAAATTTTACAAGCCGTGTAAACGGCGCTGCGAATACAAATCACAGTAATCGCGGCCCGGCGTTCGTACGAATTTAATTAATATGGATTTGATATGGAATATTAAGGCCGTAGAAAAGGATTAAACTCTAATTCCTGATTACTCCAGAATCCGCAATTTGCCCATTAATGATGATCGAACACGTAAAACCGGACACTTCGCAACACCTTTAAATGTCACTGGAAAAGCAATTTACATCGGCGGCAGAGCTTCACAATTAAATTTCGGTAATTACGTTCCCGATGCAATTCTATTCGAATCCCTCTGCCGAGCAAAATTCTAAATGTACACGATATTAACACGTCACTTCTGCCGGCGACAATGAAATTCGATGGACGGGTTTTTACGCCACTGTGCCAGCCAAGCGAAAACATGTCGCTGAACCGAGCTAATCACCCGCTCCCCCTGTTAGTGCCAGGAAATTGAAATAGGTCTTCCAGCCGTCTTCTTTAATGCTCCTTATAAAAAGGAAATGCCGCGCGATTCGCTTTTAGCGCTGATTCCCAAATGTCGCGTGTCTTCTCGCCGTAATTGACAACTCTGTTACAAGGTACAGCGAACGTTTCCGTGACGCGTAAATTGAAACGAGCCGCGCGCGAAATTTTCCATCGCTGTGCGCTTTAATTTTTCATGCAACAATTTCGTCGCGATATATTTCAATTTTCCAAACCCGACGATTTTACCGTCGCTTTATATAAAATCGCAGAAACGTATTTGCTCGTAATAATTTCACGGAATTTCCACGTAATAAATGTTCGTGGCTATGAATTTATTAAATAATTGTCCGTAAATGTTTTCGTATGATTTTAACGATCGGGCAAATATAATGGAAACGCTTTATAAAGCTGATGCTGCTCGTTATCGAGCTCGTAAAAATCAGATCAATTCTGTCGGATCTTTCTCTATTTTTCTTTCGATTAGGCGAAACAATGCGACCCCGGGCGAGAGAGGATTTTGTAGCAAATAATTTGACCGTGAATTTTTCTGTATTTATACAATTTTTAGGTTGGTGAAATGTAGAAGTGGTTCTTTTATTTTTGTTCTTAATATTAATTTATATTCCTTTTGCTTTTTCTTGTTAAAATACTAGAAACGTTTCTTCTAGTTTTGTTAGAAAAGGGTTCAGAATATTTCATCTTCAAATTGAAATTTCTTCTACTTTTTATTATAAAAATATTCATAATGTTACTTCCATTTCTGTTATAAAATCGTTCGAAATATATCTTCTTAAAATTTTATTTCTTCTATTTTTGCTATAAAAGTATAAAAAATATATCCTCTTCACATTTATATTTTTTCTATCTTTGCTGCGACACTATTAAAAATACATCCTCTTCAAATTCATATCTCTTCTATAATTGTTATAAAAATGTTCGGAACATTTCTTCCATTTTTGTTATAAAAATGTTGAGAACGTTGCTCACCCTTCCACTAAGAAAAATAGACAAATTCTTCTATTTTCGTTAGGAGATATTAACCCTTTGCACTCGAAGCCATTTTTACTATAATTCTAAAATTACTTTTCTACTTTTACTTTACTATTAATTAATTATAATTATATTTAATTAATTATAATAGTATAATAGTACTAATTACTATTACTTTAATTCTAAAATTGCATTTCCATTTTATATGATAAAATGTTTTTTATTCATATGAAATTGTATCTTGTAACTCGTGCAACAACAGTTACACTTTTAATAATCTTTGAAATTTAATTTTTCATAATATAAATATTATTTTGGAATGTACCGTAACAATTTTAGCGGTGCCTCAGAGTCACCATTCGAGCGCAAAGGGTTAAAATTTACATTTCCTGAATGATCCCTCTAAAAAGTACTTTCCCAGACGATCCATGTTTCAGTACGATTTTCCTAAAACAAACCGAGTAGTCCGCAGAGTTTGTTGGCCCAGGGAAATTGTCGAAAAAGCGTCTCCATTCGGGTTTTCGTTGAAGAAATTGCCGGTCGACCCAACCCCCATGGACTTCTTTAACCGTGGAACTTTTATTCACCGAAATTGCGTCAACGATTTGACGTAATGCCATTGACTTCTTCGTTTCGCCTTACTTCCCGGCGGCGAGCTATGCGGAGGGGGAGAGCGAGGAAGCGAAAGAAAGAGCGAGAAAACGCGAGAGAAAGAGAGAGAGAGAGAGAGAGAGGAAAGAGAGAGACGTTTCGCATCCAGCGTGCGCGGACGGAGATCGAATTTGCGAAATGGCTGTGTACGAGGGTTGAATTTCTGACGAGGTAATTCGCGGAGGGTTGCGGGGACGGCTCCGTCGAGGACGCAGACTGACGTCCCGCGGAAGCCGGAACGGAAAAAGTTGTAGGAGACGAAATTCAAAGTGAATTCAGCCCCTAAAATAGGCGGGCCGCTGATTCCGGCGCGTTTCGAGTCGCAACTTACTACGCTTGCCACCGAAAAACTAGCTTAATTCCATGATTTTCGCCACCCTCCCGCGCTATCATCCGAAACTATGTTCACAGTTGCAATTTACACAGTTTGCTTAACGCATTCGCTATTTGTCTCCACCCAACAATGAATTTTTACCATAGTACATACAGTCGAGCAAATTCGATGTGCATAATGCTCGAAGATTTAAAAACTTCTCCGCGTCTTAAATCATTTCAGGGTTTTTTCCATTAGATAAATTACTTTCATTTGTTACCTATATAAATATATATGAATATAAATACAACTTGAGTGTAAAAAAAATATAGCAAGAAACTTGTTTGTAGATTTTTACGCAAAATAAAAATCGTCTTTATCAATCCTAGGAGACAGAAGGAAATTAAACACATAAATAGTGCAATATTATTTCTAAATTATTCTGTCTTCAAGATTCTGTATTTTAGTTAATGTTTACTATAAATTCAGGCTTCTTACAACTTTTCATTATTATCTGTAAATTATATCATCCAGTAATTTACTGTTAAGTATTCGTACTGAAATATGACTAAAAATTCTGGTTAAATGATAAATGCTTAGAGTCTGACAAATTTATCACTGTTTAAAATCTAATAAATTGGTAACTGTTTAAAATCGAATAAATTAGTAACTGCTTAAAATCTAATAAATTACTGAATATTTAAAATCTAATAAATTGCTGAATATTTAAAATCTAATAAATTACTGAATATTCAAAATCTAATAAATAATCAAACGATTAAAATCTAATAAATAACCAAAGGTTTAAAATCTAATAAATAATCGACCGTTTAAAATCTAATAAATAACCGAACGTTTAAGATCCAATAAATGTCTAAACGCCTAAAATCTATTGAGCGAACGTCTACAATCCGGCAGACAGAGAAACGCCAAAAATCCGGCGAGTCGTTGTAAAATTAAAAGGCGCCGCCGCCCTCCGCGCAGCAAATAATTGTTCTAATAAAGCTGCCCTGGCGAATATCCGCGAGAAGCGTTGCCGTTGGGCAACACAAAGGCGAGAGATTCGGTGCGGAACGAAGCCGGAGAGGCTTGCGAACGGTATCGGAGCAGAAACAGGGGCGCCGGGCGCGGCAACGATACAAAGAAGAAATCCAAGATGGCGAATGGGCTCGAGGAGAACAGTTCGGGGTGAAATTTTCCGGGAACGATTCCTTTTGTCTCGGTGGATGGCGCGAGACATGAGCCTGACCCGACCCGAGCCAACTTGATTCGGAGCACCCCGCTTCGTACGCCGTTGCAAGAGCGAAAGAATGGAGGAGGACACCAGCCGGAAATGAAGGTAGCTCTGGGAAGTTCGCGAGCGCGCAAACACACCGCCGTTACCTTCTGCCGAGTAAATTTTATCGAATTCGGTGATCCTTCAGCTTCGGGAAACGGGGACAGGGAGACCGTAACACGTATTACACGCCGTGGTACGCAGCCAGAAACGGGAAAAGCGGCGCCGAGGACGTGGAATCAACGGTCATTCGACGCTCCCGACGATCGAACATTACTCGAACGACCAGATTATCGTCGCGGAAAAAGTCCGATTAATATGATGGGATTATCGTCGCGATCGTGGCAAAATAATCGCGAACGTCTAAATTCCAATTATACGAACATTTGCAGAAAGGTTTCGTAATTAACACGTTGAACGCCGCTGATATTAATTTTTAACTGACTTTATTGTATGGAACGTGATCCATCGACTTTTGGAATATAAAAGAATTGAACTAACTTTAGTAAGTATATCTTAAATTTTTAGTTTGGATTTTCTTAATTAAATGGCGGCGGTTGTGGGTATTTTGGGGTTGATATTCGTCGTTTAATAGAGTGTTAAAAAACTGCAACAAACTGACTTTGAGTATTTTAGTATTAAACCGTGGTATTTTTAAGCTGTGCAGAGTAAGGTATAGAAAATTTCGACGAGTCGTTATTTAATGAATACCATCTTCGAATATCTAGTTTAGTTATTTATAAGATCGAGGAAGACTGAATTAAAACTATTCAATATTACTACGAACGCCGACGAAGTGACTAAATAAATTAGAGACGATCTTCAGAATGCTTAATTTATTATCTACTAAAATCAAAAAATAAATAAAAATACGATAATATCTACACGCAGCTTTCATTTCAACCTTACTTAAACTGAATTTACCGTCATCATTTATTTCCAAAATCATTTATTTTTATCATTTATTTTTTCGATTTGGAAATTCGATTGGGACATCTCCGTCCCAATTTAAGACACTAACTGGATGAACTAAACTATGTAAACTACAAGATATAAAAAACCTAGTGTAGGGTTTTTCCGGGTATGCATGGTCGGGTGTCATAAAATGGTAATGAATGGGACGGATGGCGACAGAGTGTTTGGGCGACTTCGAGTGGCCTGAGTCTATTGCTTAGGTTCCTCGAAGTCCTGCGTGCCCGAAAGATAGAGTGTGAGTGAGCGAGAGGGAAATAAAAAAAGGAAGAGAGAGAATGAGTAAGAATGAGATAGCGAGTGAGACAGAGCGAAAGAGTATGGATGCAAGAGAGAGAAAGAGAGAGAGAGAGAGAGAAAGAGAGAGAGAGAGAGAGAGAGAGAGAGAGAGTAGGATAATTTGGAAAAGGCTAGGAAGGGCAAAAGAACGAGCGGAAAAGATCGGGGCATTCGAAGGAGAACCGTGGCGTGAAGAAGTCGTTGTTGCTGTCGTTGTTGTTGTCAAAGTTGTTGCGTTGCCGTTGTTGTTGTCGTTGTTATTCTTGTTCTAAGTCGTGGGACATTGATAATAAACTGTTGTACTTGTTATTGTTAAACGAAGGTGCCTTTAGTTGTCGTATTATTATTATTATTATCACGGAGTCACGTGGGATTTACTTCCAAAATAATCCCTACACTAGTATTATAAATTTCAATATACACTTATGCCCCAACAAAGACCAATGGCGAGTATAGAAAACATTTAGCTCAGCCTGGAAGAGTAATCGATCAAATGAAACAGCCAGATGATCCTAGAATTCGAGACTCGCGGACCTCCAATTTTCCGACGAGGTAGCCTGGCAATCGACACGGTAGCTAATTCGCCGGACTCCCCGGGAAAGCGTCGGAAAACGGACAGGTCTCTTTCGACTGCGAAGGAGAACGCCGGGAGAACGCCCGGTTACTCGTCGGCCGATAAAAGCGAACAGCGTACACGCCGGATCGTTTTTCGTGCATCCAATTTATTCTCCAACCTCGAGATTCAAATATGCTGCTAGAATGTACAGTATGTAATCGTCCACGTTAAGACGGTAACTCGGAATAACCAAGAACGGGGGACGCGTGCACGCATGCGGGGAAAATCGAAATGTACAACAAGCGAGCGGGAGCAGCGCGGAGACGCGGTTCCGGGACGACGACGCGCGACGAATACAAGCCTTTTTCTCGCGCGTGTAAAATCATTAGCGTCCGGCGCGAGTTACGGGACTCATTTGCATACCCGATGCCACGGTATAACGCGCACGCCGTCCTGGCGGACTCCTCGATATTCGCGTCGATATCCATCTTTTTTTTTTTTGTTCACCCCGCCCCGTTATTTCCTCCCCGTTTTATTTGGATTTCATTCGGTAAGCTCCGGCCGCGCGAGCAAACCGTAAATCTCAAATATAAAAACACTATTCAATATACGAAACACATTTTGTCAAGTTTAAAAAAGAGAGAGACAGAGAGAGAGAGAGAGAGTGCGGTGGAGAGCTGTAGTGGGAGGGAGAGAAAGAGGGGGGGAGGAGAGTAAATTCGTTCTAACTTCATCCCGTCGATCCAATTTCCAATAAAATTCCTTTTCGAGAGCCCGAAATTGCTTTGCCTCCTGAGAATGTAAATATTCGAGTGTCACAGAAAGTATTGCCGCGCGTTCGCCGGCTTCGGCCGCTCTGTTTCCCGATTATTATTTTTCGCAAGCGAAAATAAATTCGGCGAGCGCGCGGCGGCGGTGATCGCCGATCCCCGAATTTCCACGATTTTCCCCTAGAATTTTCAGATTTTTACAGAAATTTCCCGATCCAGATGGATATTTTCAGAATTTTTACAGACATTTCCAGAGTTGTACAGGAATAATCGAATTTCTACAAATACTTTCAGATTTTTACAGATATATCCAAAGTTCTACAGAAATTTTCAAATTTTTACAAAAATTTTTAAATTTTTACAAATGTCTCGAGAGTTTTACAGATATTTCCAGATTCGTACAGGAATTTTCCGATTTTCGTCGAAATCGCCGGATTCTTACAGAGATGTTCTGCAATGATTAGATCATATTCAGATTTATCGGTCGACATTCTCGCGAGGCACGCAATTGTTCGAGACGCGATAATGGATCGGCGCTGTTCGTCGGGATTGCCGATTTCGATTTATTACGTCCATATAGCTTCGCGATAAGGCCGCGATAATTAATTCTAGTAAATCGAGGAACGTTGATTCGTTGCATGGTCGGTCTCGAAAGTTTGCACACCTGCTGAACCTTCGGCAATTTAAAAAGACACTTTCATGCGATAAATTCACCGAGTCACCAATTCTCCTTTACACATTTCGACTAAATTCGGATTTAATTTCGATTGAATTGCCTAAATGACTGAATCGCAACTATTGAAAAATATTACAAGAATTTATAGTAATGATAAAAATTATAATAATTAATGTTAATATTTATACGTATAATAATATTAATATTTATACGTATAGCAATATTAATATTTATACGTATAGTAATATTAATATTTTTAAGTATAATAGTATTAATATTTATAAGTATAATAATAAGTCTCTTGTGTTCATTACTCGCTGAAGAGGTTTATATTAACCAAAATATTTGAGCACGCTAAATTTGATCACTAATGAGTTATTAACGCTTGCAAGAGCAAGTTGTTAGTTACTTCGGTCAATTTCAACTTCCCAGTTTCACTTTCCTTAGCTAAACCCCGTTGAAGTTACAAGTTGAACCTGTGAACTTCGCGAGATATTTTCGGTTGATAGTTTGACAATCAACGCGTTAAATATTATATTTAATCAACGCGTTAAATGTTGTATTTCTAAAAGAAGATTCCTTGTCATTTTTACGAGTCTTTGACGCTTTGTATTTTGTGCCAGGAACGAGTGACAAGATTAGTTGCACTTTAAAAATTAATTTTCACTAACGCGTTCGATATGAACAATTGTAACGACATCGACATCTGTACATTGCAAGATTATTAAAAATGTATTAACTACCGCACACGTTACCGCTTTAAACCACAGTGGAACCTTTATTATCTGAACAACACTCTGGCAGATGAATTCTTTATTATCAAAGTTCTTTGTTCATTCGAATGAACGATACATAATTTATTGTTCACAAGAATTTAATTTAATAGTTATCTCTGTTATATTTACTTAGGTTAGTTGAGTCTGTTACTATGGGGTTGCTTTTCGGTATAATTAACTTGTTCAATTTATCAAACGAGACGTATGAAATTTCCCTATTTTTTTATTGCATTTATATAAAAGTAAAACGATATATCTTATTCGATAAATATATCTATATTAATTATACTCGAGGAATAACCAAAGGTACGGCAGTCGATCACCCCACAGTAACCGGCACAATTGACTTATATAATTTCGCTAACGAGACATATCACATTTCCTTACCGTTTCATCTCATTTATTTAAAAATAAAAAAATACAATATATCTCATTCGATAAATGTATGCATTAATTATACTCGAGAAGCGATCGATCACTCCGCACCAACCGGTACAATTAACTTATATAATTTCTCTACCGAGACACATTACATCTTTCTTGCCCCTTTTTATATCGTTTATTTAAAAACAATAAAAACACAATATATCTCGTTCAATAAATATAAATATATATTAACTACAGCCCAGAACAAACCAAAGGCGCTTCGTCCTCCTCGCGTTATCGTCTAGGTTCCACCGTGTCGTTAATATCGTTAAAATCGTTAACAACTGAACAACGGGCATTAAAAAATGCAGAAATCGCGTTCGACGGGTACGCGAACGAGAATCGCGGTGGCGCGGGTGAAAGTTTCGCGACCGACGGTGCCCTCTGCCTTAAAAACAAAATTCAGCTAATTGCGGGCGAGAGCCCGGTGGTCCGCGCGGGACGCGAGAGGATCGTAGAGATTCGGAAGCAGGGCCGGTGCGCCGGTTCTCGCACGTGCGATTCGCACGCCGCGAAAGTGCCTCTTAATTGAATCCTTCGCAGAGAGCCGCCCCAGAGAGATTTCCACGGTCGCCGGCGAAGTTTCGACGTCGCTCGAAACTCTTTCGCGAGCTAAGACTGAAACCGGGGGTAGGGAGGGGTAGGGAGGGTGGGAGGCGACGGTGGATGGCGGCGGCGGCACGCCGGGGCCGTGCGCGGAAGAATTGGATTCTTCATCAATCGAGATCGGGTAGGCCGCCGTTGGAGCCGAAGCTGTCTCTGGAATCCTTTTGGGCTCGCTCGAAATGACTGCCGGGGGAGGCGTCTTTCAGACGGTTCTCGAAATTCAGAAAGTCTGAGCCGCACGGACTGCAGGCCTGCATTGATTGGGCAAAAGGTTCTTTGTTCAAGCGATCCGCCACACTGTCTTCAACCCTTGACAACCCCGTCGGTCTTTCCGGAGCGATTTGCACGCCGGCGATCGATCGATGGTGAGAACATAATTCACGGATATCGTTCGCGTAAACGTTAGTTCACAACCGCGTTGATCAGTGCTTCTTATTGTTAACGTTTTCGTAAATTAGGAAGGCGATTCGCGCTCAGAAGCCAATCGGTATATAAATTCAAGTTTTAAATTAATTCAAGCTATTGAAAAATATAACTTTTTTTACTTTGTATCAAATTTTAATTGAACACTGTAATTTGATTAATTTTTGTATGTCTTTAACGTGTTAATATTTAGATGCGAAAGTAGTTGGAAAATTAATAATGTAACATGCGAGGGAACATATTGAAGTAAACTAGTAACATACAAATGAATTTAATGAAACAAAAGGAAATGTTGATGTTTTGTTTGAAGAAATTATTTTCTGTGATCTTAATTATGTTTAGTTATTTCAGGGTTAATTTAAGTGCTGCTACCTGTTGTTTATTCAGCAAAAACTTGATTTATCACCTAGAAGATTCTACGATAGAGATGCGCTCGCAACGCATAATTAACTTTCAAAGACAATTGCACTTGCATTGATTTTATTCCGGATCGTCAATTTGTCGAACGCCAATCTTTACTTCCACGTTTAAATATTGATAATAGGAGAGCAGGATTTGATTTCTGTTTAACGTTAAACATACCATGTCGGTCAATTTCCGCGCTGCTTATTGACCATTATCGATCAGTTACGGCACAAATGCATGCAGGGTTGTTAAGGGTTAATCGGACTGTGGATGTTTATGCATTCTGAGCAAACGTACTCAAGTCATTTGCTTAATGTTTCACTTATTATCGTCAATAGAAACGGAATTACTACCACTACTAATATGATAATCAAGCTACAAACAATCTATTAAATATAAATCATTTCTCCTGAATCGAAACAAATTTTAGTTCCTCTCTTATCAAAATCAATACTAAATTAATACATTTGAAATTATATATAAAAGCATTATACTTAATTTTTTAAGTTTACTCACTAAGGAAATTTGATTTTAAATAAACATCAATTACTTTGAACTGTATCATTGTGCATATTTGAAATAGTTTACGTAATTATGTTATTACTATTTTGTATGGTTAATTTAATTTTGGATCTCTACTGTGGCCGAATAGTTAACGTTATAAAAATTTAAAAAAAAATCATGGCAACCAACAATTTGCTATCTATTATCGAGGCATTATTATATAGTTTTTAAAATATTAGATACGCGACGAATAAAATCAGTAAAATAGCTAATATTATTTAATATTATGCTTAATAGTTATATTATTTAATGCTAATGTTATAAAAATGTTCAGGGCCGAGCAACCGGTCGGTAAAGCGACAATAAATGTAAAAAAAAAGAAAGGTTTGCATAAACACCGTCAGCCGAGTGATTATAAATAATCTTTACTTGAATCAAGAAACTGTCGGACTCGGTATTTTCTGTTATTTGCCTTTCCAACCGGGGTGACGAGATCACGGTGCTCTCCGCGCTGTTGCATAGCCCTCCTTCGCTGTCCATCATCTTTCAAGAATAATTACGGGGTTCGTTTAAAATGATTAATTACAAACTTACGACGACAGAATAACGGAGAATTCGCGAATGTTCCCGTAATCGCGACGATTCGACATCGAGCTGCCAACCTTCGCGCAAAATAAAAAATGCGATTCGTCGCTCGCGTCGAACAGAAAACGGATACAAAAAGGTTGTCGTTCGTCGATCATTTCGATGATCTTAAAACACACGAACTATACGTCTGTCCATTTATCACTCGAGTCGAATGGAAAATGCGACGACACGGTCGAACGAACTGTAATAATGAACTGTTCGGGAACAAATCGAATACGTCGACGGGCACGAAACTTCGGAAAGTGTGTTCACATTTTATTGCTACCAGTACAATGTAAAAAAAAGAGCTTGTAAAAAATAGCATGCGTGAAAGCACGCAGGACAGTGTTCCGACGGAAATAAATTAGTCTAACTAAAATTTCGCTATTAAATGCACAACGTGGCTCCTAAGAGAGAGAGAGAGAGAGAGAGAGAGAGAGAAAGAGAGAGAGTCTCCGAGCGTTCACACCATGACGCGAGCGAATTCAAAATGTCGGTATCCCACTAGAAATCACAGTCTAATAAGAAGCCGATCGGTCGTCGTATCAAAAGTCTGTCTGATGCTGCGTTCCATCTGTTTGCGGCTCGAGCAGATGCTGATGACACTGCATGTCGATCGGATAGAAATTGATACCGTTCTGCTGCTGGGACCTCAAGAATTGGCAACCGAAGCACCCCGTGAAGTTACAGTAATCAGCGGTTTCTGTTACCAGCTTGGTCTTCTCCTCGACCACCTCGACCACGTTGCCGTCCTCCGTGCTGGTGATGATGCCGGTGCCCAACTTTTTCCCAAGGATCTTCACCTCCTTCCGACAGCCGGCCGACGTGTTCACCACGTTCGTCTCGCATCCGTTCGTGTTCGCCGCGGTGTTCTTCAGGAACTGTTCGTACGGCGTGAGCAGCTTCATGTTCGAGTACTGCGACGCCATGATCTCCTGATTGTGGTTCTTCGGGCCAAGGATCTTCACCTCGCCGAGGCCGGAGAACAGCTTCGACGGCGGCAGGATGTTGTTGGTCTTCCCGCCGAGAACCTTCGCACGAAATTATTGCGATTATGGGGTACCATCGACTCGAATCGTTTTTAACACAGTATAATTGTGCCCATAATTATGAAAGTGGTCTGAGTCATATATTTCTTGTTTCGAGATATTTAATGAATTGCATTTGCATAAATTAAAATATATTTCTACGTTATGCGATCTTTTTATTTAGAATTTTATTAGTCTTGAATAATGGAAATTTATTATGAATATGAAATTTTGTGTGAATTTCATACGAAAATGTTGTTTTTAAAGTTTGAATTGACTTGGACCATTTTCAAAATTAACTAAATGTATTATAGATGACTTGAAGCAATAAAGAACTACGAGTTTTATTTGAAACAATAACTTTAATGAAATGATTCGTGCACATTTATTAATGATTCTCAAAAAGTAAAGCATTTTCATCATTTCGAGTTTTTAAGTTTTTTAAAATGTTCCTGAAAAACTGGAGGAACGTATGGTAGTAAACACATAATATCTTTATGTTTTTCTTCCGATACTGGTCCAGTGGCGGTGCTTATTATTTAGTTCAGAGACGCGTGAAAGAGGGACACGCGCCGTTTACAAGTTACGTTTATATAATTTCTTTAAATTTTTCACTTGGACCACTTTCATAATTAACACGAAATGAATTCCATATAATGTTGAAAGCACAACCACCATCTAATGGTTCATTTTTGACGATATCGTAAAAATTACATTGAATAAATTTAGTTTAAAATAATGTGGTGTAGAATAGCTGATAAACTCTTTTTTTTTTAATTTTGACTTAGACCACTTTCATAATCATGGGCACAATTGATCTTCGAAATTGGAACAATGTTATTGGAGTTTTTGATCTTATAAAACGTTGTGGATGAGGATTACGGTGGTTTGTTTCTTTTTTAATTGTTTTTTTAACGCGGGAGAAATCTACATGTCAGACGCCCCCGTAACTGGGGGGGGGGGGGGCGTTGACGGGGGCAGTGTAGGTTTCGACATACTAAAACCCCTTCGGACGCGCATCGTCTACCTGACGGATTCGGGGGAGCCACGGGAACTCTAAATACACTACAGCAGCTTATGGTGGTTGCTGTTTGGTTGGTGAAGAATCTGTGTACGTGTAAATAACTAACTAAATAAAGAAATTAATATATACATAACAAACTAACTAAATAACTAAATAAGGAAATAAAGAAAGAAAAAATATATACACGAAGAAATAATTAAATAAATAAATCAAAGGACGCACTGTGCAGTAGAAATGAAGATGAGGCTAAAAGAATCCTGAATGTCAACGTCAACGTGACACCATAAGAAATGTCAAAAACAATGGAGTAATATCAACAAAAAAGTAACTTAAATATTAATAACAAATATTTAAGAATCAGAATTGTTAAGCAGAACAACGAATTTCTGTAGTTTATGAAAACCTCTACATCCAAGGTACCGAACTTTGATGAGGGTTCAGGTATACCTGTAAAAGTATGCTAGGCACAAAAATGCGTACTGTCGCCTAGCTTACTAGTTCTTCCGTACAGTCCGTGGTATTTGCATCGCGCGCCTGTCGGTATAATTATAGTTCTTCCACCGTACCTTCCTATCAACTTTTAAATATAATTATTTACACTGGTTTTTATGCTACGCGAGAGTTTTATTCCACACAACCCTTTGCACTCGAATGGTGACTCTCAGGCACCACTAATATTGTTCTTTCACCCTTTAAAATAATTTTTATAGCATCAATGTTTAATTTTAGAAAAATTAGAATTAATTTAGCATATATAAAGTACACTTCGTCGATCAAAATAAAAATACTATAAGACAGAAAAATTCTTTTAGATTTCGAGCTAAAATGGCTTCGAGTGCAAAGGGTTAAGCAGTGATTGGAACATTGCGAGAGGGTTTTACCTTGTTAAACTGATGCGTCGCTCCCAGAATCTTCATGTCCGATTGGCCGATGGGCATCAAACCCCCGTCGGGTTCACTGTCGTCGAAAACGGATGACAGTTTCATCTTGCTTTCGTAAACCGAGTGATGTTCCTCCATCGTTGAACTACCGAGAATGTTCAGATCCTCAGTTAAACTAGTGTTGCTCTTCAAATACGGAAGCGTTTCACTTAGGATCGACAAAGGGGGATGATTTTTCAATAACAGGGAGGATATCGAAGGTTGCGAGGTGGTTGACAAAGTGGAAATGTCGCTTCGGTGACTGAGAATGTTTGTTAACTCTTGTTGACTCGAGGGTACTCCTATACCTATCATAAAAGTCAGCGGATTCATATTTCAACATACTAGTCTCGGTCGCAGTGCGAGCATAGTTACATTTGAAAGCATCGTGTCGCTAAATGGTCGAACAATTTAGAGCCGAATTATTCTCGTCGAGGTTCGCCGTACTGTCGAATCTTAGGTACTGTAATTATGTAATAACATAAGAAGAAATTAATCGAATGAACGTTTTAATTCTCAGAATAATTTTTGATCGGATCAAAATTGGTAGAAACAAAAAAGTTATACGAATATCCTTAAATGATTTAACCCTTCACACTCGAGTATCTTCTCTCATTGATAATAACAATTCCGCTTTGAAATTAACAATTTTCGCGGAATAAAGTTATCCTTATCAACTTCAATAAATATAAATTCTTTCTTTGCTAATTTCAGCGGATTGAAAATGCAAGCAAGCCCCCTTAAATTCTTTTAATATCTTCGTCTATTCATTGTTTAAACAGTAGAAATATGATCTTATATTTTTCTTCAAAGCATATAACCGAATATTACTGAACAATCGCATATCACTCCTAGTCTGCTGACTGTATATAACAAAAAATGAGCAAGAGCGCATCTTAAACCAGTAATAAAATAAAAATAACGGAAGGATGCAGTATTTTGAAGTAAATAAAATTGTTAAATATAGTAAAAATTTCCGAGTAACTTTTTCATTTTGCAACGAACTCTACGGAATTTTTGCAACGAAATATTGAACAAATACGTAGAAACACTGAACAAATACATATAAATACTCAATAAATACGTATAAATATTGTCTAAATACATATAAATATTGTACAAATGAAAAGAAAATTCTGCAAGTGCAAAGGGTTAAAGGACTCGGCAGACAGATTTCCCGCTCGACCGACGGTCTCTAAATTGTTCGGTGCAGCTCGAACGTCTCGCAGAATCCGGAAACATGTGCGAGACGTTGGCGTAGAGTGGAATGTTCACCTTCGTCGTCGTGCTCGTTGACGGCGAGGCCGGCGTCAATGGACAACGATTTCGGGCCGAGGATTAAATCGTCGATTTTCGGCTGGGAGAGGAAACTGATACCGTCGACGAAACGATCGTCGAGGCTCTTGATGTCGAGTATCCTGATGTCTTTGTCCTCGAGAATCTCGATGCCATCCATCGGTATGGGTTTCTGCGCCGAGGCCGAGTTAAGTACCATGATCTGATTATCCGAATCCCCGATGATCACCTCCCCGTTGCCGCGTGTGTTCACCACATCGATCGCGTCCGCTTCGTCGCCGTCGAGGATCGTCACGTCGTGAGCGTTCTGCGCCATCAAATCGCGCGCCTCGCTGTTCGTCATCACCTAATTGCCAAGTTAACACGGTGAGAATGACTGACAACCGGCTCGACGGCAGTCGTCGACATTCGTTGAAATTCTACGATGATCTATGAACCCCCGCGCCCGCACTCGCGACGGTTATTTTTAACAATAACTAACTCAGGACGTTATCCGGCTTCTTCCTGTCCTTTTCTAACACTTAAGCTTTCGAGTAAATGACGGTGTACTCTAAACCACCCTGTACTCCCCGAAGAAATTATTACAATAGTAAGCTTATATATTTTATAAGCTTCTTGAAAGTGTAAATTAATAAAAGTTGACGAGTTGAATCGTTCTTATCAAATATATGAATAAATTAGATATAATATTTGTGATATATGAAAATGTGCCTTGCCGCTCATTTAACACTCTATATATAATAATAAAAATAATTAATGTCAGTGTCTATTTAAAAATAATTGGGACCAATTATTATGGATTTAGAAGCTCTGACAAGTCGTCGTGTTAAGCGGAGTATAAAAGTTTCGAGTAGAACAGTCGGAAAATAGACTTTTAGCCGCGAATTACCGGCGCGCAGCGAAGATCGCGAGGTTCTGAAAGATCATATCGGACGGAAGCTGCAACGGCCTGGCTAGGGATAAGTGCGAGGATCATGATCGATCCGTTTCATCACCTCGTAACGACCGTCCTCGGTGGCCCGCACGAATTGTATCCCGCCCTGGGCAGCCAGTTCCAGCAACTCGTTGCAATCCTCCATCGTCGGGGATACAACGGTACCATTCTGGCGATTTGGCTCGTTCCTCGGTGCCTCGCCGTACGTGAACTGGGAATCCAATGCCGTCACTAGGCTCTCTGTCGACAATGCACTTAAATAAAGACCACATTGCCGCGACAGTTTGAAAAACAGCGCCGCCTTTAACGAGCCAATTATGGCGCACGGGCGGCGACAGCCCCCGCTGAATCCCGGCTTGTCTCGCGCGTCTCGGCCACCGATTCCACCCGTCGCGCGGACCAAATCATTTCGTCGTCGAGCTAAATTATTTAACCGTTTCGATCTACTTCTGGAACGTCTTTTTCCGGGAGGCGATGCCATTAACGGGACAATTATTCGACGCCAGTTTCGGGGACGCGCGGGTAAATATTTGATTTCAACCTTCGCTCGTTCCGTTGCGTTCGCTTGATTCAGTCGTCAAACGGTTCTAACCGGACGGTATTATTAGCCGGAGGGTTAACCTTTCTTTAAAGCAACCTCGCCTGAATTTTTCGACGTATTTTTAGTATTTTCTATAAGCAGTTTTTGTAATTTATAGATATTTTAGCAGAATCGTCTGTGACAATGGATCTTAGAGTATGATGGAGTGGATATTAGAGATTGATTTTCTTTAGGAGAAAGTGTATAAAATGTAGCGAAATGTATAACAAATGTATATATTTATATGTATACAGGTGTTCCTATAATCATTCTCAATTGGGAAATAATAGATTCCTGGGTTTATTTGAAGTAACTTTTTCCTTGGCGAAAATGCAATACGCGGCTTCGTTTGCGAGTTATTAAGAAAAAAACGCTGACCAATCAGCGTAGAGACGTCAACTTAGCGCGAAGCGGCCGAGTCGATGAGCGAAACTATACTTCGCCCACAAGGTACCTCGGACGCCGCGCGTCGGTAGAGCTCGCCTATTATTGGTCACTGTTTTTCGTCGGTAACTTGTTAACGATACCACGGAGACAATTTTTGCAAAGGAAAAAGTTGCTTGAAATGATCTCAGGAATCTCTCGCTTTCCCATTGCCAATGACTTTTTGAATATTTTATACATTTACAAGTTTCGTTTTAACACTGCCGTCTGCTGTTATCTTCCATTTCCTGGTAGAGCAATTTGGAACGAGTCACTTTGAGACCTGGGACTGTTCCAGCTTTATTAATCTTTCCGTGTAGGACTGTCTATTTTCCGATATCCCCGGACTCCCCTAGTGCCTGTGATTATTCATACGCAGGTAATCCTCACCGTGTTCGCTTTCCGGGCCGGGCGGCTCGACGATGAAATTGATTTTTCCGTCGGGATCGATGCTCTGAATGACAGTCGCCACCACAGGCACTTTTATCTGCACGGCTTTGATCCTGTCTGCGTCCGGCGCGATTGTTGGGCTTAGGGTCATCTTTCCGGCTATTCGAAGGTCGTCCGCCGTTGCCGCCGTCAAGATCTGAGGAACAACATTACTCGTTAATTTTTATTTTTAATCGGAAAATGTTTTACGATTTCTGTAATTAGTAATGTAACTTTGACATAAGTGAACGCTTTATTTACCAGGGATATAGTAATAGAGGGATATAGAAATAGAGGGATATAGTAATTCAGGGATATAGAAATACTTATTTAGATTTGATAATTAATTTTTACTCTATTCATAATTTTCTATTAAATGATTTCGTAAATATTTTAAAATATTCTACTTAAAATACGTTACTATAATTCTCAATTATATGGTATTATAAATGTTATAAAATAATTTAGAATACTCTAGAATACCTTAATTTTATTGAGCTTCGCAAATCTTTATTTTGCAATTATTATTTGATTCAGGCTAGATTATTTGAACGCATTCTCAATATTTCAATTTACTGTTATTAAAATTGTAAAGACACATTTATTTACGAACAGTGTTAAACCTAATGTTAAGTAAATTACTTGAATTGTATGAAATGTAAGAAGTTGTTCGCGTGGTAGTCAGAGAGTTAAACGATAATATCAAAAGAGCTTGTTACATTATGTTAACCTAAATAATTCGATAGATCATGAATAAAACTATTGTAATTTTTCAACAATATTTAAAAAAATTCTCGGTTACCGATCTTCGATTTTAAAAGGACTGTTGGACAAATAAATCGTTAATAAATACGCTGATAAATAAAGTGTCAATAAATAAGCCGGTAAATAAAGTGTTAATAAATAAGCCAGTAAATAAAGTGTTAATAAATAAGCCAAGAAATATAGTGTTAATAAATACGTCATAAAATTCAGTGTTAATAAATACGCCGAGAAATAAAGTGTTAAATAAGCCAAAAAATATAGTGTTAATAAATAAGCGGAGGTTTTACATTTTTGTGAGTTCCAGTTGTCGAGACTTTCACGAGTATGGGAATTCCCTTGGCGGGCTTGAAAAGGGCGAAAGGCGTTTGGTTCTCCAGCAGAGCCATCTCCATCGCTTTGGTATCGATCTTGTCGATCACCATCGACTCCATAACGTCAGACTTTCAAGAAACAGTTCACAACATTAATTGCCACATTTCCCTTTCTCTACTATATATCATGCAACAAATAAAAATGATTTGATACGATACCTTCGGCGGGCTACCAATCGTGAGCAGGGGGTCCTTGTCTCTAATCTCCATGGTCTGATTGCGATCATTGTTCGGAAGTTGCACGATCCGGACGTTTTTGCTAACAATGAACGATTTTAGCAAAATCAAATGGATTCGATTACATCTTTCGATTGCAATAATAAAACTATATTATTCTTTCGATAGAAGGAAGAAAAGGATGCGCAATAGCTTCGCGTGTTAAAAATCTACCAAACTGTTTTATGCATTTATTTCTAGACCAGCCACAAAGTTGGATTTCACCAGGAATTGTTTCATAGTATTAAAAAATTTGTAATTTATAGCATACTTAATCTTTTTTTATTGAGGCAATAATTTCGACTGTGATACAATGACTCGCTTTCCGAATTATAACTGAGACATTAATTTCATCATTACTAGACCGTGAATTGTTATGTAAAATAAAGTACAAAAAAAATAACATTAATAACGTAATACGATAAAAATAAAAACATATATTAATCAAATTATATGCATAAAATCCGCCGTCTATTTTTAACAAAACAGAGAAGAAGACACGATATAACCCTTCAAAGTCCTGCGTCCAACCAGATTAGAAATTAGCTTTTGAACTGATCTACTTGTTTATTTATTAATTAATTTTCTATATAAAAAAATATTCATGAATGATTATCGAATTAAATGCTACAATAATTAGTGCAATTTTTAATCACCATAAACAGCTCAAAAAATTACAAATAAATGTATGACAAATTTTGAAACAGAGCCGAAAGAATAGTTAGCACCGTGAGGGATTAATGTTTAACTAAAACCATGATTATGCAAAATAAAAATGTTTCGGTGGGAAACGCTTCGAATTATGACAGGCAGACGTGTGGGGATGCAGGAAATAGAGGGGCTGTGGGCCTGGAAAGATCAACATTCGGGCTGCGTTCATTTATCCATGGAGAAACGGCTGTCCGTCATGGAGAAAATTAAGCGACGTCCGCGCCGCGACGTCTACCTACTTTCTTATGACGTTCGGATCGTTGATTTCGGGCTGGGAGGCGCTCGGATGTCGATAGTTTATGCCGTGCTTGTACTCCTCGTGCGATCTCAAAGAGAATCGACGCGGAAACTCTTTGCCGCAGATTCCGCACACGTACTGCATTTTCTCGGCGTGTGCATGCATTTTCTCGGCGTGTGCATGCGCTTTGACCTTGTGGCAGACCAAATTCGACATTTGATTGAAGCCTTTGCCGCAAAGCTCGCATTTGTACGGCCGCTCGTTCGTATGAGTAAACACGTGGTTCCTCAAATTGCCTGACAACGAAACGGTGTTCAACCATTAAAGCTTGTAATCATCCCCCCGAATTATATTGACCGCGCGCGCGCGTATCGAGATCCGTTACAGACGATTTCGCGCGCGTTTCTATTTCGCCCGGCCGCAAGTTTTCCGGCAAACAATATTCCAACATGATCGAAACCTTCGATCTCACTTTTCTGCGAATCGCGCACGCTTTTCTTTCATTTAAAAACGTATATTGCATCGAACTGCGTTTCAAAAATGTTTGTCAAATATTATTGAATGGTGCAATAATATTTTGACTGATGGGGCGATTTTTTTAGGAATATAACTGGCTTAATCGAGACTTGATTAATGTTAGTTCAAATATTGATCGATAGTTCATTATATTTAGTTTGAAAGTAGTGTATAAAATAATGAAATTGTAGAAAATTCTTTTACTATAATTTGCGATGATTTATTGAAAGATTAACTGGCTTAGTCGGGTTTTATTTGTTAATTTAAATATAGATCAATCGCCCACTGTATTTTATTCTTAGCTATAAACTAATAAAAATATAGAATATCATGCTTTTACAATATTTTTTCAAAAAGTAATTGACTTTAATTCATCAATTTAAATGTAAATCAACTGTCAAAACTGAAAGGGTTAAACTCTCTTCTGATTAATATTTAAACGCGAACATGCGGGACTTAATTATTCGTAAAAACGTTCTAAGTTTGAATACGGTCGTCGAAATACCTTTTTGATGAAATCCTTTCCCGCAGATCTGACACTTGTGTGGCTTGTGCTCCGAGTGTGTTTTCCGATGCGAGATCAACGTGGACACTCTGGAAAATTGGAAACGTTATTTGTTATTTATTATTCGGAACGTATATATGCATTATTTCAAAAGATAGTAGATCTAGAAATTAGTTCAATGTATTTTTTAATGAAGCAATTATAAGACTGTTTTAGTCTTAAATTTTGCATACCGTTTTGCTAGGGTTTTCTTTTAATGTTAGTCTTTTTACAAACGTAATTTTTTAACATTTTTATTGTCTCACTTTGTACTCATATTTGCCATAACCTTTAATTCTCTGAGTTTATGACAATGTAAAATTAAAATCTATAACAGTAGAGAGTTCAAAATAATTCAAGAATTTTCATTAATTTATTAAAATTGTTCAAAGAACCAAAACTTTAAAATAAAATATTGCTTTTCTAAACTTGCAGATAACTGATTAATCGAGCTAATTTAAATAGCATTTTTCGAACGCGTGAAATATGAAATTCCGTTTAATTTGCACGTGAAAAGGTTAATTCCTGCGCTTGAGAAAAGCACTCGACCTAATTAAAATTACATAACAAAGCAAACTACAAAATAAAATATCGGGAGTCTGAATTTGCAATAATTGTATAGTCGCACCAATTTAAATAGTATTATTCGAACGCTATGAAACATAAAATTACATAACAAAGCAAACTACAAAATAAAATATCGAGTGTCTAAATTTGCAATAATTGCTTAGTCTCGCCAATTTAAAAAGTATTTCCCAAACTCTATGAAACATAAAATTACATAACAAAGCAAACTACAAAATAAAATATCGAGTGTCTAAATTTGCAATAATTGCTTAGTCTCGCCAATTTAAAAAGTATTTCCCAAACTCTGTGAAACATAAAATCCCGTTTGATTTGCATGTGAAAGGGTTAATTCCTGCGCGTGACAACAAAACCGAATAAAACCAGTTCCTTCGTATCGGCAATATTTAAAGCGTCGGAGAAGCGATTGCGGCGGAGCCGAGTATCCGCGGCGGGAACGCGCTTAAGCGGCGTCGCGCAAAAGCGACGCTTTATTAAAGTTAATTCGCAAAAGGACAGGTACGTCAGGCTCGTTAAAAATTTTCTTCCGCCGGGTTCCGCACAATCGCGCGCGATCCCCCCGTCCCGCCCGATTCAAAACGCTAATGACCCGGCGTGCTCGGTTACGCGGCCATAATTAGTTTCCTCGCTTGTCGGCGAGATTGTAGTTTCGAAATTTTTCTCGCGCGTTTTTTTCACTCGCGGCGCAAACGAGAAACCACCACCCGGCGCACGGCTTTGAAGCGAGCACCCGGGATTCGGGGGACCGACGGAAAACCGGACTCTCTCTCTCTGGTGAACCGAAACTGTTCCGATCTAGTAAATCGGCGCGAATTGGACACGACTGCAATAATTTGTTATTCCTGACGCGTTAAATATTTCGAGCTCGATTTTATCGCGAACACGCAGCTTTCGTGTCTAATTTGTTCTACGCTATTTTTGATATTTTAGGAATGTTCTAATTTCGTCTGAAAATAATTTACTATTTTTTTATTGTTATACGGCGGATTGTAAACGGCGGATTTCTATGTAAAATTAAAAATATCTGCAGTTACAGTAATGGTTCGATGAATGACTCAACTTTACGATTCTACTACCGTCGGAGTGCTATTGCTACGCCACTGTAATTTATCGATTTCTTCGCTACGCTACTCCTTTGACTCTAATCCCCGGAAGGCAACTCGTAATACTCTCATTTTAGTCTCATTTTAATCAGAAAATTATCAGCAATATGTTAAAAAAAGAATTCAGTTCTAAAATCATAAAGTTAAAAAAGTTTTGTTATAGTATTATGAGTTGTCTTCCGGGAATTGGAGTCAAAGGATTCGCGGCGTGTGCCGCAGCACACGTGTTCACCGACTCCGTCGAACCTCGGCATAAATTACAGTGGCGTAGCAACAGCAGCTCCGACGGTAGTAGAATCAAGAAGTTGAGTCATTCATCGAACCATTGCTGCATTCGTAGTAATCTACACCGGTATGCGGCGGCTGCCTTCACAGGTAGTTTCGTTCGCCCCGAGTCTCGTTCTATGAGATGTCCTCACTTTTATGAGATGTCCCCAACGACAAAGGCGAGCTGCGAGGATCGAATGACCGTTCCTTCGTATTCACTTCGTGACGATTTTCGATTCCTACTCTGAGACATTCATCGACATTCAATTCACAGACTGATTTTTGTTACGTAGAACCGCAGAATCGTATAATTAACCAGTTAACTGTGGCGCCCTCATTTAAAAGTGCGCACAGTTTTGTGTCGCCAGAATCGAGCCACGACATAACCTGACATAACCTATACGGTAGGCTAAATATTTTGGATCGTAGAACTGTGCTCCCTGCCGACGTTATCTACCGTGCACCCTCAAGAAGGAAAGAAAAAAGCCGTCGGGAGTAATCTCCGTACGTAACAACACTATAATATATAATATAGCATACAGTATAATATATCCTACAACATATATTGTAAGATATAATATATATGACCGTCTTCCCTCTCCATCTTCTACTTCTCAACAAGCAAATTTCCCCGAATCCCCTAAAAACACAATTCACCGTTTTCTAATCGTCACGGACAACATTTCGAAACGAGTGGCACGAAGAAAGCCCAGGTAAAGCCGAAAAAGGAAACCGCGGAGAACACGTGGACTGACCGGGGTTCCATACGATCGGAAAGTTACGCGAAACCAATTCGGATGCAGAGGGAAGTGTCATGAAGAAATAACCGTATCGATTCGCTTGCTGACCTGTTGAAAGTTTTCTTGCAAAATTCGCAAACGTACGGCCGGGCGTCGCTGTGTATCGCCTTGTGCTGGCTCAGTGTCGATAGCTGTCGGAAAGCTTTGCCGCAAGCCTCGCATTTGAAGTTCCTCTCGTCCGTATGGGTCGGCAAATGTCTCATCAAGGTGTACTGATGCCGGAACTCCTTCGAACCTATCGCAAATGTTAAGCTGAGGATACTTTTCTTATTTATAGACTACGCTCGCTTCATTTAACACGTTGACTGACGAAGACTAACTTTCAAAGTTATTTAACGATCTAACCACTGTCATATGCGGATCGCAGAATTGTTCCAATTTGAAAATTAATTTTTACAATAATTTATCGCGTTTTGTCAATTTGATTGAGATCTGAGAGGGGTAATAATGTTTTTGAAAGTAATTGAAGTTATATAGCTTAATATATTATATATAATATATATTGAACAATATATTAATATATATTGAAGTTATATAGCTTAATATATTAATTTTAATACGTTTAAATGAAACAATTTATTTTTGAGAAATTTTCGAGATCTACAATCAAAATATTAACATTTATTTGGCAACAGTATAGCTGAACATGCTTCAGGTAATTTATTATATTATTCCCATCATATTATCGTATCAAGAAGAATTCTTGCGAGACAATAGTGCATTAACAAAAATTCAATGAAAATTCAACTATCGAGATATCCAGCACGTCGGACGATAGACAATCCAGATTGATTTATCATGCCCTGTTTCCCATTTTGTTTCAGAAATCTGTTCACGTGAAATCGCGTGCACCGTGGAGCTATAGTATATTCTCGAGCGCGCCATGCCTGTCTCGCAGAAAAATTTCAAACCGAAATTGCTGTAAAATGTTACCAATCACGATAGCCCAATTATTAACCAGGTCTCCGAAAAGCCGCTTTACACGTCTTAATTTTATTACTCATTTCTCACTTTATAATCTTTTTTTATTTATATTAAAACTATCATCGATCATGTCAACGTGTTAATGATTCATCCGAAAGCTTGCACGGTGAAAGCCAGGAGAATCGTGGAACGTATTTCAACTCACAGATCCCGCATTCCCAAATTTTCAGAGTCTTTCCTTCGCGTTTCAGGTACTTGACGAAGTGAAGCTTCGACCTCGGATCGTCCTTGTCGATCAGGTGAGTGGAGGACGAAGACGGTGCGTCGACAATCGGATGCGAGTACACCATTACGTTGTCTTCCGGGGCGACGATGTTCTGATCCAATATTTGAAACGAATTCTGAATTTGCAATTGCGATCAATTAGATTCGACGTTCGAATTCTCGAATCCGTTTAAAACTATTTACACAGGTGGAATAATTGAATTTCTATGAAAGGTTTCGGAAGGAATTCAATTTCCATTACAGGAATAACATTCTCTGCTAATGTACTCGTGATATACAGGGTGGGGCAATAACTATTGCCACCTGAAATATCTTGGAAACTATAAGTTTCACAGAAATATTTGCTGAAACAAAATTGCACAGTACGAAGAGGACCATTCGGTGGTAATAATAGTTTTTTTTGCAGGTGGAGGTACTTCGGACAATGATCTTCACTTTTTTAAATGGATCGGTCTGTTTTTGCTTCCGTATCATGATAGAGGATCGTAAAACGAGTTCAACGACCTGTTACACAAGGTCATTGAAAAAAAAAAATTATTGCAGCCTGTGCGTCAATAAGTTCCGACGCTGTAAGACTTACAAGTTGTAAGTTTTAATAAAAATTTTAATTACAGATTTGAAATTAATTGTTGAATTTTTTTTTTAAATATTTATTAGATAGATAATAATACTTAAAAAGTTTATCATATTTAAGTTAAAAATTGTAATTAATAAATTGAATGAGAATTTGAATTAGAAATTTGTAATAATTAGTGGTTAATTTAGTGCCAGCATCAGCGGTTAAACTATTGCTATAAATTAATATTTACCACCATCTCAATCGTAAAAAGAATCCAATGTTGCATTGATAGCGATGGTCATCATTTCGAACACCAACTATAAACGTATGTTTTATTTACTACCAAAACCGTAAGTATTATCGCCTTTCTCTATTTTCTATGACCTTCAATGACCTTGTGTAATAGGTCGTTGAACTCGTTTTAAGATCCTCTATCATGATACGGAAGCAAAAGCAGACCGATCCATTTAAAAAAATCAAGGTGACCTTCAAATGTCCGAAGGACCTCCACCTGCAAAAAAACTATTATCGCCACCGGGTGGCCCCCTTTGTACTGTGCAATTTTGTTTCAGCAAATATTTCTGTGAAACTTATTGTAGGGTTTTTTCCGGGTATGCATGGTCCGGTGTCATAAAATGGTAATGAATGGGACGGATGGCGACAGAGTGTTTGGGCGACTTCGAGTGGCCTGAGTCTATTGCTTAGGTTCCTCGAAGTCCTGCGTGGGCGAAAGATAGAGTGTGAGTGAGCGAGAGGGAAATAGAACAAGGAAGAGAGAGAATGAGTAAGAATGAGATAGCGAGTGAGGCAGAGCGAAAGAGTATGGATGCAAGAGAGAGAAAGAGAGAGAGAGAAAGAGAGAGAGAGAGAAAGAGAGAGTAGGATAATTTGGAAAAGAACTAGCAAGGGCGAAAGAACGGGCGGAGAAGGTCGCGGCATTCGAAGGAGAACCGTGGCGTGAAGACGTCGTTGTTGTTGTCGTAGTTGTTGAAGTCGTTGTTGTTGTCAAAGTTGTTGCGTTGCCGTTGTCGTTGTTATTCTTGTTGTAAGTCGTGGGACATTGATAATAAACTGTTGTACTTGTTATTGTTGAACGAAGGTGTCTTAAGTTGTCGTATTATTATTATCACGGAGTCACGTGGGATTTACATCCAAAATAATCCCTACATTATAGTTTCGAAGATATTTCAGGTGGCAATAGTTATTGCCCCACCTTGTATAATAACATATATGCATTTTAACACCATTAAAATGACGACGTTAGAATCGGCGTTTTACTGATAGTTAGATAAAATATACCTTGTACTTAAACGCATCTTTGTCGAGAAATTTCGTTACGCTGTCGTCGATGTTGATCACCTCGGAGTCTATGGCAACGTCCAAGTTCATGCAATCGTTCTGCTTGCAAAAGAAGTTATATTAATTATAGGAACTGTGATAAGCGTGTGGTATAATTGTTACAGCTGATTGTGATTACCTGGATCAACTGATGTTCGTTGGTTGAAGACAAACCGGGTATAACAGTGACGTCGTTCCTGCCATCGGAACCTGTGCTCCCCTCTTTCACGTAGATTTCGTAAACACTAATTATAAAATAATTGAGAAAATAGATTATTAAAGTTATCTCTACAAGTAGAACGGAGCAATGAAAAAGTTCTGTTATTAATTTTTATGTCTTTGACCAGGGTTCATGATGAGTCTACTCGGCATAGTATGATATTTCGATGTTGCTTTGCGACGAGTATACTCGTCGTGATATATAATAATAGAAAATGTGGACATAATCTCCGCGCATTTTATTATGACGACTATCTTCGTGACAATAGACAATGTTGCGACATCTTTGCGACAAGTACACTTGTCAAAGACAGCTAATTATTTAACCCTTTGACTACGGTAGACTTTGGCATGGCCGTAGTTTTTCGTTAGACATGCATTTTCTGAGGAAGTATGTTAAAATATTCAAAATATCGAATTCTATTACATTAAACCAATATCACTAGAAGTGAATAATAATTCTAAGCTTTTTTGCAACATATAACATAAATATTACACAATATATAATTAATCAGATTTAATAATCAACGGGGGTGAAATTTGATCTTGACGCCCATTGGCGCCTACAGTGCCGGGAAGCCAACGTGTGTCGGACGTCAATAGGCGCCAACAGTAGTCAAAGGGTTAAAAATAATACATAAACACTTTGACAGTCTCTATCAAATTATATATTTCATGAAAACGTCGCATTTAAACAAACTAAGAAGAAAATCAAACATACGCAGTAAAATTACAATGATTTTCGAATAGATTGCAACGTATTAACCTGTTAACAAAATAAAATCGACCAACACCTTAATTTTAAAATAAATATATCGACAGACATGCTGGAAGTTTACCGAGGTTTTAGTTAACACAAAAACAAGCCCCGAAAATCGCGTTAAATCTTCACGGTGTTCTATACATTTTTGAAAACCGCGGAGCGCGAGCCACGAAAACAGCGATTTAAAAAAAAAAAAAAAAAGAGAAAGAAAGGACATTTAAAAACGTTGTTGCGAAATATTCGTGGCAGTGTTTAAAACGGAATCATTGTTCCAATTTATCGACGCGGGCGCAGGGAATTCGAGGCGCGCTTATGCAAAATGAAAATTCGCCGCGGTAAATTGCCTGCTCTCCTGTTATCTGCAAACGTCAGAACTAATTCACCGCAATGGAAAGAAGCCCCGGGATTAAATCCGGGAATAAACCTGATTACACCGTAATCACTTAGGTCTAACCCTGACCTAACTCCCCGGCCCTAACCGGAACGCATGTTAATGTTTTAAGCTCACCTGATAACCTCGTCCGGGACAGGACGGGCGAATTGCTCCTGCGAATCTTCGTACTGGGTCTCCCCTGCAAAGTGCAACGGCGCTCCGTGAAAATTACTTGTCTTTGCAGAAGCAATAGTTTCCGCGGAGTCGGGCTCCGCGAAATGCTAGGGTGTTCCATAAGTTTTTTTTTCCCGCGCCACGGTATGTACGACCCTCGAGGGTGTGCTCGAATGAAAATCCGCGATACAGTGTGCGCGAGATAGTGGATGCCACTGACATTCCAAAGACAACGGCGCATAATCATTTAACACTAAAATACCCACATAGTTAATCAATTTAATTAACCAAAGCCGAACTAGAAAGTTAATATTTATCGTAAAGGGTGGTATTGGAATTCTTTCGCAAACATTCTAGTCAAATTCATTTTGTTCAAATATATTACAATAGAAATGAATTTTTTCAAGATTGGTCAGAGATTAGTGTCACGGATTAAAAAATTCTTTTCGTGAAATGGAAACGCAGCTCGATGAATATTTTGCAAGTTTCAACTCTTTTGAAAAGAGTGCAGAATGAGGCTTTCTGAGAGATGCAAGATAGATAGAGCAGAACGGAAGAATGGCAAGACTGGATTTATTTAGACTTTCTGTCATTTGTATTACAATTTATTAATTTTAATTTTGAATTAAATTAATTATTAATTTTAATTTTAAATTAAAATTAATTATTTTAATTTCGTATGTAAAAGTCTTTATATTCTAAAACATTTGAAAAGAATAAGTATGGAATCGGTAATTTTGACCGACTCGGTAGGTTTAGTGTTAAACAATAAATATCGTCTATCGATTTCGCATTAAAGGAAGAAACTTACGGGACACCCTAATAATTAAAAAGTTCGTACACGTCCGCGACGCGCGCAAGCATCCGCGAACGTGTTTCCGACATTGGAAAATTCTTCTCGGAAATAAAACGGACGCAGCTCGTCTAATATTCGTAGGAAACTTTCAGTTGGCTGTTTATCGAAGCAGCTCTAATAATAATGCATTGTCCCGGCCGCGATCGTGTTTGCTCGTAAATTCTGTTCTATTCGGTGCCAAGGAAAATAACTTCTGTCTTTATCGAGCCCATCGCGAGACACTCGGGATCTGTGTATTTTCTCGCGGCGGGGCGAGACACGTAGCTCGGGAAGCGCGCATCCCCGAGACGAAACTATCGGTAGGATAGACAAGTACATTCGGAATCTTGATAATCGATCCGGGAATTCCTGGTTCAGGCGACGAAATCAAATACTTTTTCAACGCGGGGAAAAAATCCGTCCAGCCGAAATAATGTAAAATAATGAAACCGTGGATTTCTTTGCGGAGAAAGAAAAATCGACGATTGTATCTTCGAAATTTTTCACCGCGTGGAAATAAATTAAAGGCAAACAGTGGAACTGTAGATCTTTGTGCAGAGTGAGAACTTTTTCTATTAATTACTGGTAATAGGAAGGAAACAGTAGTGGGGATGTCAGGTTGAAAACTATAGTAACTTAATATATGATAAAATTGTAAGGCTTGGTGCAGAATAAAAACTTTCCATATTAATTTCTACAAATTGATATAAAATAATGACAGATATTTTCCGTTGACAATTTTAACGAGCTGAAATAAAGTTGAATGATAATAAAATTGTAAATATCTACGTAAAATTGTAAATAAATATTGTCCACGTTGAAAGCTTTAAATGTGAAGTAAAAATTCATTTCCTCTTTCGCTAATAAAATATATTCTAAATTTTACGATATATATAATAATATAATATATAATATACCACATTTCCAGCGAACAGATAGAAACGATATTAATATTTTAAATAACAACAAACCTAGAATTGTTTAACACTAGAAAGACGGGAACTTGAAGACGGGAAAATGACTGCTTTTCGGCAATATAAGTATAACACACATATATATACCGGAAATGAAGGAGGGGGGGCAACAACAATGATTAATAAACGCATTTATATGTTGTAGAAAAGGTCACAAAATTATAAGAAGCTGTGTCATTATTTACATAATTATTTTTCTAATTGAAATTGAAAAACAGTCAAAATGACTTGCTTAGGCAATCTAGTGTTGAAAAAAAGGAGTTCGTCTACCAGATATCGCACAGCGGCGTCCAAGACTCGAAAACTGTGCGCAGCGCGACGTTTATTTTTCAAACTGTAGAGTTTTGCGGAAGGAAAATCGTCGACGCATAAGCGAATCCTAATAGGAAGCTTTCAAGATTCCGGCTGAAAAAAGAGTGGAGGACGATACTCTTGCACTTTAAAGTCTCCCACGATAGTCTTTCGCTCGTTTTGATTTAATAATCCGGCCCCGGGGCCCGCTGCAGTCGCTTCAGCAAATCTTTTGTGCACTTTGCGCGATCTGATCGCGCTCGACCAAAAGAATCCGTAATGGGGGACGAATGAATAAATCCCCGTTACTTAATTCATATTGATTAAACGGCGCGAATTTCGGTCTATAATTTTTGTTTCACTTTTAAACCCCGATGAAATCCTTCGCGCTACCCCCCACCCTCCTCTCCGCCTCCCCCCTCCCGGGCGAAGTATTCCTTTTTAACGCGACCGTAAAAAGAATTTCAAATATCAAAATGAATTCGGAATTAGACGGCACGCGTCCGGCAAATTTTTCTAGCCTTTTTCCAGAACCGCGCGGATACGTTGAATAACTAATGCCGGCATCCTTATAAAATATAACAATTTCACCGGTGAATATTTCAAACGAAGCACTAAACGTTAATGTTTCATCCGTCAGAATTCGCTCGTGAATGAATAGCTGAGACCATCGTGTAAATAAATGTAAAAAATTGAACAATTAAAGGTGATTAAATTTCAAGTGAAAGGTGATTAAATTTCAAGTAAAAGGTGATTAAATTTCAAGTAAAAAGAATTAAATTTCAAGTAAAACGAATTAAATTTCAAGTAAAACGAATTAAATTTAAATATTCGATACATCGAAATACCGAATCTGTTCGAATCGGTTCGACGTTCTAAATCTGGCCCCCCGTTCCGTTTATAACATGGACGGGCATTCCATGGTCATCTCCCCATAAAATGTATCAAAGTCGGCTGACGGTGCCGCAACGATGTTGCACCCGGCCGTCCACGCGCGTCCCCACGACTGGATCCCGTTCACTCTTTTTCGAAGAACGCGTACGAAAAAACGCGAGATAGTTCTATCGACCAAACAAACTTATTCGACGAACCAACACTTCTACCGTTTCCCATACACCACCAAAATTCACGAACGTGCACTGGATTATTTCTCACCTTCGCATCAACGTGCTGACAATTACGTGGAAAAGTGGCGAGAGTAAAAAATCGCCGACAAACGACCAACCGTTTATTCCACGTATAAACACAGAGTAGCGTTATCGACGTCATCGCAAATACCGCGATAAAAATCTTGAACAGATTCCACGAAAGTATCGACTCGCATAAATCTGTTCGCGACGATATTTCACGAGAGCCGATCGGTTCGGAAAGCCTCGAAAAGCCACTCCCGGGAAGCTCGCTGTCACAAACCGGTCCGAAGGTTCGCGATTTCCGGGGAGCACGCCGCGATGGAAAAATCGGCCGGGAAGGCCGGCGGCGCGTCAAGATCGGCGAAAACGCGGGCGAAAAGGGTTCCCACCGGCTTTGCGAATCGAGCGGGTTAAGGCTGCTCGCGAATTCCCGTGGAATCGGAGACCGCGTCCGCGATAGCCATTGCCCGTTCGTACGGGAGGCGAGAAAAAGACTATCAGATCGGCGGCGGCGTCGCGTCGGCTCCGCGGAGATCAGCAGGAATCGGCGGCGGTCTCGTGTCCGCGGTCCTCGCCTTTTTCCTCGGCTGTTGTTCCGCAAATAAACGAAAGCCGCCATTATCACAGCTCATTTTTCACGGGCGGTGAGGCGTGACGGATCACGCGGAGAGAGCAGGCCGGCCGCCGCGTATCGCGATCGGGATTCTCGCCGTCGATCCGAAATAACGAGACCGGCCGAAACCCTCGCGCCGGAATAATAAAACGGACGTCGGAGAGGAGAGAACCGTAAAGGAGGAAAACAAAAATAAAAGCGGATCGGTGAAGCGATAATTCGTTTGAATCGTGTCGCCGGGTTTACTCACAGTTGTACTCCTGCAGAAGTTTGTTCTGGGACATTTCTCTCGTGTTGCGCCCACCGAATCCGAACCACTTTCCACGTGGACGTCTCGCAGTCTGATTCGCGTCGTCGATCGTTCACGGGGAAATCATTCGGGACGGTCCCAAATCGGTTCGCACATATCGCCGCCAAACGGGCAACTTCGGAAACGTCACTGCCAGTACCGTGCCTACCCGTTTCGGAAACCCCATTGACCTATGACCCCGCGATCCTTCGCGATTCCGTTCTCGAATCGCTGCTCTTAACCCTTTGCACTCGAATGGTGACACGGAGGCGCCACTAAAATTATTTCCTCACCTTTTAAAATAATATTTACAACGACAAAGTTTAATTCTAGAAAAATTATTGAACATGAAACTGTTGGTATAAATCAGAAAAGTTAATTTTATATATGTAAAATACACTTGGTCGCTCAAAATGGAAATACTGTACACTAGAAAATTATTTCAGATTTAAAATCGCTTCGAGTACAAAGGGTTAATGTTTATAAATGTCCCAGGTGGCTTCGAATGAGGTTTGAAAAATAATTGCAGTTATTTTCTAATTAATTGAATATTTACTTTTGTTTTTATAAGAACATAATATTCTTAATTACTTGTATTCTTTGGAATAGGGATGATTTTTGGTCGAGATATTTTACTTTGAGGATCGAAGTTTCTTTAATAATTGCTCTGGAAATGATTTGTTATTTTTTGGATATTGCGATATAATATTTTTAGATGGCTGTTATAAAGAGTTTAAAGATTTAGTATAATCGGTGGATATAGTTCCTTTAGAATATATTAAATATTTTCATATTAATATTATTATTATTATACATATTATTCTCGATATTTTTGTAATATTTTCGTAATATATTCTAGAAACGTATATTGTTATTTTGTAGATACTGCATGTGATATTTTTAAATGCACGTCATAAACGGCTTGTAATATATTAGATACATTCAGATTAACGTATCGATTTTATTTCTCCTTGGAATATAGGCGCCTTTTATTAGATCAAATAGGAATGGCGTTTTTTAAAATTATCAAATAAGAATATTTTTCTAAATTATCAAATATAAATGATAGTAATTTAACATTTATTTCGTGTTTATGATGAAGTAACGTGTACTGTTCTATTTTTTACTTGTGTGCAAATACAATTATTGTGGAGGAATAAAGAGTAAGGCTTTATACAAGCAAAATTCGAAGGAGAAATCTCTTTATGCATTATTACGTTGGAATTTCACTAAATTTATTTCAATTTTCTCTGCAAATAATTCATCTAACTTATTAATTTGTTTTCTTTATTATATTATATAGATATAAAGCAACGTTTTATTTATAGTATATCTTATAATATATAACATTCTATAAGTAATAAGTATCTATAACTACAATAATATATATATGCAGTAGTCATAATAAAATTAACAATTCTAATGGAATTATAAATATTTCTCCGCAATTGTCAGAGACATCAGCATGTTTATTTTAATTTTCCATACAAATAAAACATGTAGTTAGTGTAGTTATTTTTTTTATCATATTATATAGATATAATATAACGTTCTATGTGTAAAATACATATTGTAGTAATTAAATAATATTCTAATACATATTATAGATTGATTGCAATAACACAAATACAGTGATTATAATAAAACTAGCATCTCTAACGTAGTTATAAATATTTTTCTACTGAAAAAGACATTTATTTTAATTTTCCATACAAATAACACATCTGTCTCGCGCAATCGTCTTTTTCGACACCTGTCGAAGGTTTAACAGGGTAACAGGTTATAACATTTACTATATACTATAAGTATAATACATATTATAAATTAACTAAAACAATATAAACAGAATAACCAAACCAACAATTCTACCAATAAAAACCAAGAAACCATACAATACAAATTACATAATTAGAGAATCTCCATCGAAGTACGAACATACGAGGGTGAAATTTGACCGAGCCACCTGCAACCGTGGGTTAAAAGCTGTTCGAACGGCTCTCGCCGGAGGTGCTAATCTCCGTTCCGATTTCCACGAGAAGTAAAAAAAAGAAAAGGAGAAGAAAGTAAGATCCGGGGGGGGTAACTGAGAACTCGCGGGAAGGACGCGGGTACAACAACGATTGTCGACTTACCCAATATTAGCTTGACTAAAAGTAGAACGAAGCTCGGGTGGAAAGTTCTCCGGGGGGCCGTCCGAAACGTTAACAAGTTGAGGGCAAGGGGCGAGGGGGGGAGCGAGTCTCTTCGGTGTAACACGAACCCCGATCGGATTCGATTGCAAGGCCGGCGTGAATATTCCCGTGGAAACACCGAAATTCTGTGCGATCGGCGAACAACCATGAAGCCATCTTCCATCGTCGAAGTCGCCCACGGAATTGGCCGCCCTCGTCTGTTTTCGAATTCCGGTCAGGTACATCCACATCGCTGTTCACCAGCCCGCCGGTATGGTCTGCGGCATACTTGCCTGACTCAATTATTACTTGCTACTTCTTGTTACCCGCTGTTTAAGTTGCTCCCCCCCACCGACCCTTCCCGCCGCCCTTCCCTCCTCGCTATTCCAGTCAGCCGGCCGTCGATTCCCCGCCCTCTGTCTACGCTAACTACACCAATAAGCGTTCCCGCGGACCGAACGATATCGTTCAGAATAACGGAAAAAAAGGAAGCGGCCAGGGTTAATCGCCCGGAAAACATATCGACGTTATGGCGACCCTAGCGGGTAGCTCGTCTCGATGTTGACTGCCGAATGGAGTGGTCCTTAGCAAGGTACACGGAATCTGGTTCGCCTTGATTGGTTCGTTTGTTCTTGTCTCTACGGAAATTGTTTGCATGTCCCTCTGTTCTATATTTATTTATTTCGTTTATTTTTCTACTTTTACGTAACGTATAAACGTATCTTTATAATTCGTTATTACGATCGTTTCTGTTTATTATACTATTATTAACCCTTTGCACTCGAGTGGCGACTTTACGGCGCCATTAAAATTGTCGTAACAAGTTCCAAAATTATTTTCATAGATGTTGCCAAAGATTAGATTGAAAAAATTGTTGAAGTAGTAACTGTTATACGAATCACGAGACTCAATTTCATGTGCACAGAATGAATTTCGTTATATAAAATGGAAATACTAGAAGCTAGAAATATTATTTTAGATTTATAATATTAATGGCTTCGAGTGCAAAGGGTTAATATTATTCGTGTTATGTTCCAATTTTATTATTATTTGCATTAAGCTGTTATTTCTATTATTGTTACATATATCTAAACTTCATAAAGGATTTAATAGATTTTATTATTCCTTCTTAATCTTGCGTATTGTGTATTACTGTTTGCTCATCGAGACGAACATAATCGTACATCATGTTGGTCGAATGAACATCGAATGTTCTTTGTAAAAAGAAAAACATTCGATGTCCATTTTATTACTTTTGCGGCTTTAACAATATGAAAATAAGTCGAATACTCCTCGTTTAATTATAAATCGGTGATTTTACGTGGAATTTTAGTAGTAACGTATGAAAATCTATGTTGTCTACCTGACGCATTAAGAGATTTTATTTGCAATCTGTAGAAAATACGAACGATCGAAATAGCGATCTCGTTCTAGTCGTCGACTGAATAACTCGATTTTCGAATGCCTCTAACAATTCCAAGTTACATTAACGCTTTCGAAGTTCCCTTTTTCGTCCCCGGCTTCTAACAATCAATATTTCAATGCAGTTCCGCAAATACACATTTCCTACCGAAAATAAGTGGAGGCATGCAAATGTAATGGAAATCGCCTTAAAATTGTGCAAACCTCTCGATCAACGACGATTCGATGGAAAACACTTCCCTTAAGTATCCAGTCCGACTTAGTCGATATTGCCAATCGACCGACGGTGTTTTCGACTAACACATTCTGAGCAACATTCTTCCGATCAAGACGTATTTAACAAAGGCTTCACTTGGCACTGAATTTATCGGTCGGATTATTTTGATATTAGCTCGAATAGTATTTCAGTTCACGTTCGTTGAAATTGTGAGAATGATTTCATGGGAAATTTTTGTTGCAGACGACTTACTTTATTAATTGAAAAATAATTTTACAGTAAATGAAATATTTGAGTCGTCTATTTTAGAAGAGACTTACGTGTCATTATTATGTGAATAATGTTGTTACAATTAACAATAAAAAGTGACAAGGTGAGTCGGGTCGATTTGTCACTTTTTGTTGTTGACTGTAGTAACGCGTATATTATTCACGTATTAATTGTTATTATTTTCAGGGGAATTGAAAATTTCAGAAATTTTCTTTTAGATTAATATTGTATATTCTTTATTTTTATTATCTTTATTTTAAACGCGATCCTTAACCCCTTGCTATACTTTGACGTCTAACACGTAATAGAGATTTATAGTCTGAATAAACTTCTAATTTCTGTCATGGGTATTTAATATATTCAAGCAAATGTGGACATAAAACAAATACAAATCTTCTGTTTTATTTTCTGAAATTATTACAACTATAAAATTTCTGATTATTGCATCAATGAAGATAGTAGATTAAATATCACAATTGCAAAGAAATAGGCTTAACTCACTTTCAAAATAGACAACAATATTAACCCTAAATTAATATCATATACCTAAGGTTAAAATATTAACCCTAGAACAACCCCATAATGTTCCTGGCGACCCCACAACACCCTCAAACTCTCTGCAACACACATAAATAAATACTAAAACATCGAAAATCTCCCAACTCGCGTCAAATAGTAATAAATAATATTTCAGTTATTAAAATACACTTTTAAAAATTACCCGCAACCCCGCAACGCTAAACTTATGCCAAAAAAAAATCTAAAACGTTCGTTCCATGGTTAACAGCAGTAACTGCGCCGGCCATTTTTAGTGTTCGACGGGATACGACCGATATAAAATTTGCAACATTGTTTCGTTTGTCGGACGCTCGTCGAATCGTGCGCGAGAGCGACGACGACGGAATCAACATTCCATAAAAAGACGTACGGTTATGCGAATAATAAAAAGTTCAGCTGCAGGTCGCGGGAGCATATTCATCGGTGAATGGCCGATACGATTGAGCAACGAGCCGTTAACGTCCACGGGGGTGAAATAAAATGGCGCGCGAGCAGGTCGGACGTTCGAGCGGAATGTTTTCACGAACTCTGGTCCCGGGGGTGAAAAGGCGCAGGAATTCGCAGAAGCGGAGAGAGAAAGAGAGAAAAAGAGAAAGAGAGGGAGAGTGAGAGAGAGAGAGAGAGAGGGGGTGCCACCGGGGCGAAGAGACGACAATTTGATTTTGCAACCCAGATAAAGAAAGCTTTCTTCCTCGTTATTGGTTACCGGGGAGTTCGGGCCTCCTCGTTTCCGAAACCGAGCGAGGCTCCGCCGTTCCCGGCTCCGTACAATGGAACGCGCCTAATCGAATCAGCCCTCTTCGCGGCGCGTATTTCTGACGTCTGAAAGTTGGGGGGGGGGGGGGGGACAAAGCGAATCATTCAGACGAACGCTTTCAGAACGATGATAAACATGGAAGACGCACGGACTTCCACGGAGCTCGTCCGAGACGGTGCGAACCGCGTCGAACGCGTTGTTCGCGCAACTTTTAATTAACGCGTTGACGCCACCGGCGTCACGGAATATATTGTTATACAGGGTGACCCATTTCAATTAACGAGCTCGATTATCTGCTAAATTGTAGTTGCTTTTAAAAATATTTCAAATGTCGAGAAAAGTATTGTGCGATTGTCAGGAAATTTTGCTGGAGGACTTTGCATATTCTGAGATTCGGTGGTCATGGGGATTTTATGGAACCGTATATATTTTAAATAAATAGATTTTATATTTCAAGGTCCATTCGTTAATGTACAATACTTTTGTTTTTGAAGATCACTTCGCGCAGTTTAGATCTTCGTTAAGCGTTCCAGAAGTTCCATCTTTCGTCAGGGTTGAATTATTTATTACGGTAATTTTTTAGTTAACAAAGAACATTGTTCCGAAACTCTAATTTTCGTAAAATGCTGGATGAAAGTAAAAATTCGCGGTTTACCATTTAGAGTAAAAACATAGCGTCCATTATTCTGACTTCCATCTGAATTGCATCGACGTTGCATATTACTGATAACCTCGCACTTTATTATTATTATGAATTTTTATTACATTTCCTTCCAGCCAAGTTCGTAAAAGAAGGTCGACAAAATTTCGGGAAACTGTCGAACTGCTAAAAACTGTGAAATCATTCTTCCGAAGGAAGTTCTAGCCCCCCTTGAAATCGATAACCCTTCGAGCAAGATATTTTTACGGGGTCCGGTAGAAGCTCGACGATCCCCGTGTCCGGTCCGCGGTATATTTGTGAAATCAATTTTCCGTGGGTTTGCGCGCGGAATATCGCGCTTATCGTTGACCCCGGAAACGACGTCGAAGGGGGTCAAAGAAACTCCATGGGAGTAGCGTGGCCGCCGCGGCGCGATGGACTCGATCGACCCAAAAACAAAGCTGTAACTCGATAGAGTGGTCTCTCTCCGAGTGTGACACCGGCGGAACTCGTTGTGACAGAGAGCGGGCCGGTTGCCGGATTCTCTTCTTCGTTTCCGCTGCTCGTCGACGACCTCGGACAAAGGGGAGAGACGGACCGAGGCCGGAGGGCGCGGAAGAAGCAACGGCGGGAAGAGAGCGCCGTGGTCGGAGGCGGCGCTCGCTCGCGCGCGGACCCATAAGGACGACGACACTCGTCTCTACACCGAGACCACCAACTGTCCAACTGTCCAAGTGCCCATTTTCGTCTTGGCTGGCTCCATCTCCTATCTTGAATAATATCTCCGTCGGATACCGACGGGCACGTCTCCCGAGTCTTGACAAATACCACCGCTGCCGGCCCCCGTACCTTTCCAGTTTACCTTACGGGAACGTGCCGCACATATTTCGATCGGAACGCGGAAGGGAATCGTTGCGAAGGGAGCAGATGGCCCCGGCTTCCACGGCAATACATTCCCCGGCGGAGAGCTTCCCGGCGACCAAAGAAAATTATTCGACCCCCGCGCCTGCATACCGATTTCGTTAGGCCCGGAACCGTGAACCGGTAAGTTTCAATTCTCGGACCCTGCATGGACCGCCGTTAACTCTTTGGGGCACCGTGGGATTAACCCCTTTGCTCCGTATATAGCGTATATATACGCCCTCGATGAATGACCATTTATATACGAAGAGCGCATATATACGTTCATACCATATACTACTGTGAAGAAAAAGTAAGGTGAATTTGTTTATAAAATGTAAATTCTTTATTTATTCTTTTTTATTTTTTTCCTAGGTTATATTACTAAATATAATAAATACCATTGTAAAATTTGGAAGACAAGAAACGACTTCTAGTGTCAACTATTCAGTAATATGCTCCATTGCGAAAAGATTAACCTCTTAGGCACGGATGGACCTTGCGTGAATGATATTTCTCATAACTGAATTACCATTTTTCATAATATATATATTTTTTGGTATATCTGTGTATTACATATTATATTACATATTTTTGGTATTAACTATATGTATTCTTTTCTTAGTGTATTGTACATATGTACTTTTACTTCAATCGTTTACTTTAACCCTTTGCACTCGAATGGTGACTCTAAGGCAGCACAAAAATTATTCTATTTAATTCCAAAATAATTTTTGCAAGAATAAGGTTTAGATTTAAAAAATTTTCAAGTAGTAAAACTGTTGATAGGAGTCACAAGAATAAATTTTGTATGCATAAAAATTGATTTTGTTAAATAGAATGGAATTTCCACAGTATTTCCATTCTATGTAACAAAATGCACTTTAACGTATTAAAAATTGATTCTTGTGTCACCTACCAACAATTTCACTGCTTAACAATTTCTTTAAATCTAAGCTTTGTTGGTATAAAAATTATCTTTGAACGTGGTGGAACAATTTTAGCGGTGCCTCAAAGTCACCACTCGAGTACAAAGAGTTAACCCCTTGCACTCCGACTCATTTTGTGCTGCGTTGATTAGTACTTATTTGTCCTTAATAGGACCAGATATTTTTGATTTTTCTATTGTCTTTATTTACTTCCATTTCTAGACTTTGACAACAGAAGACTTCGATATTATTTCGATTTCGAAGAAATTAATAATATTCATATTTATTAGATCTTGCACGAATTCTTTATCACGAGCCTGACTCGTCATTATAGTGCAAGGGGTTAACACCGATACATCGAGCATACTAAAGATTGTAACCAACTGAAAGAAAAACAGTATCAGTCCAACAGCCATTAGAAATGAATCCGTCGCTCTCCGTAATGTCCTAAGCCGCGTCATGAAAGCGTTGCCCCTGCGCTAATTATTTCGGATTTCAGGCAACCGTCGGCGGACGCACACGCGTACGCGCGCAGAAAAGCCTCGCACGGGCGAGTCAAAGAGAAAGCATTTCATTATTTTCTTACGGACAGAATGAAAAATCGCTGCCCGGGACGGCTCGATAATTGTGGCACTAATGAATAGGATATCAGAATCCCCTTTGTGCGAGGGGCGCGAATCGATCGGGGGAAACGAGTCCGCCGTCGCCGCGGACAATCTTAACAAACGGACGCGTAAAGACGGCCACGGCCGTCGGAAACGCCTTTTCCGCGGGACTCTCATCTTCCTAATGGAGCGGCGCGTGTGATTTCGTTTTCATTTATTAATATTCTTAATGGCATAATCTCCAGTTTACATCCGATTGCTGTCGGGCGAGCGTTGCCGAGCGTTTCGAATCAATTCGCCGGGAAAGGGGGGGAGCGAAGAGAGGCGAGGGGAGGGGGGGGGGCTCCTCCTTCTTGCCCTCGGCACCGCCGCCACCCGCGCGTCCACCCCCCGCTCCCTTCCTTCCAGGATTGCTTGTAAAAAATTAATTTTCTTAATGCAACACTATCTGCGAAATGAGGTGAGTGCCGAGATTGCGAAATAATTAGTGTTCCCCGAGGCTTGTCCGGGGTAACCCGCCGCTTAAACCGTTCCACGTTTTCTCCACATCTCGAGATATAACTTTGTAAGCCCGCTCCTCGTTCTACCTTTTTCCTTCGTCCTGAAATATCCACCGTTTCCCCTCGAACGGGGATGACCGTTCTCTCTCTCTCTCTCGCTCTCTCCCCGCACGCGTAAAATAAGATTCAACGGGCCGTGCCGTCGTGTTGTCGCGACGCCGTATTTTCCAGCCGAACTGCTCGCTGGATTCGGAGAACGCTTTATTTCGTCTTATAACCCCGTCGCCGATCGAAACGTGACGGAATATCCGTTTACCGCGACGTCGATCTCCACCCTTCGCGTTCCGATCATACTAATTAATTTTTTTATTTATCCTGAAAGCGACCTAAATCCATTTTGTTTACAAAATGACAGGTCGCACGATTTGCGATTGATTTATTGTACATTTTTTAATTATTCAATATTTAATGTCTACAAAAGTATTCGATATCGTGAACAGTTCTTAGTTGAATTTAAAATTGACTAATAAAATATATATATTAAGTGATATTTAGTTTCTATAATTGAAATTAAATGATTTTTTAGTAAGTCCATTTCTAACACGTGGATATGTATATAATGATTTATTCAATGTGCAGGTTGCTGGTGAATAATGGGTAGAATTGTTTCTCTGTAATAACAAAGAAACAACATTCAATGTTATTATTCACACTATTTTTCTTTATTAACTTTCTTATACTCAATTTCAATTCTTTGTACTTCGGCTTATATTGTCGCACTAATGCCACATGTCTATTCGTTCAATTATCTTAATACTATTGGAGATCTAACTTATCGACCTATTAACGCGGTAAATTTAATATAGGTAAGCATACTTTCCTTACATGTCTATTATTTTATTTAAATTCGCTTGAAAGAGATTAATACAATCAAATTATTCATTGACAAATTAGCAGAAACATTATTAGACGTGACTAATAACTGTATTATGTGCTAATCGTTAATTCTCTCTAAACAATAAAAAGGGGAATTTTACGATTTTATGCTAAAATTGAGATCAAATACAACACGATAAAACCATTGAAAGGATATGAAAAATACTAGAATATTTACAATAATGAGCTGTCTATTGTATCTAATATTGCTATTAGAAGTTCTTAAAATTGTTAATGTAATTATTAAAGGAACATTCAATTCCAGACGTGTACGCGCAACGTCGTTCCTCACCCCATCGAGCTCGTTCGATTCTCCGTTGGAACGACGGCGAACGCCATCTTTTCCCTCCTTTCGCCCGCGCCACATACAACTATGTTTTATTTATAAAATGTTCGACTGCGGTCACAGGAACGCGGTCGACCGCCACCTCGTCCGCAATAAAAGGAAAATCCGATGAATTTAGCCGACTGTCTCGAAAATCTCCAAGTCAATTCCTCCCTTGCCGCGAGTCGCCCCGTCTCCACCCCCCCCCCCCTCTAATTTCCAATCGAAGGGGATGAAAGTTAATTGGCCGCGGACGTTAGCGTCGCTCGAGGAGAAGCACGTGTTTCGCCCGGAAATTAACGAGATCCGTCGGAGTCTCGCGTCCTTGACAACGGAAATTCGCGAGGTTGTTTCAAGCAACTTTTCCTTTAGCAAAAATGTTCTGCGTGGCTTTGTTCGAAAGTTGTTAACGAAAAACGCGCACCAATCAGCGAGCGAGCACAACGGACGAATAACGAGCTCGACGAGATATTGGCTGAGAGGTTTTTCATTCATAAATGGTAAACGAAGCCGCGGAGAATATTTTTGTAAAGGAAAAAGTTGCTTCGAATCGCCTTAAAAATCACTTCTTTCGAGGAAATTATTGTTCCTTCATAATTACCAGATTGCAGATCTTACAAAATATAATATTGATAAAAAGCTGTAGTTTCTTCTTAAAATATCACGTATTTGGAATGTCCTAAATTTTAACACAGAATATTAAAAAAATAATAAGAAAATTATCGTCCTTTCTCAAGAAAATGATATTTCATAAGAATAAAATTAACAATTAATTTAATACACTTAAAATTGTGCTATCGAGTTCTAATAAAGAAAAGAACGTTCTAAAATGTTCAAATTATGCTCTTAGATTTTTAAGTTTCGATATTATCAATAATTTCGAAAAGACAATTATTTTATAACAGAATCGAATCTAAACGACTCGATGTAACATCGCGTTTTCCATAGAAAATGTGACAGGGTATGGAAAAGATATACCAGACGCAGCGACCATCGTATCAGAAACTACCGGCAGCTTTATTTTTGCTTAACGGAACGCGAAGTAATATTTTGCACGCCGCTGAAACGAAGCAGTTTCGCCAGAAAGGGAGGAACGAAGTGGTTTCTCGGGCTTGCTCTCCGGCAGTGGGCGCCGGTTTCTGCGCGGCGCATTTCGATTTCTTCATCGGAAAAGTGGCAAACGTCAATCCTCGGCGCGCGGGGGTCGGTTGCTTTTCTTACTGATCTGAATTGTAAATTTCATTTTCTTAATAGCGGGTCTGGTCTGGAACGCGGTGTTCGAACGATGAAGAAGCTGCCGGACTGTTGCCGTTCTAAACGTAGCGAAGCAGGTCCAACAGCCGCGAGGTCTTTCGGCTTCTCCTAATTGCTTTTTCCTGGGGCAACGGTCTGCGATTGGCACGCCTATTATTGGAAATGGAAATTCGATAGTTTTGACGCGGGTATAAATTGCCGGATAAGTGTTGCGATGTTCGTACAACGAGAAGCCGCGTATTTATCTCGCGACATCCTGCTGCACGAGAACTATCGACCAGTCATTCGACGGTACACATTTGTGCCCATAATTATGAAAGTGGTCTAAGTCATATGTTTCTTGTTTCGAAATATTTTTTTTTTTTCTTAGAGGTTTTACGTCGCATCAGCTGCAAGGCTATTAGCGACCTTCTATTTAAATAGACCTTATATTTTGTTTATTAAGCCTGTATCTCTCAGAAATTTTAATTTTTTTTTAACTATGAAATTGTGAGGACGTAAGAAAAGTTTAATTACTTTATTTTCAACTTATTAACATTATTAGTAGAAATATTTTATTTCTATAGAATTTCCATTTCTTCGAAGATCCACAGTCTACTTATAAATCATTACACGTCGTTTAGATTCAGCGTTCGGTAGGGTTAGCGTTACTCACGTGTGAAAGTCGTGTACCAGTAAGTGAACATCCTGTACCAATAAATTAACATCCCGCACCAGTAACTGAACACCATATACCACTAAATGAACCAAGCGAATTAAGATAGTGTTCGAAGTCATTTGCGCCCATAATTATGAAAGTGGTCTAAGTCATATGTTTCTTGTTTCGAGATATTTAATGAATTGCATTTGCATAAATTAAAATATATTTTTACGTTATGCGATCTTTTTATTTAGAATTTTATTAGTCTTGAATAATGGAAATTTATTATGAATATGAAATTTTGTGTGAATTTCATACGAAAATGTTGTTTCTAAAGTTTGAATCGACTTGGACCATTTTCAGAATTAACTAAATGTATTATAGATGACTTAAAGCAATAAAGAACTACGAGTTTTATTTGAAACAATAACTTTAATGAAATGATTCATGCACATTTATCAATGATTCTCAAAAAGTAAAGCATTTTTATCATTTCGAGTTTTTAAGTTTTTTAAAATGTTCCTGAAAAACTGGAGGAACGTATGGTAATAAACACATAATATCTTTATGTTTTTCATCCGATACTGGTCCAGTGGCGGTGCTTATTATTTAGTTCAGAAACGCGTGAAAGAGGGACACGCGCCGTTTACAAGTTATGTTTATATAATTTCTTTAAATTTTTCACTTGGACCACTTTCATAATTAACACGAAACGAATTCCATATAATGTTGAAAGTACAACCATCATCTAATGGTTCATTTTTGACGATATCGTAAAAATTACATTGCATAAATTTAGTTTAAAATAATGTGGTGTAGAATAACTGATAAACTCATTTTTTTTAAATTTTGACTTAGACCACTTTCATAATTATGGGCACATTTCTTTTCGTAACATTAACATTAAATAATATCTCTAATATTTTAAAATTACGTAATAATAACTAAATAATAGATAGCAATTTATTGGTCGCGACGGCAACCGATTTAGAGGCTACCGGACAGGGTAAAGAGCCGATCGATAGTTTATCGATCGTTAAAGTGTTGAAACCGACGAAATTACTTGAGAAGCTGACGAGTCGCTAATTGGCACGCCCAAGAATTATAATAAGTATGTTGTTCAATTTACTTCCGCGCGCGCTTCTCGTCCCGTTTCACGGTTCTCTGTGACAGCCATATTTTATAATTGGACCTTTGGCTTCTTCGTTCGTCTTTGAGAACTCCGTCTGGCAAAAGTTTTGTCATTTAAATATAGATTACTGCTGTGGATAAGTAATTAGTATAATGCGGGCTCTGTGCTTTTACGGGATGTATACTATATATAAATATATACGCCTGTGGAAAATAAAGGGGACGTTTTATTAAAAACGTTAATATGTTAATCGTAAACTAATTTGATATCTAGACAGAAGTACTAGATTTATATCGACGTATAAATACCATATGTTTTATTTCCAGATATATAAAATTTACTCACTTATTTTATATCCGGATATAAAAACTAGATATTTATTTTATATCTCGATATAAAGACTTATTTTATATCCAGACGTAAAAGCTGGACACTTATCTCATACCTAACCTTATTTTAACTACCACAAAATGGTGGATCCGCGCGGGTCTGATTCATTGCTTCGAAAACCAGCGACGCCTTTTTCGCTTTTATTATATGTCCTTGCCATCGGAATTTTTATCGACGTATTACCCAACGCTGGAATGTTTAACAGAGACCCTTTTTTTTTACGTTCGATTAGCTCGACGATATTATTCGGTCACGAACAAACCGGATCGTCAATATCGAGGATGCAGCTTTAAGCTTCTATAAATTTGTCTTCGAGTATCGAATATTGGCAGTTGCGGCGTCGCGACCCTCGATAGAAGAAAAAAAAAATAGACGGCAACCGTGCATCGGGATAGTTGCGTAAACTTTATTACGGTAACGCCGTTCTGACACTTCGACGTACCTGATAATAATTACGGGAATGAGTCGGCTGCCGACGTCGTCGTAAGGTTTTAGTTCTCGCTCTCTCTGAAATTCCGCGAAACAGCCGCAATTCCTTACGCAATCCTCGCAGCTGTTAAGCCGAGCATTATGCCACTAAACGTTAACCGGATCGGCGAAAAATCTGCTATGGTTTCTTCCCAAGATATTAATTCCGCAGCGTCCGCGATCATCTATAGCAATTCCCGATGTTTCTGACGAAAGCAAACCGATCGAAAATTACGGAAAATATTTTAACCTAGTTTGTTTCGAACGTCGACATTTTCTATATCCGTGACAATAATTTAATAGCGTTTGCGAGAAGGTCGTAATGCAATTCGACCTCCGTCGACCCACTTTCTTCGTTCCGAAATTCTAAAATACCGTTATCGAAGCGATAGAAGGCGTGATCAGCATGATTTATAAAATAGTTAGAAAATACCTTCGTTACGAACTTATTTCAAAGGAAAGGGGAACTTATTTCAAAGGAGATTGACTAGGTCGCCCCCAGGGTGTGCGGATTTCATTAAAAACAGAATGATCGAACGACGATGCGGAGATCCGATTGAATAAAGAACGAAGATCTCATTCGTTTGTGAAGTTCCCACGGCCGGGGAAATTATAAAACTTATGCCATCGACGTGGCCGCGCGACCGAGGCGTGTCATCCTCTAATCGAGGACGGGTCTCTTTATCTTTCTACGCAGATGCGTGCAAGAATTAACGATCGAGAGGACGCGGCAAGAGAATCGAAAAGAAAATTAAACAATTCTTCAAAATTGGAAACTTTTTTAAATCGGAGACTTCATAAGATTAGGAATTTTTCAAGATTAGAAATTCTTTGAGATTGAAAATTTTCTACAGTGAGAAATTTTTTAGTTATAAATTTTCTTCAGCTATAAATTTTGTACCGTTATAAATTTTTTACAGCTACAAATTTTGTACAGGTATAAATTTTGTACAGGTATAAATTTTGTACAGGTATAAATCTTGTACAGTTATAAATCTTGTACAGTTATAAATCTTGTACAGTTATAAATCTTGTACAGTTATAAATTTCGTACAGCTAGAAATTTTGTACAGTTAAAAATTTCGTACAGCTAGAAATTTTGTACAGTTGGAAACATTGTAAAATAAGAAATTTGATAATACTAGAAAATTGTAAAGTTAGTAATTTAGTGAAATTCAGTGCACGAATTCCACGTCGTCGCGCTTGGATAATAGGACAATGGCGAGATACATGGAAGATGAGAAACTGCGAAGGGGTCCGAGGATTTTCGTTAACTATAACGGAGCGATCGCCTGAAAAATTCATGGTCAGCGAAAGCCGTCGTCCGAGTGGTAGAATCGGTGGAACTTCCGGTTCTTGGCACGTGGACACCGATAGCAACAACCGTCGATGCTTTATACGTTCTTCGATGTTCCCGAACTTCTTGCGTTCGAACATCGTGCAACTTCCAACGTAAAATACGGCTCCGATTATTACGAACTATTAGAAGTTGCTCTCCCGAGGAGTTTAATGGAAATACGAAACTCGTTTCAGCTGTTATCAAACCGTATTCCTTACACGGCGCAATGATGCTTGGCGAAAAACCAGCCGGGTCTCGCTGGCGGACCAAAAATCTCGAATATTCCGTTGCTGAAATCATGGTAACGTTGTAAACCTAACTGGAACTGTACATCTGGATGCGACAGTCATTTATGAACGCGTTAGGCTAGTGGAACTGTGGTTTATTGTCAAGTATAAATAATTTTATATTTATCATGGTTTATAGGAAAAAATATTTAACGTATTTTTACACATTCTATAATGCATAAAACAATATAATATGAGAACAAGTATCGCAGAAAATTTCACGATTTTAGTATAAAAAGATTGAAACAGTTTAAGTAGGATTATATAACATAAATCAAATTTAGATAAATCGTGGAATTTTCTGTGACACTTATTGTTATATTTTTTTATACAGTCTAAAATTTATGAAAGTATGTTAAGTAATTTTTTATTTTAAACAGTTATTGAGGCGAAGTATTTAGAAAGAGAGCACAGTAACAGACACAAAGCAGCAAAGTAGATGATTTTTAAGGGCCGCCAAGGCGCACAGTAATTGGCTCCAGAACTCTTTTCTTTCCCCTAGTATTTAACCCTTTCGGTACTAGCACTCTGTCCGCCGTGACGCTCTCGCTGTACGAGGCCCTGCGCCGAAAATTGCCGCCGCACATGACCAGTCCTCCTTTATGAGAAGATATTTCCTAAGCGTTAAATAATAAATTTAAAGCGTTAAATAAAAAAATTAAAAACATAACCTGACATAACCTAAGCGTTAAATAAAAACTGTGCTTAATAAAACGACATTTTTAAACAAAAGTGTAACATAACCTGACCAGTCCCTCTTTATGAGAAGATATTTCCTAAGCGTTAAATAAAAACTGTGCTTAATAAAAGGATATTTTTGAACAAAAGTGTTGCTTGTAACTTAAGAGATATGCAGTGGTACTTATATAAAATATTAAGATTTATTTATATAAAATTCTGTTATTTATACCGGTCGTCGCGCGGACGCCGGATATATGCGGCACTCGTACCGAAAGGGTTAAAAAACATTTGATACTTGCGTCACGGTAAAATTGATATCGATGAAAGGACCAGTGAAATTTACAGCTGCGTAACCCTCTTAGTACCGGCCAGAAGAGTCTGTATCTGAGCGAAATGTTTAAAAATCGTTTGACGAAGTTTCGGCAAGAAATTGCGAGAATTTTGAGAAGACTGATAAATAACAAATTCAAAAAGGGAGAAGAAATAAGAAATTAAATTGTTATTTAATAAAAATAATTAATAAGAAAACTATCTTGTCAACAAGAGCCAACAACGATATATCGTTGTTCGGTACTAAGAGGGTTAAGAAAACATCATTTAACCCTTTCGGTACGAGCGCCGGATATATCCGGCATCCATGCGACGACCGGTATGGACAAGCGCCGGATATATACGGCGTCCACGTGCTAACTTGTATAAATAACAGAATTTCATATCTGTTAATATTAAAGCTGGAAGCAATATTTTTTGTTTAAAAAAAACACAGTTTTATTGAGCATAGTTTTTATTTAACGCTTAGGACAATCTTTATATAAATGAGGTCTGGCCGTGCGTGAATCTTCAGCGCAACGCCTCGTATAGTAAAAGTGCCACAACGGATAGAGTGTTCGTACCGAAAGGGTTAAAAGACCTCAGTCTTGAAAGACCTTGAAAAACCTTAGTCGCGTTTAACAGAAAAAACTGTCGCTAACAGGTAACGATAATTGGCTCCTCCGCTATCCGCGGACCCAGGGACCGGGAATGCAAAATATTCCGCACGCGGAACCGCGAACGGGGAACGCGCGGTGCCGAACGTCGCGCGCGCGATTCATCTTTCGTTTCTGTTTTCGCGGATGCGCGAGCTTGTTTGTTCGTTTCGGGAAAATTAATCCGCCGTCAGGACTACTTATTCGGCCGGGGAGGGTAGGGGGAGGGGGGAGGGGGGCAAGTTCTGCGGCGAAAACGCGGACGGAACTTCCTTCGGGCACAGCGTTAGATAATCCGGAAACGTGTTTGACTTTTAAAATTTATGAAACTCGACTGACTAGATTAGACTCTAAGCAAGTTTGCGGTTTTCATATCTAACTTTCGTTGCTGTTTACGCACAGCGACTGTTCAAACTCTCTCTCTCTCTCTCTCTCTCTCTCTCTCTCTCTGCCCCTCCTCTCCCTCCCCCTTGCATCTGCCCGCCGTGTCCGCGAGGGGCCCCCGAGTAAGTGCGCAAACGTCTCTATTAACAAAGTTTTAATCGAATTCATCACAATGCCGCCCGTTTCGTTTAATGCAAATTCCGCCGGCCGGAGACGCGCGCGCGCGCGCGCCGACTCTTCCGTTTTCTAACGTCACCAAACGAGGAATAAGTCGCGCGACTACTCGCCGAGATTCCCCGCTTGAACGTCTGCTGTTTTAAGGTAAAAGCGACGGTTGCGTTTGTCGTGTATGCTTATTTTGCGCTTATAATTGGAACGTTGATTGCGACAGAAATGAATCAATGAAATATTAAGTTGTATGTTTATAAATTGTTGAGATATAAATCGTCGCTTTCTCGGAACAGTAAAACTCTTGAAACCTAAAAAAGTTTATAATATCGTGCTAATTTATTTAATTGAATGTAGATTACAAAGCGAAGTTAATCAATAAATAGCGGACGTCTTAAAGACGCCCATCTTAGATTTGAATATCCCACGCATTAAAATGGACGTCTTTAAGATATCCGAAGGCTTGACTTGCAACACTGGGCGTCTCTAGGATGTTCGTAGGACATTCGAGACACGTCTTAACCCCTTGCCGTAATATTTTCTTTAGAATTATTATGATTAGAATTCTCTCGATCGCACTAATTTCTTAAAAGAAAAAAGAATTTTATATTTATCGTGCGCTTACATCTACTCGTCTGTTTAAATATCGCTAACAAGAGAATAAAATTTGATTCCCAGTTAAAGGAACGGATAAATATTCATACTTAACAGCTCATTACTAAAATCTCCATCACGGAGCTTTAGCTCGTTAAAGTACGGCAAGGGGTTAACCCTTTGCACTCGAAGCCATTTTAACTGTAATTCTAAAATAACTTTTCCGACATATAGCATTTCTATATTATATGATAAAAGTATATTTTATGCATATGAAATTGAATCTTGTAACTCATGCAACAACAGTTATACTTTTAATAATTTTTGAAATCTAATTTTTCATACTATAAAAATTATATTGAAACGTGCTGTAACAATATTAGCGGTGCCTCAGTGTCGCCACTCGAGTGTAAAGGGTTAAAGACATCCTTGTGCTATCTGGGTATACAACATCGATTACTTCTTAAATATTCGTACACCTCGGAGATCTTAATTAAAATAAGAATTGATTAGCGTAAAAGTTTCTCCATTCAGTCATCAAATGACTTAGTTTCAAACAGGGAGATCTCTCCATTCGATAACCAAGTGTTAAAATCGCTGTAGTAATCACATTTTTCGTAATTTCTTAACCCCTTGCTATAATAACGTGACAAACATTTCTCACATAATTTAATGAATACGACTGCCAATCATTTCTATTAGATCGAAACAAAAATTGAACCTCCCGCCATAAAAATCTGGGATTGAAAGTAAATGAAGGCAATCGCGAAACATTAACCCTTTTGTTCCATGAAGTAATGATTAAGGACGAAAAGTGCTAACCAACGCTGTCCTAAAAGATATCATAGTGCAAGGGGTTAAGCACATCGACGACAGTATTTCCTGTAGAATAAAAAGAATCATGTACGATAAGCCACTAAAATTTCTCCAGTCTCCTAAAACATTTAACCCCTTCCCGTACTTTGACGAGTCTGACTCGTCGTTATGATTTCTAACAATAACCTGTTAAGTAAGGATATTATTTCGCCTTTTTAAGTCTTTTTTCCGCTAATATTTAAGGGCTGAAGTAATTGTAAGCACACTATAAATATTAATTTTATTTCTCCTCCAAGAAATTATTTGATCATTGTAACTGCGAAGATAAAAGTGCCGCGAGGGGTTAAACAAACATATCAAATTACCATGAATTAAATAACCACCATAAACGTGCAGGTACGGCTCGAAAAATTGGAAAAAGAAGCGGAGCTGCGACAAAGAAAAATCAGCCGATCGACCGTTCTCCACGGGGATCTAAAGCGGGGGCCGGCATTTGCCGCGAGACACTGTAAATTTGTGGGAGATTCGAGGGCACGAGAGGCGGCAGTTGAGCCCCGCTTAAGAGCGTTCGCACAGTATTTCCTCGGCGCTCGAACGAGCGGTGGCGGCGGAGGCGCAATAATACGAAATAATATCGTCGGCCATCGCGGGGGCGAAATGCGGACAGCGTCGCGAGATTTCCGGTGCTCGTCAATGGACCCTGCTGGAAGAAGGAAGATTACATCATTTCACCGGTGGAGCCAATAACGCGGGCGCCACTGTCGAGAATCGAGGACGCCAGCTATAATCGGAATCAATCGTCCCGTTAACGAGGTAGTAATTCTTCCTCTCGAACGGCGACGACGGGGCCGGGGATGGGGGGGGGGGGGGGGCGGGGGGGGGCGGGGAGAGTGCTCAGGGGGGAGGGTGAAAGTGTTCGGCGTCTCGCAATAGGGGCGTCGCGACGCTTCCCCGTTTCGTTCCGGCGAAACGAGAGGTAGCCGGCAACTGCACGTGGAAAGTGGATGGCGGCCTTGTAAGGAGCAACGTAAATTGTTAAGGCCAGGCCCTGCCTAGTTGTAAATTAGAAAACAGGCAATCTCGCCGGGGTTGGCTGTTTTCCCGTTTCTTCTTCTACTCTTCCGCCCTTTTTCTTCCTCTGTTTCAAACCGCCTCTCACTCCCTCTCTCTTTCTCTTTCTCTCTTTTTCTTTCTTTCTCTCTTATCCGCACCTTGTTTTCCACCCTCGGCTCCGGCGTCGTACCATTGCTCTGTCCCTACCGACGTTTCGTCGTGTGCACGAGGGTTTAGTACGAGCCATAAAAGAAAAAAACGAAAAGAGAGGGAGCGCGCGGGAAGGGTCTTAGAAATCCGGCCGAAATTAAGCCGAAACTTACGAGCCGGCCCCTGCGAAGCGACAACGCCGACGGAGCATCTGTTCGGCTGGCCCGCCGTTAATTAAGTCGTTTTCGGAACCTTCACGACCCGCCTGATCGCCGCTTGCGCCCTATAAAATTCGCCTTCGAGCCGCCACTTCGGCCCTGTCATGTTTATCGCGGCACATGCTCCTGGGAAACGTACGTTAGCCGACGATCAACGCCTTCCACCGAGAGCAGTCTTTGCGAATTTTGTTTCTTTCGACTTGTTACGACCGCAGGTAGACTTGCTTTTCTGCAAAAGAAATATTGCGATGGAGAAATAAGTTATAAGACAGTTGAGTTAGGTGAGTATGTTTTTTTGTTTTTAATCGTTTGAGGTTTCTAGGGTCTTTATTGTTTTATACTTGGGTAATTCTTTTTGTTACGAGTGTATGGAGTACGTAGTTTAACCCTTTGCACTCGAGTGGTGACTCTAAGGCACCACTAAAATTATTCTATCTCATCCCAAAATAATTTTTGGCACCAATAAGGTTTAGATTTAAAAAATTGTCAAGTAGTCAAACTGTTGGCAGGACTCGCAAGAATCAATTTTCTATGCATAAAAATTTATTTTGTTAAACAGAATAGAAATACCACGAACTGGAAAAATTATTCCAAATTTACAGATAAAATGGCTCCGAGTGCAAAGGGTTAAGTGTAGATATGCAGAGACTAATGCCAGCGCATGGAGAGACGGTTCAGATTATTTTTAACCCTTTGCACTCGAGTGGTTACTCTGAGGCACCGCTGCAATTCTCACGTCACGTTCCAAAATAATATTTCTATTATAAAAACTTACATTTAAAAAGTTATTAAAATTGTAACTGTTTTTGCACGAGTTACAAAATTCAATTTCAATTGAACATAACCTCTTTACCTTATGAAATGGAAATGTCACATGTTAGAAATGTTACTTTAGAATTACAGTTAAAATAGCTTCGAGTGCAAAGGGTTAATGTTATTAAAGGGTTAAGGTTCTGCCAGCAAATATTAGTGATAGATTTTATTAGCAAATGTTATCTTCTAATATCAATAAAAAAAAATTGTCAGGAGATGGTAGATGTTTCATTAGCGAATGTTATTCTCAAACATCGTTAGCAAAGAGAACGTCAGGAAATATTTTTAGGAAATATCATCAGCAAAATAATGTCAGTAAACATTTTTAGAAAACATCATCAGCAAAAGAATGTCAGCAAACATTACCAGCAAAATGTATCACCAACATACCTAATCAGATACATAAACTGCGAATTTCCCTATAAAATAAAAATTCTTTAATTCAATTGTAAAAATTCTAAAGCAAACATCAATATCATTCCTCTTTAAATAATTTTAACATACTGTACATAATATAAAAATATTCCCAACCTCTCAGAATAACCTTAGAATTTCGTTTTCCACCTAATCGTTATCAAAAATACATAACCCTACGAACGTGCATATAAGGAGTCTGAAACCTAGGCAACCGGTAAATAACAAATGCAAAATTCCTGCACCAAGAGATTGGACGATAAAGACCCAAAGATATCCCATGCGCTCCGAAATCGTGCAGCGACCCCATGCCCGGCCACGCTAGGATGTCACCGGTGTAATCAAGAGGAAGGGTAGAAAACGGCCGAGCGATCTCGTCAGAGGCGGCGTGTCAAAGGAAAACATTCCGGCCGGGAGAAGCGGCGCGCGGATATTCTATTTGTCCAAGTGTACAGTCTAAAACGAGAGGAATCTCGGTCGCCAATAAAAATATCAACGGACTGGAAAGTAGTATCACGGTGTCCGCGATATCGTCGAAAATCACGACGGGGACCCGCGTTAGACGGAGACCCGCGTTAGACGGAAACCCGCGAGCGTTCGACGTAGCTCGCCGTCGCTCGACGGTCGATAAGAATAATTTGGTGGCGTCGGATTTCAATCTGTCGGGAATGACGGATACGACGCGCGGAGGGTACGAGGGCGCGGGATTCGGCGGAAGTTGCGAGAGAGAGAGAGAGAGAGTCGGTTTTCTAAAAGGATGCCGGCGCGGATGACGAGCACAGGGGCGGCTCCTTTTTAATATCTCTAATATTTCCAGCCGATATTCCCATTTATTCGCGATCCATCACTTGTCTGATGTGTAACCGGAAGCCGCCCCCAGCCTCGCGGACTCTGCTTCAGAAGTCGATTCGAGGGTGGGCGTAGTTCGAATTTCCCGCTGTAAAACGATCCGGCCGCCCGCGCGACGGGACGGGGTCGAGTGGCGAAGCTGTTGGCAAATGTTTTCTTTCCAGATGGAAAATAACCAGCCCCCCCGATATCTATCGAGCCACCACACCGTGTGCATCGATTCCAGCGGCGTGGAAAAATAATTCTGCCCCGCGTAATTTCCGGCGAACGGGACGGGGCGGCACACCCGTCACGCAATCTTCGAGATGCCCCCGCGATATCCGAGGCGACTGTTTTCATTAAACACGCGCCGACGTGCTGCTGCTTATTTTTATTATAAATTACGTCGGCCACGGGATCATCGCTTTTTAGCACAGGCTCGGAGCATGGTCGAACATTACCGACACCGTGAACATCTATTTCAATACTGTGAAAATAAAAGTTTGTAACTTTATTCAGCTGCTGCGTATAGGCAATTGTTATAAATATATTCGCGTTTCGTAATAAATTCGTGGAAATGTTTAAATGTTATCCTTAATGTCGCGTGACTCGTGGGCAGTTTCTCTGGTCTACTGCGACACGTCGAGCGAACAAACTTTAAGTGTCGCCGCGAAATCGATCTCGCACCTATTTTAATTCAGATGAAATTAGAAACGAAACAAAAGAAACCATCGGGATATCCAAAGATCTAAAACCAGATCCGAAACTGACAAATCAAAATTGATGGAACTAATTGTGATCTGAAATGAAATGAAATCACGATGGTATTATAAGGAGTTTAATGAAATTGTTGAGCTATTCTCATCTTGGCAAAATGAGTAGGAGAAACGATTCAATTTTATATAATTCTCATTTCTTGCAGGATTTATTATGCATGGAAGTAAGTGTATAATGTAGGGATTATTTTATACGTAAATCCCACGAGACTCCGTGATAATAATAATGCAACAACTAAAGGCACCTTCGTTTAACAATAATAAGAATAAGAGTTTATTATTAATGGTCCACGACTTACTACAACGAATAATAATGACAACGGCAACGCAACGACTTCGACAACGACAACGACTTCAACAACTACGACAACAACAACGACTTCTCTATGCAACGGTTCTCCTTCGAATGCCACGATCTTCTCAGTTCGTTCTTCCGCCTTTACCAGTCCTTTTCCAAATTATCCCACTCTCTCTCACTCTCTCCCTCTCTCTCTTTTGCATTCGTACTCTTTCGCTCTGCCTCACTCGCTATCTTATTCTTACTCATTCTCTCTCTTCCTTTTTTTATTTCCCTCTCGCTCACTCACACTCTGTCTTTCGGCCACGCAGGACTTCGAGGAACCTAAGCAATAAACTCAGGCCACTCGAAGTCGTCCAAACACGCTGTCGCCATCCGTCCCATTCATTACCATTTTATTGCACTCAACCATTCTGCCTTTCATACCCGGAGATTATCCTATAATAATAATAATTATTAAAATCAATGTGGGATGAGAGAAAGTCCATGTTAGAATGAAGCAAAGAATGAGAGTTTGAATTTTCCGTGAAATAGAAGTACGTAGAAATTGTCACGAAAATCCGTTACGGCCAATATTAAATTATACAAATATCTGAAACTACTTGAAAATATTTGCAAGTTCACAGACTGGTTTTTGTTACGTATAACCGCAGAATCGTTCTTGTTGCATAATCATTCGAGAAACGTTAAAAAGTGTTTCAGCGGGCACGACGGTGATTTGATCCGCCGAGGCTCCATTTCGATTATTGTCGATCCATCCACGTGACTTCTCGAGTGCTCGAGACTGAAGTGCTTCACGGTGGCGGAGTCGAAACCCTATTATAATCCATATCCAATCACTTCAACTAGATTATCGACGGCAGCAAGTGGTCCCCGCCTTATTTCCCCACGTCCGCGTGCCTCGTCGAGGCTCGCCATCAATCTCTGATAAACAAACGGCAATCGATTTGTCTGATACCCGTTAGCCGTAAAACGGAGAGCTTTCACAGGCGTCGCGCGAAGTCACACAAAAGACCTTCTTCGGCATCGGTCGAGAAAATTGTATCCCCGACGTTCCGCGTTTCAGATTCCTTTGCCAGCTACTATGTCAGAGTAATGGATTCGTAATTGGTGCATTTATTTATTAAAGCATCGATTAATTATACTATGACAACGAGTCAAACTGGAAATGAAGATTTTATTTGTAATTCTTGGTTTTTCTGTTAAACTTTCTATAAATTATAAATTTTGTGTGTTTCAGAGATAGCTGGTAGAGATTAAAAATATTTAGCAATGTTGTTACGTTGTCCAGAGATTTTTAAAATTATTGAAAGAGGAAGTATATTATTGTCTGATTATTATTTTTTACAATCGACTCGGATGATTTTTATTTTATACAAAGAACCACAATCCGGTTATCAGAATTTCATATAGTTGGGCAAAATATTATTTGGATGATGGATGAAAGTTTTCTTCGATACTGTATAAATATTTAACTGAATACAAAGTCCAACTAAAATCGTTTTCGTACAGGTATTCATACGGAAAATAATTGATTTTCTTTTATAGTTTATCGATTTTTTCTTGCATTTTACCTCTTGGAATTACTAATAATTTATTCCAACCAAGAGTTGTCGAATTATTCGAATTTGTCGAATTATTTGAATAGAAACTTATTGGAATAAAAAATCCTTCGAACACAAAATGATTCGAATTATGAAAATGAATTTCTGTCGCGATTTCAGCGAACCTCGGGAACCGTCGCACGAATTAATATCCGTGTGAAAGAGCGTGTTCAGAGGACAAGTAATCATTTCGCGGAGACAATAGAAGAAACGGGAACTCAGCAGGAAATAAAGCTAAGTAATCAACGATAACAGGTCGAAATACCGATAAAAAGTTGGCCGGACGTCGCCCGGAGTCCCGACGTCCGAATGGCGACCGGAACGACGTTGATTTTCCGAAAAACTTCCTCGGGAAAGAGGTCCGGGAATGTCGGCGGATTCTGAGGTCCTTCGCAGAAATCGGATGGAGGGTTCTTTTTGCGAAGGATAGAACGCGATCCGTGCAAGCAAAGGCTGGTTCCACTCTCGGCTGACCCTAATCGGACCAACCCACTGCTAAGTCTGACTAGAACTGGGCGTAACCACTGCGAGGAGCCCAGTTATTCGCAGCGGCCGTCGATATCCTCTTTTTATTGGCCGCGCTTCCGATGTGTCCCGACAAGAGTTTCGGTTCCCGGGGTCCTTGACGGACATGGTTCGATTGTCCTGCAAAAAGCCCTTCAACTTCTCGAATAATCAAAAAAAAAGCACCTCCCGTAATGATTTTCGTGGCAATTTCTACGTACTTCTATTTCACGGAAAATTCAAACTCTCATTCTTTGCTTCATTCCAACATTGACTTTCTCTTATCCCACATTGATTTTAATTGTTATTATTATAATAGAATAATCTCCGGGTATGAAAGGCAGAATGGTTGAGTGCAATAAAATGGCAATGAATGGAACACATGGCGACAGAGTGTTTGGGCGACTTCGAGTGGCCTGAGTCTATTGCTTAGGTTCCTCGAGGTCGTGCGTGGCCGAAAGATAGAGTGCGAGTGAGCGAGAGCGATGTTGTGATCCGGGTGAAGAAATGTTCAACAGTTATAATAATAATAATAACTATATTTATTACCAGTTATTCGTTCACTCGTAACAACAGTAAATATCGAAGACTTCTTGAAGATTCAACGCGGTACATTTGTAAAATACACGGTCCGTTCTGAGTGCTCCTGGGGTTTTCCGGGGTCCTTATATATTTTATCGTAAACCGAAAAAGTGGAGGGGGAGCTGACTAGCCCTTGGCTATGGGTGACTAATTTAAGTTCTGCTTGGATTTTGGACGGGTGACGGATAGAGAAGCGACGCATTAGTCGATAGGTGATTCTCATAGCTAGCTGAGTAATCAGCTGGATATCTAACAGTGAAATGAAGAAAGAAAAAGAGAGAATGAGTAAGAATGAGATAGCGAGTGAGACAGAGCGAAAGGGTACGAATGCAAAAGAGAGAGAGAGAGAGAGAGTAGGATAATTTGGAAAAGGACTGGTAAGGGCGGAAGAACGAACTGTAAAGATCGCGCATTCGAAGGAGAACCGTTGCGTAGAAAAGTCGTTGTTATTGTCGTAGTTGTCGAAGTCGTTGCGTTGTCGTTGTCGTTATTATCGTTGTTGTAAGGCGTGGGAAGTTTTGGACTATTAACACATCTTGCGCGGGAAGCGACTAAAGTCGTTATTATTGATTTTCTTGGTTTTTAATTTCTGACAAGTTGTTCTTATTTTTTTAAAGGGAATAAAGAAATTGTTTTTAACACAGAAACTGAAACTTTTATCAAAAGACCCTAATGTTTAAAAACTACAATTAATAAAATCGAAATAAAATCGAAGCTGTCCTTAGTTGTTGTTGTATTATTTATTACCACGGAGTCTCGTGGGATTTACCTATTGAAAAATGATCCCTACAGTATATGTAGTATCGTAATTTAGGACGTGCAGTTACAATGTAACAGTGCCGTAGGCTAAGACATTGTATCTGCCGCGAGCGAGTTCAAAGAGAGCGAGCGAAGCCTGCCGCTGCGATAGCAACGCGTTTGTTGATAAATGTGTGGCGGCCATCAAGTAACGGTTTTCGTTTTTAAGAAGCACGGACAGAATTGATTTAGAAGTCGATGAGTGAAGAGCGTTTTGAGTTGTCGTGTCGCTATAATTTAGTTGCAGTTTCTTTCGCGGTATTTATTGTACATTAATCGTAGCTTATAGTTTTCTTTTTTCTAATTAAATAAAATCTAATTATATTTTCCACGGATATTATACATATAATTATTTAAAATATTTATATAATATAATATATTGTATTTCCTATTATTTTAAATATTTATACGATATAATATATTATGATTAATATAAATTCTTGTTAAGATTGATTCCACTTTTCGAAATGTACATCTAAAGCTTCATTTACTCCACAACCGAACAGCGAAGCATTTTATTATCTAAAAATTTCTTTAAAAACGATACACCCCAATAATACAATGTTTAAATAATCCAAAACGTCGAATATCCTACTGCATTCAAAATCAGCTGATCAAATTCTATTTTCCCGTTAAAATGCACTGTTCACCTCTTCCGCTCCCGGTCGCAGCTGCCATTGTTGCATTTTAATACACAAGTAGGGGACCGAGGTTCGATACAGCGCCGTAAAAAAAATCTGAAAGCGAATCGTAAATTCTATCGAACCGGTACCATAAAAAAGTAAATGTATTCTATGGCAGCTATTAAGGGAAAAATCAAAGATGGCCGCGGGGGCCAGCTAGCTGCGACGGAAACGACTGTTGACTCGCGCGCGCGCTCGTTCGAAACACCGGTAAATTTTCATGCAGGGCCGTTGCGACGATGGGGTCGCGGAGCCGGGATTCTCTCATCTTAATTTTAATTTCATCGCAAACACCGTCCGGGAGAATTTATGTAGAAATATTCATCGTTGGTGTGCGCGGGCTCGTCCCTCATTCTATCGCGGAGAACTTCAGTGTAGTTACGCGACGGTGTAATTGGAGTTCGAAAGTTTGGATTCATTAGTGCCGAAGCGGCCTTATCTCGAGATCTAATTCGTGATACTTCGGGGGATAGGCCGAGAGGCCGCCTGTTACTTTCAAGGACTTTCGAAGTATCCCCGCCACCCACGCCTTTGCCCTCGATTCCCGTAGGTGGCCTGGTTCCTGCGACGGCTAATGGCTGCGTTTCCCCCATGAAAGAATTATGAAAGGTGCGCCGCTCCTCTGGTATCGTGCCCTTTGTTGCTCGAAACGCCTCGGACAATTTTTTTCTTCCATTATTTCGCACTGAACGACATCGTTTGGAAGGTATATGTGCAAGTATTTGCAGTCAAAGTTTGAATTTAATTGTTATTTAACTGTAATTTAACTGTAACTTAACTGTAATTTAACTGTAACTTAACTGTAATTTAACAGTAATCTATCTATGAATTTTATTTCTCGAAAAGTCAAATTTAACAATTAATTTAATATACTTGAAAGTAAGATATCGAGTTCTAATAAAAGAAATAATATTCTACAATGTTTAACCCTCTTAGCACCGGCCGAAAGACTCTGTATCTGAGCGAAATGTTTAATAATCGTTTGACGACGTTTGATAAAATTTTGGAATGAAATTGCAAGAATTTTGAAAAGCCTGATAAATAAGAAGTTCAAAAAGGTAGAAGAAATAAGAAATTAAATTGTTGTTTAATAAAAATATTAAGAAAACTATCTTGTCAATAATAACCAACAACGATATATCGTTGTTCGATACTAAGAGGGTTAATATATATATATTTATAAATTTTTGAGCCTCAATAGCATTGTTAATTTTCAAGTGGTAACAGTTTAAAAATCGCACAACATACAGGAAATATAATAGCAGAAAATTAAATTAACCCTTCGCACTCAAATGACAACTCTGAAGCGCCACCAAACATTCTGCAGCACGTTTCAAAATCATTTTAACATTATCAAGCTATAGTAACAACTATCCTTATAGCCTCAATTTCATACGCGTAAGAAGCAATAAATCATGCGAAATGGAAACACTGTAGATCAAGTAAAACTGTATCGCATTTACGTTCGAAATGCCTTCGACCGCGGACGGTTAGGAGTCCGATTACGCGTTACTCGCAGCTCGTTAACATTACAATGGCAGCCTAATGACATCCCGAAATATCTCCGAAGACGTAAAAAGCAGCAGATAAAACGTGGTCGCGCTCCCCGTGCCGGTAACAGAAAATTACGAGGGACGCGCGGTTACAGGGTGTCGGCCGGATTAACAACGAGGAAGAACGGGGATCGTTTATGGGAATCCGTGAGGGGGGGATGAGAGGGGCACGTCGATGCGGAGGCTGATCCGTCGGAAGACGTTCTTAACGGTGAGAGGGGTATGGAAATCGTACAAAGACGATGGAGACGTCGCGGACGGTTTTCCGGGGAGCACACACCGATGCTTAATCGAGCAGACAAATCGTGCGCCGAGGTACACATCGCGGGAGACGATGCTCTTCGAATAAGAGTTCTCCATCGGGCTCGGCCATGCGAGAAGGAACAGGGCGAGCCGGGCGAGGCGGGGGGAGGGAACCTTATGCCGCCACAAAAATATTTGTTTACTCGAATCCCGTGCATAACAACGGGGAGAATTTCGTTCGCGGGGGGTGGCCGCCACCCCTCCGGTATCGTAAAGGCAAGGACGATGTTCATTCCTTTGATATCGATACTTACGTCCCCGTGTATTCTTCCCCCGTACCGCGTTCTTTCTGTTTTTGTCGGCCGCGAGCGCTACCCCCGCGGAAAATATTCCACCGTGCCGGATTCCTTCCTTCTCCGCGAATGCGAACGGGACCTTTATTTTTCCGCCGTTTCCGCGATGTTTATGCAAACCGCGCTGGTGGCGGGCGCATGTTTATGATCGCGGCGGCGGCCGCGCGGAAAATGATACGGGACAACGAGCCGGGTGATCGACGGATCATCGACGGCACGTCTGCGCGTTTTCGCGAAACTTTCCGGTTTACTTGTGGAGAAGTGAAGTCGGAAAAATTGGTGATCGTCAATGTACTGTGTTAATCAGTCGACTACTGTGATCTCGTCGAAAAGTTGAAGAGCAGAAGTTCACTGTAAGGTGGATGTAATAGGACGATTTTCTTTATAGTTTGTTTAAATACGACTGTTTTATAAATTGTGTAATTTAGTAAGGTATATCAGTGTATATGTTATTAAACTGTATGTTGATTTTGACGAATATACTCGTCATGAAGAAACATTTTCTTCCAATGGAAACGTTTTCTTCTGTGTCGAATATATTCATCGGAAACAGTGAACTGGTTGCAGTTATATACCTTGATATTCTTTATTAAATTATATAATTTATAAAAGTATTACACTACAATTGAAACTGCAATTAAAAGCTTAATTGTTTTATTTCAGTATTTAATTCCAAGATAAATCATTGAACCGCGTTAATACTTCACAATCTTTAATGCGATAAAACAATGTTTAAAATAACGCTTAATACCAAATCATTAATTTTGAAACCTTCTTTGGCGATTAAAAATTCCTCAAACATTTCTGAATATTCCTCAAACCACGTCTTCGAGCAGCAATTTAACTCGCGTCGCGAGTTAGTTAGCCAACAATTAGACCGCTTAGAAAATTTACCTGTTTTCGCTGTCGAACGAAAGCTTGCAGTATTGTTGCCGAATAAAGGCGACGTGTAACGTTCGTCCGTTCGAATAATTCCCAACAATTCCGTCGGACAGCAGCATAAACACCGTCGAATCTGCAACGCTGATACGTACACTCCGCGTACGAACAAATTTCGCAGCGCGCGCGTGTTGTTCCACCGCCGCCCTCCCGGAAGTTCGAGTGAACGATTAAACCGTAATGTCTGATGTTTCGTGAACGCGACTTACGCCGTTCTGCCGGCGACGCGCAATCATGAAAACGAACCGGAATGTATTTATTTATTAACACTATGCCGTCCGGCGACACCACAGTGGTGACCATCGCAAAGTATTGCTCGACGGCCGGCGACACCACAGTGGTGACCATAGCAAAGTATCGCTCGAAGGCCGGCGACACCACTGTGGTGACCTTCGCAAAGTATCGCTCGAAGGCCGGCGACACCACAGTGGCGTCACGCGCAAATACATGCACTGCGCGACAAAATAATAGGACACCCCAGAATTTGTCGTGTTTCTCAAAACCAATAATGTATAGAAAGGTTTTGCAATTCCCGATAAAGGTGACAAGCGAAGTAATTTGAATCAGTGCTGGCGGCGCCAAGCGAAGACATTTTTGCGAGACGTGCGGACGGCAAAGTGTTAATGTTGAAAGATTTTGAATTAAAACTTTAATACACTTTATTTTTAATTGAATTTAATACTTCAGAACATTCGCGTATCCAGTAGAATAAGTAATGTATAACAGAACTACATATACAGAGAAAAATATATACAGTGGTAGTGGTAATCCGAGCTTGTCTATCCTAATCAATGCTTTTGAACTGAGAAATCCGCGGGCCTCCGTCGCCAACGGCTCACCCTCATAAAGGGCCATAAAACAGTTCGCTGGGTCTGTTTTTCCATCGGTAGTCATCGTTGATATTCCAACAGTTAATGTTTGCCGCGAAGAAACACGGCCCCGTTAGCAAATAGAGACAGCACGGACCCGTGCCCGTGCTAACTTCCGGGCGTAAAAGTTCCGCGGCGGATGAACCGCGCGCCTGTGCAGATACTACGGCGAAATTGTTGATAAACTTAGCGCATCGTGTTGCTTGGATGGGTGCATCTATCGTTACCGGATCCCGTTGCACGATCCGATGTTACACGGTGTAACGCAAAACTAAAAAAAAAAACAACGGAAGCACCGGTTCGATGGTGTGCAATACGAACTGAAGGCGGAACGGGGTGCTCGCAGTTGCGCGATTAAAATTGCGTACCGTCCAGTACGGTGATTAACTTGCAGGGCTTTGAAATTCTAATCAAATTCGACCGCATGCGATTGCGCTGACATTGATTGGAGAAATGAAATAAGTGTGATCGAATTGTCATGCTATGGTCAGTGAGGTAAGCGAAATTAAGAATTTTTACTGAAGGTAAAGTAAGTATTAAATTGTGGATTTTGTGAATTTGTAAAAGTGAATGCGATTGAAAAGGTCTGATAGAATTGTCATCTTGTATTTTACTTAGTATTGTAATTGGAAGACGGATACTATTTATTTTAATTCAGCTTCTGACTATTATAATCGTCTTGGAAAGTTTGTATCTTGGAGAGAAAATATTAGAAATCGTCGAAAAAATATTAGTAATCGTCTTGGAAAATTTATATTGTGCATAAATATCATAAAGACGATATTATCGCACTAGTTTTAACTTATCCAAATGATTCCAGTGAACAATTTATTTTAATTTACCTTCTGGCTCTGATAATCGCCCCTGAAAAATTTGTATCGTTTACAAACATCACAGAAACGATTATTTTTAATTTCCATCTCTCACAAACCTCTTCCAAATTTTTAATTCGCATAAAAATGGCAAAGACAATCTCGTTTCCATTCATTTCGCGGCAGTCTACCAATCGGGATCAATTTAGCAGTTGTCGAAAGCATCGATTTACCTCCCGCCCGATTGGACGACACCGTTCTACTCGGTCGGTCAAGTAAAAAGCGGACACCCGCAAAACAGTTGACCCACCCGGGACCGAAGATTAAACTTTCCGTCGACGCGATGAGCATAGTCGGGCATCGCGCGCGTAACAAAACGACCACGATAAGGATCGTATCGATGGCGATCCGGTTAATCCGAACGAGAGGGATTGCTCGCCGGTCTTCACTCATTGCGCGAAGGAAAGTTAGTGGCAATTAGATGATCCCGATAGGAGCATAATCGGCGGAACGGTCTTGCGCCACGGCCCTTTTCGTAAAACAGGCTCAATCAGAGGCCAGACATCGCGTCCCGAACATGGAGAACGGGGGTCGACGGTGGGCGGAGGGACCTCGTTGAAGTTGTTCCATCTACCAGGATCCGATGATAACGTCCGTCCCCAGCTAATCTGACCGCTTATCTGGCTATTTTTTCTCCTACCTTTCTCTCTCGGTGCCGCGCGGCCCGCCGTGCGCTCGATCTTCCTTGCTCGACCGGCGGCCTCTCAAATCGGCCGGAAGTTCCCGGGACCGGGAATTAAAAGGTCCGCATCCCGATTTCGTGGAGCCGGTAATCTCGGTGTCGCGTTGCGGGAATCCTCTAATTCTATCGTGCGTCGTTACGATAAACTCCGCCGGGGACCGTTCTATCCTGAAATCGAAACGAACGCCGGTAAACGAACCTTCAATTTCGCTGCGTCGAGCGAGGGACAACCGGAGAACCGGCCAACCTTCTACACACGTATCAATCGATCATCTGTTTCGACGAAAATCGTCGCACGATATTCGCGTTTCTAACCCCTTGCCGTACTTTAACGAGTCAGACTCGTGACGGAGATTTCTATTACTAATCTATTAGGTATGAATATTATTCATCCGGTCCTTTAACTGGAAATCAAATTTTATTCCCCCATTACCAATATTTAAACATTCAAGTAGATATAAGCACACGATAAATATAAAATTTCCTTTTTCATCTAAGAATTTAGTGCGATCGAAGAAATTCTAATTCTAAGGGGTTAATCTGGCTTGCTAAATCGAATTTCCATAGATTAACTTAACGTTTTCGAAAGGATATCTCGAGTTGTTAATGATAACTGCGATAAAATAGACGTGTTTGCAGTCAATGCTAATTTTGTCTAAATTTATTTAATTAAATGAAATAATTCTATGCAATTTTGTTTATCGAATTCTCCATTAGTCTAAATATGGTGTTTCATTGTTCTGTTATTCTAGAAATGGGTGTTCAGTCGTATATATAAATCGACTTAAATTGAAATTAACCCCTTGCACTCGGCGCCATCATGGATCTTACCTACCAGCGCTTATAAACATTTATATTATTAAATAGTATACGATATATATTTGTATATATAATATTGTTGTAATAATATTCGATTTATATGAATTTGTAGACATCGAGAAATAGTTGCAAATCGCTAATAAACTTTAATGTTTAGTGATATACTAGAGTTACGATGTCCCCTAAGAGGGGACAGCCGAGTGCAAAGGGTTAAAATTAAAATTACTAGAAAATGTTAGCTTGTGGCTCAAAATATGATCTGTACATAAAACTTCGTTTTTTCGACGACAATTAAATCGTCAACGCAGAGGAGCTATTTTCATCTCCGGATCGTCGGGACACAAAACTCGGCGTCCAATCCCTATAAAATACAATCATCGCTATAACTTCCAGAGAAAATTGCCAAACCAGAGAATTCTCTATCGAGCGAAATGCGAGTTCGCCGACGGCGAACGCCGGCGCCCCGAGAACCGCGTGCGTTCAGCAGGCTGTCGAAACGCAAGATTGGCGTCGGGCATCGCAATATCTCGTCGGCGGCCGTCTGAACGGTCTCCGCGCGCGTTAGGTTCGCTCGGCGAGACTGGCCGAGAACGAGGGGCTGCAGAGGATCGTTTCCAACGCGCGAGATCTCGGGACAGCCGGGCGAGGACCAGGGTCCGCGTGATAAATAAATAGGGGTCGATGGCGTTGTAAACGTCCGCGGTAAAGTGATTTAGCCACTTCATTGGCTCATAGAGAGTTAAGTGCAGACGCGGGGGCTACATAAACGCCAGCCGAGAGATTCACTCTGCTCTCTTTTCCGTCCGTTTCTTCGGCCGCGACGTCCGCGTCACACCGTCCGTCCCTTAAACTCGGGAAACGCGGCGGCCAACGGGGCGGAGGGGCGGGGGTGGGAGGTACAGAGAGGGGAAACAGCCCCATCCTTGGCCGCGTAAATCCCGGGTCGACAAGGCTCCCACGGCTTCCATCGGTTTACTCTCCGGCGAACGTAAAATGTGCCTTTATTTTTACGTTGGATTTAACCGCGCGGCCTGCCGTGGACTTTTCGAACGATCCCTCCCGCACCTCCGCCCGCCCCCCCCCCCCCCTCCCTCCCGCGACGCGGCCCGCTGTGTCAATAACGGACATCCGCCAGGGCCGTCCGCGCCGACAGGATCCGCTGCTTACTTTCACGGGAACGCGGCGAGCCTGTTAATTCAGCGGATGAACCGCCGCGATGGAAGCCGCCGGCCTCTTTCTTTCAACCCGGGAAGAATATTGTCGAACGTAACCCTTTGCGAGATCCCGGCTCGCCTTCTTTTCCAACTGATTTCGGCGACCGTGTAGCGCTTTTGAAGAGGTACCGTGTTCCCCGCCGGGATTCCTCTCGTTTCGAACCTGGTAGTAATTATTAGCCTGGTAGCCTGTGTTTGGCTGCTGGGTCTGCCTGTTTCAGCTGGGACCATTTTTCCATCTTCTCTAACAATTTTCGTATCAGCTGGTTAGGACTACGATGGCTTGAGTTATGTTTCTGTCGCTGAGAGAAAATGGAAGGGTTATTGTTCGTTGACTGGATTTATTGTCGTGGTAATCTGGAGTCAAGTTGGTGTGGAGCGATGCTCACACTGATATCAGTTAAAGAATTGTTTGAATGTGTTGAGATATAACATATTATGGATGAAATAGAAGATAGAGAGTTGTCTGAAACACGTGGATAAAGACAAGATATAAGATTTATTAGAGAAACTGAAATTCTTAAACTGATCGAATGAGAAACTTTTACGTCGATAATAATTGAATAGTTGACGTTAAACGGTAATTAAAAGAAGAAATTGCCTACATTAATTGCAAAAGGTAGAAGCCAAGTTCAACATGCTTTTCTTTATTAAATGATTTTAATTAGAAATGAAGAAAGAAATATATTAAGAAATATATTAACTACACCAATAAACAACATACTATATAATATAGCAAATATAAAAATTAGTAATAATTATACTCTCTTTGAACCAAGGGAATCCGAGGGAATCGGACGAGACCATAACTTCAGCCTACTAAAAGTGACCAAAGCAGAGTTAAACGTTTCGGCGCTACGGATTACGCGGCGATATGAATATCAATGAGAAATATACAAAGGCGAAACGATCGAGCTCACATAAACGATAGAATAACGAGCCGCGCGATCCCCTCTCGACCGTCCGAATCAAACTTATCACGAGGGAGACGGGTTGTATCGCGGAGGGTCGCAGTCCCGCCGAGGGTGGTTTTTTCCCTCATTTACCCCTCGACCGACCCTTCCACTTGATCTTCGTGATCGATTCAATACGAATGTCCATCGACTGACAGAGATCCGCGGTATTAAAACACTCGGGACGAGTGGACGGACGACGCGACACGCCTCTCGTCGATTAAAACGCGGCTCGCCAATCGAAACACTCGAACGCGGGAAGAACGAGCGGGGGGAGGGGGGGGGGGGAAACAATCCACGCGCGACGATCAGGAGGGAGGTAGACGCGCGATTCATTAACGTTACACCGTCTGCAACCACTGGTTCGCTAGTCGACGGAACAATATTTAACGCGGCGTAGACGCGCGAAAATCCGCGCAATTAATCACCGTTCGGTAATTGATTATTCTCGCGTAGATTGCGGAATTTCGTTCTTTTTTTTTTCCCGGCAGATTTCCTCGAACGTATCCAGCAGATTTCCACGATTTTTTGGGGACCGTTTTATTACCGTTTTGTACACCGGTTCTTCAACCTCTTGGACACGACGCGCCATTATAGTGGCTTTCGTAGATGTTTCGTGCTTTACGCAATTGTATTAATTGCATTTTGTGTAAGCCCGGGGAATAGTCATTGATAAATAAATTTCAGTTACTAAAGTAAACGATTAAAGGGAGAGTGTATATACAGTCGGTCTCATAAGTATTCGTACCCTCGTTGCTTATGAGAGAAATTTGTTGAAATCAAGGGACGCATGTAAGATTTTGCAATAAACTTTTTGTTATGAATGGACACATGTATAAAGTTTATTTATACCAAATTATAACAAAATTGATTAAATAATAACAAAAATATATTGATTTTACTCCTCGTAGTACGTAATAACAGTCCACAAAAGTATCTTTAGTACTTTACAGTTGGTTCTACATTTTTTAATTCTAATTCTGTATTAGGCTTTCTCCAAACTTTTCCTCTTCCGTCACATCCAAAAATATTAAATAAGATAATAAAAAGTTTATTGCGAAATTTTACATGCATCCCTTGATTTCAACAGATTTCTCTTACAAGCAATGAGGGTACGAATACTTATGGGACTGACTGTATATAATACATTAAGAAAAGAATATACATAGCTATACCGAACAAATATTTATATAAACAAAAATGGTAATTTGGTAATAATAAATTACATCCGCGCAAAAATCCAGCCGTGCCTAAGAGGTTAAAAATTATCTCGAAGATCGACTGATGAGAATCTCTGGAAAAATTGTTCGAATTCGGTAACAATTTTATACGCGACTGAACGAATCATTTAGAATCATTCATCTCTAAACATGAGAGATTTTTCCCTGTCATTGATTTCAGTGGAACATTTTCTCGTCTTAGAATTCCCGCCAACAATATTAACAATTTAACATTTAGAAATAACACGTTCTCGTGGCTGCTCGAAACCGTTCGAACGGAAGCGTGAAAAGTTTTCATTAGTCGAAGGGGTTCGGGGTGGGGGTGACGGGGAAGGGCGCCGGACGAATTTCCATATCCATTTTCCGATGGACCCGGCTCGACGTAGCGTGCAGTCATCGGGATTTGTAATTAATTTATTCGACTCGCGGTGACGTCTCTTTGTCGCGGTTGAATGTTGCATTTTTCCATTAGCAGCTCGCTGTTTCCCATAATCGATATTTAATAATTCACGGCGCTCCCTCGCCGGTCCACGCGCGACCGGCCGATAAGGGAGAAGCAAAAATTGAATGTTCACGGTTAAAAAGACCGGCGGTTTTACAATATACTGATACGCATCGGGGAACGAATGACGGGATCCTGCCGGAAAACCCCGCAATATTCGCGGTGCGCGAGCGCGCCGGCACGTTGTTATTTCGACGGCCGCTAAATCCACAGCAATAATAACGAGTAGAAACGGTTTGCATTTTAAATTAGTTGCGGTTTTTGTGTAATGGAACGATTACCGGGCCAGCGGCGAGGGGAAACCGTGGCCCGGACAGATATCCGAGGCGACTCGGCGTTGTTGCTTTATTTAATCGAATTGCTTATTGCCCCCGCGATGAAACCGCGGAGCAAGATATAAAATAAAGGCAAATATTTTCGAAGCTGCGATGGTTCGCGTAAATCCAATTTTTGGAATCCTTTCAATCGGCAACCGGTGCTACCGTTCCAATGTTTGTACAAACCAATGTTTGTTACCGTTTGGCGAACTCTACCGTCGGTTTCGTAAACGAAATCTTGGCGTATCCTCGGATATACTTTATTAACACTATTTCTACAGATGTTATTATTATTTTTATCGATTATTATCGTTAAGAATTATTAAACGATGTCCTTTAACCCCTCTGGTAATTGATGTGATAAATGGGAACTTATCGAAAGGCTTCTTTTCGGTAGTTGACATAACCTTGACATAGTCCTTGTAAATATTTTATTAACACTATTTTTACAGATTTTGTTATTATTTTTATTGATTATTCTTGTTAAGAGTTATTAAATGGTGTCCTTTAACCCCATTGGTAAATGAGGTGATAAATAGGAACTATTGAAAGGCGTCTTTTGATAGTTGACATAACCTTAACATAATCTCTGGTGATCTAGATGAAATTGCGTCAAGTGGGCAGTCTCCAGCAAATTATTAAAATATGAACAATATTAATAAGAAAATATTGATGAAACTTTCTCCAAAAATATTCTTCGACATTTCAGAACACGTAACCTCAAATCAAAGTAGATATAAAATTCTGTTACTCAAATATCCCTAATGTGAACTTACAAGTGACCTATCACTACATTAACATTTTTTAATAAAATATAAAATTGACAAAAGTATGCTACGTATTAAAATGTTATTTTGCAATCGTTATTGTTCCTTTAACATCTACGAGAACCCATTAAATTTTATTTCTAAGCCCTTAATAAGTGTCACTTAAGTTTCTAGATTTCCATTCAACATCATAAACTCCTGTCGACTGCCAACAAAGCACAGTAATTGGTACCACCATCCAATACACCGCGATTAGAAAATAAATCACCAAATATAAAGCCGAGGCAAACCTCCGCCTTGGTTTCAAAATAAAAAAGAGAACCAGATCGAAAGTTTGCTTCCGCTTGATCCTTCCATTAAATACCGTGCTCCTTAGAAGGATCCGGCCTTTCTATCCGCGCGGCAGGAGCCGCTAGATCATTTAATAAATATGTAATCGCGGCGCCCAAGAGGGAACTTTCCTAATTCCTTAATCCATCAACCGAGCGGTGTTCGGCCAAGAAAATAAAAGTGCGGGGGCATCGGCGGGCGTCTGCGATTCCATAAACCAGCTTCCGCATCAACAACCTCCCCCCCCCCTGCCGCCCGTGAAACACTCGAGACCGAGCGACCCCATCCATCCGGGCGCGCCCCAGCTTTTCCCTCGAAGAAAGAAAAACTCAATCGCGGCTTTCACCGCGGACGGGGCTCCCTCATCGAAATTCGAAGGCGACTTCATTTTCCGAAGGTTTTAATCTCCGCCGCCCCGACCTCCGCACCGTGTTCGGTGGGAGCACGGCCAATGGCGAGGCCCGATTCTCAACAGGAGTAGACAGATGGATTGAAGTGCGGAAGCTCTGTATTCAAGTACTATCCAAGTACCGCGAAGGACGTGGCCGCTCGTTCCGGCCGGAGAAATACGGGGACCGGCGCGGCGGAAGCTAGGCTGTACTCGGAGTTGATGGCGTCAGCTGTTACGTACTGTTGTCGACTCCCTCCGACACCCTCTTCACCGCCACCACCCCCCTGCAGAAGAGCGTCACGGGAAGAATACAGTATTCGATCGCGCTGCGTCGCCGCGACGATTGATAATCCACGATTTCTACCTGGATATTTGGAAGGAGTTGCAATCTAAGCACCGTTGCTGGAAGGACGGCACGATTTTTTAAGCATCTATATTTAACCCGTTCCACTCGAACGGTGACTCTGAGGCACCATTAAAATTGTTACCGAACGTTCCAAAATAATTCTTATATTATGAAAGATTAGATTTCAAAAATTATTGAAAGTATAACTGTTGTTGCACGAGTTACAAGATTCAGTTTCGTATGAATAAAATGCATTTTGTGATATAAAATTGGGATGATATATGTCAGAAAAGTTATTTTAGAATTACAGTTAAAATTAAATTACAGTTAAACACTGGAATATAACGTTGACATAACTGTACCTAACACTAGAACATAACGTTGGCATAACTGTACCTAACACTGAAACATAACGTTGGCATAACTGTACCTAATACTGGAACACTACTGAAAGACCATAACAAATTAATATCGAAAAAAGAAGAACTAATGACAATAATATTCTTGCAAATTTTGCTATCGATCACCGTTCCCCCGCCATCTTTAAATTTCCCTCCACCTGTTGCCGAAGACGAGAACGTATCAATTTAGGCACGCTCGAATCTTAGCAAAGGAATGCGGACTACGTCGATCGATTATTCACGAATTAGGGTAACACATGTTTGCGCTTCTTGGCTGCGTCCGCCGTTCACGATCCGCCGAAACCATTTCAAGCGCGACACCTTCGCGCGGCCTGAACCCGGTTGAAAGCCGCGGCCCGCCTAAAGGAATCCGGATCCAAGGCATCGTAAACTAAAAGAAGGCATTCGCAAGTAAAGAGAACCTATTGCGAGTAACGGCCGAGGGAAACAATAAGAGGAACGCCCCCCCGTGCGACGCGACGGGAGGAAGAAGCTTCATCACGAATAGTTATAGCAGCATAGAATTTGATGTGAAATCGAATTCACCGGATGGAAAAGCCGGGCTTGGGAAACTGGTCGACGCAGCGACCCGGGGTCCACGGGATTTTACCGAACCGGGATCGATCGAGAATTTTTGTTTTTTTTTTTTCTCGCAGTCGGAAAACTCGGATTGGCTGGACACCTTTAATTGCCATTTCTGAGAACAGGTTGCGGTAATACGTTGATATCTATCTAGCATCGTTGAAAATAATTTTCTTGAGTATGATGTATTTTGTTGAATTTCAACAAATAAGTTGAAATGCAAAAATCAATCAAATGGATGGTTTATTTATTTACCACTGAATATGTTTAAGATGTGAAGGCATGCGATGGTTTATTGAATCTCTTCTGATCGTTATTGTTTTTGTTGAATTGATTCGTGTTAGTTACCTGAAATATCTTAAATGAAAAGGACGTATTTTATACCTTTCTTTAAATAATTAAAGTTCTGATTAAAGTTCAATTTATAGTTCTAATAGTGTTTAATAATTAATTATTCCCATAACAAATTCATAATTCTAATATATTTATTAGTCACGATAGGATTCTTGCTTTTTTAATAAATGATATTTCGAAGCAGAAATTATTTAGCTAGAAAAGATATTTGAATATTTCGACGCTTTATCGAATCGATTTTGTCTGACTATATACAATTTAGGTGGTGAAATTCGCAACCAAATTTTCAAAGATTGAACCTTTTTATCTCCTTTAAAACAAATTCAATATATGTAACATAATACAATTTTACCGTTTTGCTATCTTCCAATACGTTATAACACATTTGTAATCCTCCACCCTCCCAGTTTCCAGCATCTCAATTTTCATAAAAATCCACAGGAACAATTTGAATATTACAAGTAAATAAAAGACGATAGACATTCGGATAATTTGAAAATATTTCTACATTCTTTTCAATTTATCAACGATATTAACGAATAAAATACACTTCTGGATTTAATATTTACGATGCACTCGTAAAAATTAAAGAACATTTTAACAATTCATCCGAAATTGATCGCAGTGATCAACGAAGCCGAGCACGTTCTAGATTTCGTTAAGAAAAACCAATTTATTCGCGTAATCTTTGTTTCGCGCGGAAATCGACGGTCTGGCAATGAATCGCGAAGAAGTGGTAAAATGGCGTCGCGGCGGTGGCGGCGGCGGCGAAACGAACAGAATTTCTGTTGGACGCTGCCAGTCAATAAAGTTTCGATCCCTATGTCCCGTAATGGGATTGTTTCGTTCGAAGTTAACATTTCATTTCGGCGAATAATGTTCGCGTTTATCCGCGACGGTGTGCCGCGCGTGCATACGCGATCGGCGCGCGGCGCGACGATTAAAAGTTCCAAGCGAAGAATTAAACGAACATTGTACGGTAATGAAGATGTCATCGGGAAAGCCGGCGTGTGTCGCTTTCGTTGCATATTCATCGGTTCCGTTGTACGCCCGTACGTCAACCACGATCGCCGATATAATTGTTACTTAATTATTTATCGGTTGAATTTAACGTTTGTTTATACTTTCGGCCCCGTAAAACCGGATAATGCGACACTGGATTCATCGTATAAACGTTTACTGAATTCGTAACAAGCAGGCGTCTGCTTTCCCCCGCGGAATTTTCAACAATATCATTCGAAAATTAATGTCGCGCGTTTGTTCGTCGCGTATAAAAAATTTTAGCGGACCCCTTCGCGATTAATATCGCCAGAACCGGACGGTTCTCGTGAGCGCGTCGGTGGCTATTTTTGTTCCATTTGGCGGATATATATTTTTATAGCATTTATATTGTATATATTAGATTGCATTCTATTCTATTCTACTCTATTATATTATATCTTCATATCATATATATTCTATAATAATATATAATTATATTCCTTTACAATATTCATTATAGTTATATTTCTACGTAGGACGAAGAATATTATTTACACCAAAAAAATCGAAAAGTCAATATTAAAATAAGAGGAAATTTGTAAACGATGTCTTTGAAACGTCGAAAAATTGCAGCAACTTAACTATATTAATTAAAGTTATATTCCTACGTAAAACGAAGAGTATTTACACCAAAAATATCGGAAAGATAATATTAAATAAGAGGAAATTTGTAAACGATGTCTTTGAAATGTCAAAAAATTGCAGCAGCGCAGCGATTTTTATCGCTGGCGGACAATGGCGTCGAAATTCGCAGCGCGCTGCGCTCTGATTTACTTTCGCATCGGTTTCCAAATTAACTATAATAACCTGGAATTAGGAGCAGAGGCGGGCGTGTTCGTTGCGCGATTCCGATGAATACACGGTAAATGCGGCGATATTGTGCGGGATACATGTCGAGATTCGTCTGGCCGTCGTTTATGACAGCGACCATTATGAAAATTTGACGCGCAGCCAGCTGACACACATATGTTTTCGCCTACTTTATTGGTCACATAGAAATTCGATGCCACGGCACGTCATTCATTGTGCACAGGCGACTATTTAAACGTCACGCCAGACATCGCCAGACACTGATTTATCGATGGCACTTAAATCTGACGCGAGGGTTCGCGAATTGATGCGAGCGGATCACATCGCTCGGATTTCGCGCGAAACAACATCCCGCCTTGTTAAGGCGTTAATACGGGCGCCACCCACGAATTTCGCACATTCGTCGGCCGTTATTGAAATCCACGAGGAGACGATAAATTAGCCACCGAGACGAGGACGCTATTGTTTATTAGATATTGTTCGTTTGCTGCCGCGAGGTCACTTGATCTGCGATTTTCAAATGCTTGGACAGATTTGAATATCGGGGTGGCTATTAAATAATTGCAGATTTTAGATGAGAAGGAAGATTCAGAAATTTTGATTGGAAATGTAATTTTATTAGGCGAACTAATTTTAATACTGTCATACCATTTAAGGTTTCATTCTTATGTGGGGCAGATAAGTTCTTGGGTGCTTGCAATGAGTTCTTGTCATTTGGAAATAATAGAATGAAATATGTCCAAAATGCCAGTCATGTTCTTCCATTTTTAAACTGGGATAAAAACGAAAGTAATAATAGCTAATTGATGCAATGGATTTAGTAAATTAAAGATGGAAGTCGGAACAATAAGAAAACGATATAGGTTAGGTGTTTAAATCTTGTCTTTTAGAAATAGTGGGATAAAGTGTGTCTGAAATATGTGTCTTGTTCTTTCATCTTCAAACTGGGATAAAAACGAAATTAAATAATTAATCCGTGCAATGTTTTTACTAAATTAAAGATGAAAGTCTAAACAACAAGAAATCAATTTTAGGTTAGGTGCTCTGAGCAAGTTAACGAAACAAAAGAATATGCTAGGCCTATCTAATGACAGAATTCGCAATTACTTAATTAGCTACCTAATAATATCTTTATTCACGGTAAACGTTTATTAAATGACATGACGTTTTAAAAAATTTGTATGAGTATGGTAAAACGTTCACTTTTAATATGAATATGAATTATATATTTATAAATTATGATAATATCTTTATTCACGGTACTCTTTAATGAAATGATATGAAGTTTTAAAAAATTGTTACATCCATTTTTCATATGAAAATAAATTACATATTTCTAGCAAATCGTGATAATATCTTTGCTCCCGGTAAACGTTCACTAAACAACATAAAATTCTAGAGAATTCTAGAAACAAATAAATTCTAAAGTCAGACACTTCATTTTACAACGAAAATAAATTATATAGACTGAAATCGTAATAATGAAACACAATTTTATTCCCCCCGTTAAAAGTTTCCAGCATATAACTTAAACATATCGCGATTAAATTCCGCCGGAATTTATGCATTAAATTAAATCATCGTTGTCGAAAAAACAAGCTTAACACAAACGAGATTCTCACAAGACACGATTTATGTTACAACAGCGAACATTAAATAAATTAAGATTCGCGAAGTGCAATCTTTTCTCTGCCGTAACCAAAGTAAAATCGAAGCTATATGATTACATAAAATATTATTATTATCGACAACATCCGATAAACAACGATTCATAATCATCTATGTCAACTAAAAATACTAAAACATTATCCTACGAATTTTAAGAACGCCCTAAACTTCTCCTATCCGCTAAAAATCACAATCAACGACGCCGAATGCCGTCGACGTCCGATAATCTATTAAACTATTCCAACAGCTCGTCCTTAGCACGTAAAAAACAATAGGCCGGCCACTTAACGCGGACGGGTACGAAAGGAAATCAGCGTGAAAGCTGTCGTGGCCGTCGCTCGAGTGCCCGTGTATAACTGTATTAATATTTCTCGGCGTCGGTGAATGGTTTTCATTCGGCGCGATCCTCGGCGCTCGTTTTTTTTATTTCTATTTTTTTTTTCTCTCGTCGACGGCGGCCCGAAAAGAATCGTGTTTCAATTCGCGTGTACTGTGTGAGTAAAAATGGGCCAGTGTATTTAAGTGGATTTCCCGCGGACACACTCGTGGGACTGGTCATCGAAAACGGTCGATCGATTTCGACAATTTCACCGACGACAGACCGCACCGACCGGACTGGTTACGGAAAATTAAAAAAAAAAAGGAAGACAGAGAGCCGGGCCGGAGCGAGAGAGACGTGGAAAGAGAAAGACAGGAATAGAGAGAGAGGGAGAGAGGGAGAGAGGGAGAGAGTTAGAGAGGGGAAGAGATAGAAGAGAGAAAGAGTTAGAGAGGGGAATAGATAGAAGAGAGAAAGAGTTAGAGAGAGAACGAGATAGAAGAGAGAAAGAGTTAGGGAGAAAAAGAGTTAGAGAGAGAAAGAGTTAGAGAGAGAAACACATAGATAGATAGAGATAAACAGAAAGAAGGAGATAGATAGAGGTAGAGAGAGAGAGAGAGGGGGGAGTGAGTGAGAGATAGAGATAGATAGATAGAGAGAGAGAAAGAGGTAGATAACGATAGATAGAGAGAAAGAGAGCTATAGAGACGGCCGGGGAGGAAGAGCGGAAGGAAGAGGCGGAAAAGAGGAAAAGGGGATTACACGCGGCGGTGGAAGAAGGAGAGTTACATCGACGACTGACGAAAAGAGGGACGAGCCGCGCGGCCAGCTGCGGGGCGAAACGTTCCGGCCCGAATAAACGTCACCGATACGCTCGTGCTGCGTTCAATAAATTGTTGACGGTTCATAGGGAATCGCGGGAAAAGTTGTTTAGCGTTATCGCGCGAAATAAAACTGGAAATTCTGTTTCACGCCGCGCTTTTAGCCGAGAGAGATTCTCCTATTCGCCGCCGACCATTTCGAGCGCTGACCTTTTTTTCTCTTTTTTTCATTTTCCGTCGGCCTCCACCCCCTCCCCCCGGTATTTTCCACCCGATGCCGATGCATCCTCGATTCCCGAAATTACCGGGAATAAGTAATTCGTTAGCCGAAATGATACAGGAGTCCGCGATTTCGCGCGCAATTCAACGGGCTTTTCCTATTTGGCCGCGGCTCTAACGGCGATTCCGCCGTCGACGACATTACGCATTTGCCGGGAAAAATAAACAGCCGCGAGTGGTAATCATTTGCACTCGGGTGTCGACCGTGCGGCCTCGTCGCAAATGAAATATAATAATTCCGGCGCAACCGTATTCTGTATTCGAAATGCCGTTGGAAATCCGTGTTTCGCAATTTTTGAGAGATTGGGTGGCTTTGGGAGTACAAATAGGTGACAGGTTTAATGCAGTTTCAGGATGTTTAATAATAATAATTTTCACAAAGTGGAACGAAGATAAGACTACGATTTTTTTGTCTTCAGTTTGATATTTTTCTTAACAATTTTTGCGATATAAGTGATTCTCCATTCAACGAATTTTCCGAGAAATATATTTATCGTAGTAGGAACTTTTAGATATTAGAAAAAAAGATAAGAATATTCTCCAATTTTTAGAACCTCTTTTGCTATTTTTTAAATAATTTCTGTGGTGTCTATGTCGAAATGTATTCGTCATATTAATCATTTTTATACATTAGAAAATCTCTAGGATTATTCTTCAATTATTATAACGCCTTTACAGTTTGCTATTTTTTAAATAGTTTCTATTACGTATATATCGAAATATATTTATCACATTAATAATTTTTATACATTAGAAAATCTCTGAGACTATTCTTCAATTTTTATAACCCCTTCGCAGTTCGCTATTTTCTAAATAATTTCTATCAGAAATATATAAAATTACCAAACCATACTAAGTTATTAATGATACGTCATTGTACAAATGAACAGTCGAAATTCTCTCCAGGATGAAACATTGTTGACCATTCGGAATGGTGAAACATTCCGTGGAAAATCTATTGCAGTACTTTTTTCGTATATAATTAGAAATTTGGGATCGCAGGATGGAGTAGCGAAAATTTCGCCTGGCTCGCGGGGGATCTCGTAGAATACCACCGCAGCGTTTCCCCTGTTACGTTCAGTTTTTCTAAAAAATGTTGCTTAATGTAACAATGGAATAAAGGTTCGAATTCCTTTTCATGCACGCGCATTCCCGAGCTTTTTCAGTTGTTACCGCAATTTTGATTGTTCGTTTTGTTCAACCTTATCTTTGCGCACGGCAACCAGAGGGGGAAAGGAAACTTTTTTAATACTATCCCGCAGTCTCCTGGCTATCTTATTCCCCGCGAATCGACGGAATTCGATGCATCTTTTTATAAACAAATCCTACGTTAAACCTAGCCAACTGTTATCAAATAAATTTAAACAATAAATGCAGCTGAACTTGATATAAGATAATAATTCTTTGAATCAATTGCAATTAAGAGAAATTAAACATAAAAGTTATTCTTGCAATCAAATGATTCATCTTTTTTCAAGTTTTACAGTTTATACTTTAAACACTTTATTTAAAATTGTTCTAAAGTTATCAACTTTAATTTTCCTTGTAACTCTCTACGCGTAAATTTTCCTATACGTAACGATGAGATATTTTCAAATAAAAATGTGTAGTAAATGCTTCACTCAATTTCTATATCAAAATTATTGTTCATTTTATAAATAATATAGTTTAACGAGAAGCTCTAAGTAAGTTATTTTAATTTAGTTAAACAATGGTAAGTAATTTTAATAAGTCGATGCTGTTGAAATTAATGCTTGATATATAAAGTCTGTTTAAATTTGCTAATATTGTTAATTTTTACTATGCCCGCGCGTTTTGTAAATAGATGAAGCAGATAGAAGAATGGACAAAGAGTGGAGGGCTCGTGGTATCGATTGACAGGCAAACTGGAGGCAAAGTTCGTAAGGATGTTTGGAAGATAAAAAGGGTATCCAAAGAGGGAAGGAACGCGACGGTCGTATATACGATATTCTAGGGGCCAGTTATTATCGAGGAAATTCATGATTGATAAAACAAGAAACACAACCGGCTTGGTCCCCGGGGAATCCTCCGAATATCCTCTTGGAAATTACCAATGAAAACCGTCCGGGTCAATAATCTTTCGCCGGGCGCCAGCAACTCGACAGAATCTGACCCCGGATGTCTCGATTCTGCTAGTCTCTATGTATACCGTTTGCAAATATTAATCGCATCTTCGGACATTACAAATATTGCACACAAAGCCGGTTCGAACCCTCAAAAAGTATCAAACACCGAAAGCCGATTTTTAATAACTATTATTTTAGCTGTAAAAAGATCATATTCGTTGGAAATAATCTCCTGGAAATTCTGTTCCCGAATACAATAACAATTGAAATACACCAATGGCGTATTTTAACGCAATGTTATTTTCCTTTTTGTTATGATATATGTCGAATTAATATCTGTTGAAATTTATAATATTAATTTCTTTTTATAATATTTCTTCTATAGCAGTTCATCCGGACAACGTTTCGAAAATGGGATAGGCAGTATTTCCAAAACTTGAAAATAAATAATAATAATGGAAAATTCAGTTCAAGCGAGCTTAAGAGATATTTTTACAATATTATCGATTTTTAAATTGCAACGGGTAATGGGTTAAGTGAACATATTGAGTCGTGTTTTAATGAAAGATGAAAATGGAAAAATATCCTTCGGTTAAAAGTTACGATAACCGAGTAATATAATCTGGTCGAACTAAACGTCGACCATAAATTAATATTGAACTCTAATTAAAAATAACAGAGCTATTATTCCCTAAATATTAACTCCTTAGCCGAGAAATATGTAAAGCAAATTATAATAATATTGGCTGGAGTCGGATCGAAACGAAAGACAGATTACGTGACAGAGAGCCGCGACAAAATACGTGAAATATTTAAGAGAACAGCACGCGCCCGTCGCGATTTCGTCGCCGCTTTTGCGACGCTAATTGTTCCGCGGACGCGTGCAGAGGCCGGTCGCAAATCTTCGTTCGCTCGCGGAATAAATTCGGTGATTACGGGCGGCGGGCATTGAAATCAAGTTTATCGCGGCATCAATTAACGTTCGCGCGGAGGGGTTTTAAAAAATCAATTATTTCATTTGCGAGGGTCGCCGATCGATCGATCGAATTTGAATATTCTATACGCGGGGGGCATCGTTTACAACGCGTGAAAAAAAAAGAGAGAGAGAGAGAGAGGAGAAAGAAATTCACTCGCAAAAAAAGATCGTATCGTCGTTCGCCGAATGAACATGCAAATGCCGGTCGGATAATCAATTTGAATAATTACTTTCGGATATTCGGTATTAACGGTGGCCGAACGCGCGTGTCGTATTCCCATGCCGTCAATAAAGAAATAAAGGGTAACTCGACCTCCTCCCCTTCCTCCTCCCACCTGCCACCCTCCCCCGCCGACCCTCGCCCCTTTTTCCGGCCCGTTTTTGTTTTGCTACCGTTCGACATCTGTCGTGATGTAATATCTCCGGCGGAAAATTTGGCCGGGGCCGCCGCCGCCGCCGCCGCCAGACGATTCGATTCTCCATTTGCATGACAAATGTAAATGGTTGCATTTCGGTTTGCGCAACGCGTACACGATCCTCCAGTCGCGTAACATTGTTGCGGTCGACGCCATTTCGCGTCGAAATAAGTAGAAACGCGGCGGAGCTGTTCGAACGGGATATTTCCTGGGAAAAGTCCCCGGTTATTCGTGCTGTTGCAATCTCGTAAAAATCGCTCGCTCGGTCCTAAGTTTAGGCTCTTTTTGAAGCTAGGAAACTCTACTTTTGTTATATATTATCCAGTTTTTTTAAGATTTTTTTGTGATACGTTTCAGTGTAACCAATGCGAATGTGAATGCACCTCTCTGCTGAAAAATGGTAGACTTTGAAACGTTTGCGAAGTCATTTAAAAATTTTGTTCACGGTCGGAAATGCCATAAATTTAAAGATTGAGGTTTTCTATTTCCAACGAACTCATAAAATTTGAGGTACGATCTTTTTTTTAATTTTTTTATTAAGTTTTTATTGGAAGGTGTGTCGTCATCTGATCGTTTTAGAGCGTTTATGTTTGTCGTTCATTTTTGTCCTGTAAAATAGCTAACAAAAAATCATACTTTGAGTTTCGAGTACTTGTTGGAACAAGGAAGCTTTGATTTACATGTCTATAGTAGTTATAGAAAAATTAAAAATTTTTCAATATTTCTAGACACCTCTGAATTCGCGAATATTTGCCACTATTACGTTCATAGAATTTCGATGCTTGTTATTATTAAACTCGTGCATAAAGATGTCTATCAACTTAACCAAATAAATGATTAATGTATAAATGATTAATAAATAATTAATAAGATAATAAAAAATTAAAATTAAATTTTATTCAGATATGTTTCAATTCGATTGTTTGTTCTATAGTATCGAATAAAGTCGTATTCGTATAAATTCGTATCCAGATAAATTTCGACTCGATTAAATATTTATTCGATATTTTCGTATAAAATTTCATTTACCTTTATCTTCTGTCCGTCGTCCGAATAAAATTTTGCCCAACTCTGGTTTAATTTAACGCATTGAGTACAATGGTCGGACGGCACACACTCTAACCGCTGTTTGACTAATGCACCCGGCTTCGATCTCGCGTACTTCGACGATTTAATTAGCTGCGTATTCAATTACGGTGGCCGGAATTACTGTAAACAGAAAAGTCAAGAGCGATCAGAAAAGTCTGAAGGGATCTGACAGCTGCTGCGTAAATCTGCATAATTGGTCAAATGTAAAGACCAAAATATACATTGGTTAGAACATCCCTCAAATTTTTAAAAAATGTATATCGAACTACCCTAATACTTTATAGTATTAAATAAATTTTAATATATCTATAAAAAGCATCTTGTCAACGAAAAGAAAGAGATTTTTAATTCAAGCAGTCTTTTATTTTTTATCGACTTGAAAATTGTTGTAAATTAGGATTGTTAGGATTTCCTTGCCATAATTTCTCGAGTCTGACACGTGGTGAAGTTCTCTAGTAACAACCCGTTAATTAAATGTTACCTCGTTCTTTCTAGCCACAATAAAATTCTGATTTTTTACCATCGATATTTAAACACTTAAGCAAACGTAGACGGAAGATAAATATAAATTGCCTTCCTCCTTCTGAGAAATTATTGCAATCGAAGGAATCGTAATCATTGTAACTATGAAGAAAATGCTATGTCAAGGGGTTTATAGTTCACGATATTATCACTATGAAAATTGTTGTAAACAACGATTGTTAGTCACGCCCAGGATGATTTCCCCCGACCGAAGTTTCTCCTCGCGATCGACCCGACATTTTCAAACGATATCGGTTCATCCAGCGCGAGCCTATACACGTACGTGTACACATATATTTCGTTGCACGTGTTGGGCCACTACCAGCCCGACAGATAGTGCATCTATTAGTCAATACTGAATGAATATTTAATAGTGAGAGTTATGGCCTCGATCAAATTCCAGGCCGTGCGCCCACTACTTACATATATTTCACATGCATGACTGGCCGATGTACGGGGGTGCTCCTATTATTTACGTTCGTACACCTAGACAGAGCTAAAAAGCCGCTTTTCAACGTGCAACTTCGATCCACGCGCGCATCCGTTTCTCCAGTTTTGTAAGAACTTTAAAAACTGTTCACGCTGCGTTCTTTATTTGGACGCAATTGAAGATCGTTATTCAAGATTCTAGTTTTGACGTTTGAACAGCGCTGGGTCCATTCTGACCCGATTGAAGATTTTATGGAAGCCATTGGCTGGTTGAGCGCCGCGTCACCCAAATATGGGTGACACTAATTTCTGACCAATCTTGAAAATTCATTTTTATTGTAACATATTTGAATAAATTGAATTTGATGAGAATGTTTTAACTTTCTAGTTTCGCTTTGATTAATTAAATTGCTTTAACTATGTGGGGATTTTAGTGGTCGATTGTCGGCACTGAACATGTTAAATTGAGGTAATTCATTTCAGAAGTAAGAAGATCAAAGATAACACTTTTGAAACTTTCGAAAAATTGCTGAACGACTTATATTGATGCGAACGTTCATATTTATGTGAAATGTAAAATTTCTGTAAAATTTAATATCTATATAAAATTTTAAATCTATGTAAAATCAGAATTATCCTCTTTAAAACAGTTAATATCAATATAGAACATTTATGTTTTCATTAGTTATAAGGTAAAAATTTAAATAAAAAGCTACGTTGACTAAAAAATTCAAGCACTTTATAATCAATATAATAAAATTATATATAAAATTTAAGATCTATATAGAATCAGAATTATATACTATAAGATGGTTAATATCGAGATAGAAACACTTACGTTGTCGTTAATTATAAGGTAAAAGTTTAAAAACAAAATTACTTTGATTTAAACATTCAAGCATTCCATAACCAATATAATAAAATTATATATAAAATTCAAAGTCTATATAAAATCAAAATTATCCCCCATAAGACAGTTAACACGTTCACGCCGGCGCGGCCCACCGGTGGCCCGCACTAAACTGTCTCATCGGGCGGGGCGGCCCACCGGTGACCCGCACTAAACTGTCCATCACCTTTCTAATTATACTTACTGTCGGAAATTTGTGGTCAGGATGAAAAAACGGCACGAGTTACAAAACTTGCACAATAAGATCTCACTGTGCTGCAGAGCAACAAACAACGCGTATGGAGGTCTGAACAGGCAATAACTACGCGTCGCCAGATGAAGCGCGATATTAATTTCAGCGCCGCCTCATAGCAAAACAAATGAAAATCGGCCCCGGCGTGAACGTGTTAATATCGACATAGAAATACCTCATGCTGTCATTAATTATAAGGTAAAAATTTGAATAAAAAGTTACGCTGATGGAAAAATTCAAACGTTTTATAACCAACACAATTTGTAAACGACATTTTTGCAGCGACTAAAAAATATTCAAGTATCATAGGGAAGATATTAAGAGGATCCTCGCTAAAAGCAGCACACGGCAGATCTCAATGGTGGTTTTGGTGCTCTTTAGAAAGATCACTGCAACATTTTCTAAGTCGAGTCAAAGGAATCATTCTCGGTGATATTTACTTTGTCTTTCATAGAGGAACGAGCATTGACAACCTCTGGAAAGGGAAGCGTCCCTGGAAACGTCTTCAGGAACAGCAAAGACATCGATGCCATATCGAGGGATGCAACGAGATGTGATTCTAGAAAAACTTATCGCATAATCTAGTAAAAGGAACGAAACTATGACAACTCTTTAACTACATCATCAATTGTAATTAATAAAACGATAAAGTGCTGAAAAACGAAACTTCTTTTCAGCCAAGAGAAGATTGAAAATGGTTGAGATTAATTGAAATAGTATTATAACTAACATATTGTTTTATTTTATAATTATTCCCATGTCTCTGAAATAACAATATTCCAAATGAAATGTTATTCTATTTATTTAAAATAGTTACGAAATTAAATCTCCTGAAGGAGGTTCGTCTTTCTGTATGAAAGAAATTGTCATGAAGATTTCGTAAAATAAAATTTTGTTCTTTATTATTATATTTGAGATAAAAAATAATGTATAATTTAAAATTGTTTTATCTGAAATAAATTAATAGATGTTATTTCCATTTTCGAAGCACTTTTGTACAAGAAAATCGTGTCATAAATCACCGTAATAATGCCAGACGAATATTCGTTACAATATCGTCCGCGACTGTCAAAAATTGACAAAATTCATCCTCGAAATTACGTTATCCTAATTGCTACTCCCTCGCATTATTTTCTCAGAACAGAGCTACACACCGTCCGCGATATATCACGAGGCATTACAGCGGTGTCCAATCTCGACAATGTACTAATATACGGGGCATACGGCACTTGTCGCTAAGAGGCTCAATTCACGGTGGCCTAGGCGGGAATAAAAATGGCAGAGAGCCGTCAACGGCGTCCGCTGCAACAGATTCAGAAAGTCGCTAAAGCGGTGGAAGCGGGCCGGAACGTCGACGCAGAAATAAAACAGCGTTACGAATCGTCTCCGGATTCCATTCTGTCCTCCGTAGCGTAGATTACAGCCGGGGCTCGCTCGCTGTCCCTCATATTTCGTGGCCGGTTCGCGATGGCCATTTGTCACTTCTCGAGCAAAGTTCATTGCTTTTCGGGCCATTGGACGTGCTCCATAAAAAATTTAAAAAAACCTGCCGGCGGGGAGGGCGAGAGCGGCGAAGCGAGAGAGAGAGAGAGAGAGAGAGAGGGATGAAGAAGGCGGTAGTGGGAGAGACGAGGACAGAGGAGAAACACTTCGAAGCAGAGCGAAAGTTTCGAGTTGGCGTTATTGATGTCTTCGGCGGAGATGTGTGCCGGGGGTTGAGGCTCGCTCGGCAGCAACGGTAGACAGGGGTCGGCCGAGGGGATACCGGGGGTAATCCTGAGAGCAGCCTCAAAGGCCAAATGAGAAATACTTTCCGATCGGGCAGCGGCCCCGAAGACTCCGGAGGCTGCGAGGCTTAAAGGACTTCATATAACGCCTCTGAGCCGTGAGATCTTAGACTCGCGTCGAGATTTCGACGCTTTTATTATGTAACTATGTGTGGCCCGGCTCGCTTCGTGTTGGTTCCCCCCCCCCCCCGATTTTTATCCCGGCCCGGCTCCGACCCCTTCACCCTCCCCCATCCTGTGCCGACTTTCGTAATTACTCGAATCGCGCTGTCTTTAAAACGACGACGCGAAATTAATCCCAGCGAAACGATCTCTCCCTTAACGGCCCGCGGCGTCCGTTTCGACGTCGTTCTCTCTTCATCTTTTTTTTTTTGCACGGCCATTGATTTTTCAACGAACGACGCACAATGGTGTGTACATACCTCGTCGATTTCGACGGTCGAAATTATTTCTATTGTTCGTTTTAGCAGAAACGCGGTTTCGCAACGATTTATGAACGAATTTACACGATTTAAGGACAAAGGCTCGATCATTTTCAATGCAACAATGGTCTGCGAAAATAAAGATGAATATTATGTGAAACGTAGACGGGATACCTGTGTACCTGTTATGTAATTAAATCTGACGAGGAACAGTTGTCGGTGATATACAGGTGTTTCTGTGGCCATTTGAAGCAACTTTTTGCTTTATAAATATTTTCTCCGAGGTATCGTCAAGGAGATATTAACGAAAAATGGTGACCAATGAGAGGCGAGATCAGCTGGCGCTTGGTGGAGCAGCCAGTCAGTGGAAATGGGCTTTGTTCCCTTCGCCGTCTAGCGAAAGCCGAGGTCGCCTCTCATTGGTCACAGTTTTTTGTTAATAACTCGTATATGAAACCGCGGATTATATTTTCGCTAAGGAAAAAGTTGCTTCAATTGACTTTCTGAGACACCTTGTATATAATAAATACGTACATATCCATATAAATATATATACATATATATTCATTATCTGGATCATTTATGATTTCACTTAGTGTTAAAAGAATTTTTAAAATTTCTTCTATAAAATTCGTTTCCCATTTTACAATTATAAAAACTGTAGAAACACTTTCATATAAATAATAGAACACTTTCATATAAATAAATTACATAATCGAAGCAACTACTACAACGCCAAAAAGTAAATTACATCACGTAAGTTTCATGCACGTATCAATTTACGCAGGCGATTGTACTATTCGATATGTTTAAATATCATAAAATAAAAATATAGTAACACGATAAGTACCAAGTTGTGTACACCCAGTTTTAAATTCTTCGAACAAAATCCCCGCCCCGGCCTCGTGTACTCCACCCTCTTATTTCAGCCATAATGTGCCACGGCATTAGCAAGCTTCCCTTAGGATTTATTTGAATACTCGCGAGCCGCGCGAACGAAGCTAAACGACGGATAAAATTGTAAAATGTGCGGAATAGTGGAACGGGACGGTTCGGCTCGCGTTTCGCTAACCCGGTTGTCGGTACGCCGAGAAATAATTACGTTCCTCGAGGAATAAATACCGGCCCGTTGGCTGTTTATACCGCCGAAAAGCTGATCGTTATGTCCGGCGCGCGCGATGAATGTGCCGGCGCTTACGTGAAGCCACACTGGGTGAAGTCTGGGAGTGAAGAGCGGACGCGCGGAGGTGGTAGAAAAATTAAAGGAGCCGAGGAATTAATTGAAAACACGGGCAACGAGGTGCAACGTCGTTTAACAGCGAGCCTCCGAGTGTCCGGAGCTCTCTCTCTCCCTCTCTCTCTCTCCCTCTCTCTCTCTCCCTCTCTCTTTCTCTCGAGAGAGCCACGAAAATCTCGTAGGCGGTAATAATAAAGTAGACGATAAATAACCGCGTTTAAGTGGTAACGTAATTTCAGTTTCTACCCTTACAGGACCATTAAGGCCATTATTGCGAATCTCTTAATTTGCGAAAAACAGTGTTCCCTCAAGGGGCCGGCGCCGGGAGGAGCGCCGTTCTCCGCAGAGGCCCGTTAAACGCCGACGAGGTGGCGAGATTGTGTTCCTGCACCTGTTGGGGTATTATTCATTTCGACTGGGGAAGCTCGTTGACACCCTTTTTCCCGCGCCCCCCGCCCCCGCCTTATATTATTACCCTACCAGCTCAAAATCGCTGGCTGGTTACTTCGAGCTCTTGCACCGCAACCGCCATCTTGGATCGCTACTGTCCCCGTTTAATCATACTCCGTCGTTTCTCGACTGAATTAAATAATCGTTGACATCATGATTAACCTTTGATCGAAATAAATTAGTCATTTTTATGTATCTGTGATCAAAATAAGCCGGTCGAATTCGATACAGCAGAGAGATTTAAAGAATTTAAGGTTAAGAAGCTAAAATTTTTAAACGACGAACGATATTACCATTTCTACTTAATACGTTCACTTATAGATAGACAATTATAATATAAATTGCACAGTCGCGATAAATCTAATATAAATTATCATACATTTGATGATAAGTTATAATAAAGATTACAAGATCGTAGATTTGGTCCAATTTATATCTTTAAAAATTGTTTCAAAAATGAAACAATATTTCCATGCGATTGCCAATTGCGTTATATAAAAGGACACTGTATAAATAATCCTACGCGAACCATTGAACGACATATCGCATCCTGTCCACCGATTGTTAAACTGTAAATCGTTTCACTTTCGCCGAGATGGGCAAATCGAGCACCGAAATTACATTTTTCGCGCGGCGCGCATTCCAGCGATGAGCTAATCAAAGTTCGACCACGGCGAGACGAACGTTCGAAAATATAAATTCACGGTGAAATTGTCGGCGCGCCGGGTCGGCAGTCTATTTATCAGTTAAACGCTCGTTAAGAAACTGTTGCTGGCGTCGGGCATTTGATTTCCGGCGAGAGGACTTCCATTTAATTTGAAAATTTCCTCGGAACGGCCGCCGGGCGGCCGACCGTTGGAACTCGCAAATTCCCTAATTGTCACTCGGCGAGGCGCGCGCGCGGCCACTTCCGCGCGGAGGGCGCCCGCCGAAAACGCGCATAAGTCACGAAAAACGATTAGCGGCTGAACTAATTGAGAAAACCGCCCTCCCTCCCTCCCTACCCTCCCCCGCGCGGAAAACAGAGGCATCGGGCACACGGACGAGCGCGCGGCTGTGCGCCAGCCTCGGCAAACACGCTCACGGTCGTCACAACGTGAAGATTAATCGCTTTAATTTCCGAGACATGATTAATCATAATTAACAGGCCGGGTTACTAGCCGGTGGAAAAAAAGATAGAGACAGAGGGGTACGGCGGCGGAAACGAGGACGGGGCCGGGCGTTTGTACCGCGGAATCATTTACAGTGAGAAAGAGGGAGAGGGGGAAAAAGAGTGGACGACCGCGCATTGGGGAAAATGAGCAGGTGCGTTAAAATCGTAGAACTTTTGGCAGAAATGAGATAGAGGGATGACTCTTTTTTTCTATGTTGAACTTAAAACGTTCTAAAATTATGAAAAATTATAAAATCTGTCGCATAGACAGTTTCCGGTGTTGAAAATATTTATTAAATTCGATATTTCTCGATAGAATTTTGGCTTATCCATTGTGACTGCTTGTTGGATTTTTTATTCGATTGTTATACATTAATTATTAAATTTAAAACTCGGGGAAAAAATTGTGTAACTAATTCTTGTCCTTTAGATAGTTTTCCAGCTATTTGATTGGATTTTACGCGTTGTATTTATATGTATTAGTATGTGAAAGGGTAGTACGAAATTAAAGGTAAACTTTTAACGTCGGAAATTATTCCGGAGTATTTTAGTTTAATTAGGAAACACGGTCGCCTCTTTATCTCGTTTCTGATCAAAGCGCCGCGATTTTGACGGAAACTTGATCATTTTTCCGCGCCGTTAAAAATTCAACGCCGCTGGGGAATTAACAAGTTGTTGTGCGGGCGATACAGAAAATGGACGCGTACGAATGACCCTGTAATTGAAATATATCCAAAGTATTGAGTGGCCGCGGTGAACGCATGGGTAAATCGTCAAATAATCGATCAGTTTGTATTCCGCCGCGGAAAATACTCAAATTTCCATCGGGCTGCGTGTTCAATCATCCCGCGGGTTACCAAATATTTTTATAATCTTCGTGCCCGATGCATCATCGATTTCCGAATATAATAACATTTTTTTTTTTTTTTTAACCGACGTCTAATTAAGCAAGGAACGTCGAACGCGGAATGAATTTTGATTAAACTAGCCAATCGTTCTGCGATATATAGATTTTTATATGGCTTCCCGTCCGTCCGATGGAGCACGTTGTTTTATTATTTGCGAAATTGCGAACAGTTTCCTACCTATGTCATCCCGTCGATCATTTTTCCCAAATGGGACTTTCAAACTTATGCGTCGATGCTCTAAAATTCTATCAATTAAATCGGAAGTATTAGAGACGAATCAAAGGGTTAACTGTTTGCAGTTGTATTAAGTTTATATATGTAGGTGTCATGCTGGTCGAAATTAACCCTTTACGTTCGAATGGTTACTCTGAGGGGAACACTAAAAATTGTTATATGATGTTCCAGTGAAATTTGTTTATTTTTTAAGGATTGCTCACAGTATAATTATTATAGAGATTCGATGTCATATGCAGAAGTTGCATTAATATGTTTTATAAAGTAAAAATACCTTAGGTAAAAGAGAAATATTTTGGATTTACGATTAAAATGTCTTCGAGAGCAAAGGATTAGTATGCAAGATTAAATAGGAAGAACACAATTAATTAATTCTCTTTGAAAGTTTATATATATAAAATAATATGTTTCAATTTTATGTAAAAATAGAAGCAGATGAATAAATTTGGTGGCTGACAGCAGACGTGCCAGAACGCAAAGGGTTAAGTTATTTTCTCACCTAATCTGCTACCCAGTTAATTACAAGCTTTCGAAACATGTCAAATGAACTATAATTAAATGAACAATATAATACAATTAACACTCTAACTACCAGACCAATAAAAATGACTAGTTCCAGATTATTTTTTCCTTAGTCACTGAAACTATAGCAACCTTTCTATAAGAAGTTAAGCGCACAGTTTCAATAAAAATCGATTAAAGTTCGAATACATTTAATATCATAATTGCTACATTGCAGTACAGTCTTATCGCGCTTCGATCACCCCCAGCCCCCCGAAGATTCCCGATTTCCATTCGGCCATCGAGGTGACCGTATTATCAATTAAACATCGTATCCTCGACGTCTAACTTTCGCAATTAAGAGAAGCAGAAGGGGTCCGCGCGCGAAAGTTCCCGGCACGGAGACACCGAGCCGGTGTCCATCAACAGCGGGGGTGCGAAAAGACCATGGGAAAAGAAGGGTAGGAACGATGTTTCCGTGAAGCGTACGTCGGGAAATCCTCGCGCGCGCGAGAGAGAGAGAGAGAGGGAGAGAGAGAGAGAGAGAGAGAGGGAAAAGTTGATCGTGCATCCAAGAGCGACCCAGTAACAGAGTCCTGCGCGTGACAGAGGTCACGACACGAGCATTATTCTCCCCCGCCTTCGAATTCTGTGCCTCGACGGACGGCGGGGATCGAGGGGGGAGGGGAGGCTGCGCGCGCGAGAAACAAAGAGGGAAGGTGAATCCGGGTAAAAGGAAGCGAGTTTGTCGTAACAGCGGGCACTGACTTTATCGGCCTTTCGAGTTTATATATTTCCCTTTTACAAGAGGTGCAACCCCCGCATTTTCACGCTCTCGAACGAAACCACCACCCTCTTCCTTTTTTCCCCGCCTCCTTCGCCGCGCCCCGCTCTTCGACTACGTCCTACTTTCTTCCTTTCTCTTTCTGTCCCTCCTTCCGTTCTGACACTTCCATTCAACGGACGACCGGCAGCAACCCTCCGCCACCCTCTACGTAGCACGCATTCATTTCGCCCCGTTGCTCCTTCTCTCTCCCTCTCCCTCTCTCTTTTTCTTACCCTCTTTCTCTCTCTATCTCTCTTTCTCTCTCTTTCTCTCGGCCCGTGCTTCCACCCCATCTCGAACCACCCCTCACACACAGCCAGACCTCTCCCGGCCACTCTCCATCGGTTATTTATTCGCGATAGTTCCTACTTTTTTACGGTTTACGAGGCTATATCGACGGCTTTTGTTCGTGCCCGTCCTTCCTCGTTCGCATCTGGCGATAAGAAACACGCCGGCCACCCACGCCCCGTGTCGAAACAGAAATTCCTCGTACCCACGGCGAGACCCACCGGATCCTATCGCGATCGGCGAGCAAACGACGCGATTGTTGTGATAATTCGAGGCGATCGGGACGTGAGGTGTTTCGGTGTCGCGAGAGCTATTTTCGCCCGGCGCTGTTACAGGGGGCTGCGGGGACTTTTCCGCAGCGGAGACACCGTTTCCCCGGGACAGACGCGAGACACGAAGAAATGGAAAAATAAGCGTTTTCATCGCGATGGTTTTTATCAAATGGATGCGCGGATATTCTTTTGCGTTTTTTACTGTTCGCGACGTAAATCAGTGGCGGTGGAAATCGTTGTATATTGATTTAAGGGCGGACTTACATTTGAACTCGTTTTAACCCGTTGACGTACCATTTTCTGCGCAGTCACTGCGATTAGAAATTTTTCAATTGGCATAATTTCTCAGAAGGGACTGAAAATTAACATTTATTCCGTGCCTGAATTTACTAGAATGCTTAGATATTAATAACAAGGGATTAGAATTTTATTCTAATTTTAAAGAACAGATTAATATCCATACTTAATAATTTGTTACTAGCAATTTTCATCCCGAGTCGGACTCGTCGAAATACAGTAAGGGATTAAGGAGAGTTGTAGGGCATTATGGGAATATAGAAATAGCGTCCTCTATCTTTCTGTTAATGTTATAGTGTTTTTAAATCCTTGGACTATGTAATAATGTGCTAAATAGGTTAGGAAGATTTTTGGAATAAGCTACGAAGGGTAGATGATGTGTGACCTGTTTCGTTTATGAATTTATTTATGATAAAGAGAGAATTTATCTACGTCTAATCAAGATAGATTCTCTCGAAAATTAAGTTCCAAACAAAAAGAGTTATTCTATATTTTTACATGATTTATTTCACCTGGTGCCCGCTTATATATACCTTTCACCCTCTATATTGTCTTACAAGACCTATCTAGACTGCTAAATAATCTATACTTTTCTGACCAAAAATAAATACAAGAATATACCTACAAAATCCATTAAACATTTACTTTAACAAATGTATAAAATGAAAAGAACCCGTATTCAACCCTTTACTAATTTCATAAAAGGAGAAAGTTGATGTTTAAAAATCGACAGTAAGATCACAAAAATAGTCCTTGATCGTACGCAAAATAAACGAACAGAATAGTAAATAAAAAGATAGTTATCCCGGTAAACAAAGCTAGGGCACAGGAACTAGTCGCTGAACAGTAACCGACTGTCCTACAGCGTCAGGATATTTCGCGAAGAAGTCAGACTCGAAGAACAGCCGAGCGGTCGAAAGTTGGGCGATTCGGGACCCGGGCAGCAGGCGATTGCGCCCGAATCCACGCGTCGAATGTTTTTCTCGGGGTAGTCATAAAGTTATCGCGAAATATGTTGCCTTCGCCGGCGGGAGTTTCGGCGCGTCGCGACGGAACAGCGTCGAACGTTCGTCTCGGCGGGTTTCGAGAAGGGGAATAATGGGACGAATGGAAGGAAGGCTGCGAACGGATGGCGAGAGGTTCGGCAAAGAAGAACGAAGAAAGGAAAAGAAAGAGAGGGAGAGAGAGAGAGAGGGGGGGAGGGAGGGGCAGTGCAAAGGAAAAAAGGCACAAAAGAAAACTAGCGAAAAGGCTGGCGAGTGAAAGGCGTAAAATCGCAGGAGCCGTGCACGCTGGAAGTACATAAACTCGAAAGCTCAATAAAGTTCGCAGCTACGACTGCAACCGGTTACGCTCGCGCCTCCGCTCGCCCCCTCACCCCCACCCCCCGCCCCCTCTCCAAGCCGTCCCGAAAAGGGTTCCGCGATTTTTTTTCCGCCTCCCACGGCGCCTCTAAAGGTCCTCTTATTTCTTCTTTACTTTTTGCCTGGCAAAATTGGCCGACGCTCTCGTTCGTGACGCGAGTCACGTGCAAAAAAGGCTAAGTAGTAAAGTCAGACGATGCCCGGCCGACGGTGGAATTCAAAGGGACGCGTGCAGGGCTTCTCCGGCGCGCCCTTTCGCCCCCAACCCTATCCCCCCACCCCCCGTCTCGGACGATCGAACCCGCAAGAGAATGGGAAGACCGTTCCCTGCTTCCCGATGGAATCCGCTATCCCGAACCCTTTTCGCTCGATCTTCCCGCGGGAGGAACAGAGTAGGCACTGCTTCGCGAGGGAAGCTATTAGCCCTGCGATTTTTGCCGCGTGCTGCACACTGTGTTTCGCGCGGCTGCTTAACCCCTTGACGTACCATTTTCTTCACGGTCTCTGCGATTAGGAATTTCTTCAATCGGCGCAATTTCTTAAAAGGTACAGAGGACATTGATGTTTATTCCGTGCCGAAATTTACTTGTATGCTTAAATATTAATAACAAGGGATTAGAATTTTATTCCAATTTTAAAGAACAGAATAACATCCATACTTAATTATTTATTACTAGCAATTTCCATCACGGATCGGACTTGTCAAAGTACGGCAAGGGGTTGTTAATAAAGTAATTTATTCGAATAGTTGCGCCATCGAGCTCGCGGATATGTCGGGGCAACTTTCTGCAAAGTGTCGACTGCGTGCTAATGGACGAATTTGTAAAACACGTTGGGAGAAATATTTTAATGGAGTGTGAAAAGCATGGACGTCCTGTTATATGTAGCAATAATATAATATAGTGATATAATGTATCATATATGAAATATAATAAAGAACATGGAATATGGAATATAGATTATAGAATATAATAATATCAAGCAATATGAATTTGTTGGACTTTTCACCATTTTTATTATAATGAATACTTGCTTTAGATATTCATTGAATCTCTTTCTACGATACAGTGTCCATAATTAAAATATCGATTATTCTCATTATCTGCAACAGAATATCTATAATACCAAATAACTATTTGTCGTCTATAATTGATATAGACTCGTACAGAAAATACAATATATATATATAGATTTATATAGATATAAAAAAATAGTTTTGACCTTGCTACACACCGACTTCCATCGTCGCACGAGGAATACTATTTTCCCCAACGAAAATTACGAATAAAAAAAAATACCAAGTCCGACCATTTCGTTCGTCGAACGCACACAATGCTCTCCAAAAGCAAAGTGAGAAGATCGAGCACTATCAACCGGTCCAGAATTTGTCAGCAGATCCTCGACGATCCATAGGTGATCGTGATTAAAATGGACAAACTGTGCCAGAGAACACGATCGCTGGCTCAAAGGGGAAGAGCGTATCGTCATCGTCGTCGTCGTCGTCGTCGTCGTCGACGTCGTCGGAGATTTCGAGGAATATCTGGCGGTGCTTTGGCGTCTTAGTCGCAACTGACTTATAAAGCAAGAAAGAAGGAGTCGCAAGAAGCTACGGGATTTCTGGGCGATGCAGCGGGGAATGGGCGAAGAAGCATTCGGGTAGACGGGAACGATGAAGCGGCGGTGCATCAAGTAAATCAAACATTTGTGTCGGTTTCCGGCAAAGGTAGGGAACGGGAAGCGAGTAAAAAAGAATCTTTCAACCAAATGATACGAGGAAAGAAAAAACGAAGGAGCGAAAAGGAAATTTTAAAGCTCTCCGAAACGGAGGCGGCGAAAGGGACCGAGCGAGAGCGAAAGAGTGAGAGTTGAAAAGGGAGAGAGAGAGAGATAAAGAGAGCAAGAGAGAAAGAATAAAAAAGTTCCGTAAATTTGAGTGGTGGTTTTAACGCTGGTCTAAGAACCAGCCACGGCTGACCGTCTATAAAACCGCCGGCTTTCCTACGCCGATGCCACCGAAGGCACGATTCCCGCGCAACGATCGATTGTAATTAAATGGAAACGCTTTTACCTCCGGGGGCCGGCGTGGCAACCGCCTCGCCGCTCGGCTCTGCTCAGCCTCGTCATCTTTTTATCGTAACTCTGAATAATACTTAAGCTACCGTGGAAGATGATCGCGCGGCAAGCGATGTCGCTACAAGGCATCCGCGAGACCCCTTTGAGAGCGGCATTGTGCTGGAGAATACTCAAGCTTGATTGTAAGTACTCGGCCGCGCCTCTCTTAAACCTCGAATAGATTAGAAGATGGTCCTTTAAACTTGTACAGGCCATTACCGCTGCCGTCTGGGGTTGCCACCTTCGTGACTACCTCTCTGCCCGCCGCTAATGAAGCGATACCAACTGACAACGAAACTGTACGAGTCTGTAACCGGGATACGCCGGACCTTGTTAGCGTGCGATCTACATCCACGAGTGTCTCGACATTTTACTGGCTTCGAAACGCAATGGCGTAAGTCACGTTTTCGACAACTTTGACGCGAGCCTGGAACTATAGTCCACACATGCCAGAATATGTTTCAGACAAATGAAATGAGTTGAAGAGCTACCTGAAATTCACTTAACTTCGAATTACTCTTACAATAGCATAAATACAATAACAGTATATATACGCAATGTCTTAAGAAGCAGCATAAATTTGGAAAAATGACCAGAAGTGACCACTAGGATGGCCAGAGATGACCACTAAGATGACCAGAAGTGACCACTTGGATGGCCAGAGATGAACACTAGGACGACCACTGATAAACACTTAACCCCTTGCACTATCGCTCTTTTAATGCTGTGACGATTAGCACTTATTCGTACTTAATTTTCCTAATCGGATCAGACAATTTTTTTTCTATATTATCTTTCTTTAACTTCGTTTCTATACTTTAGAAGAATTTATTTTTACTTCGAAGTAGAAGAAATTAAGAATATTCATATTTAGTAGAGCTTGCATAAAATCTACGTAACGAGTCTGACTCGTTATTATATTGCAAGGGGTTAAATTATCACCGATAACCTCTTGAATGACAATTAATGATCACTACAATGGTCACTAGTGACCACAGGGTGGACCAAGGGTCAGCAGTAATCCATGTAAGTCCAACTTGGATCAAAGCGCTTTGCGAGAACACACGCGGCGAGCAAATTACGAAATAAGACAACACTCACCGACAAACACGCGTTAACTGATTGAACAATAACATACCGCTGAACGTTTACCTAAAAGTAACCGTCACCACTGATTCTGATATTGGGAATTTTTCAATAGAATTCGTTTCATTAATAGATTTATTAAATCTGACTTCTTAATATTTATAACAATTCCATTTGTTAGAAATATGATCAAGCACTCCCTTGGTTATTTTGTCATTTAATTTGTTAGTGACAATAACTGATAGAATCAGAGATGTGAAATAATTTTTCGAGAAATTGCTGAGTCATTAATAAATTAATAGTTTCTTGGCGTTTAATATTTACAAGGATTCTTTTTCCCGATTATATTATTAACACATATCCACATTTTTTGACACTATCTGCAGAAATGATATAGTCTATATATTTTTTAGTGATGATTATAATTATACAATCTCTGGTTCAAATTATCTTTATTTAGTAATATACAAATGACGAATTTGTCACATTTCCGCGCAACGAATGTATTCTTAACGGAGTTACAATAATTTTGATACAACCCTGTATATATAACAATAGAACATGAAATGAAATAATAGCATAATCACCACGATACGTAAAACTCGGTCAAGTACGATTTTCTTAATAAACTGCCGCAAAACGAAATTAAAAGCTAAAACTAATACGGAACGAAAATATCGAAGAACTGATCAACTGGCGAAGGACTCGATCGAAGAGACGGGGAAAAGTTAACCGATCTTTTAATTTAATGGAGACAGACAGCACACGCGGCGTATCTTTTGCGATTTCGTGTACAGCTAGCTACGGGCCGATATTCCAGAAAATCTGCGCTTACAATCGACTACATTTGCGGTATTACGACTTACTGCGAACGGGAGAGGACCGTGAATGCCATTTGGAAATCATTGCCGATTGGAGAGCCGGAAGCTGTTGTAATGCTCTTAGGCGAACGATACAAAGTGAAAGGATCCTCGTTCAGGGATGGTTGAAAAGGGTCCGACATGGCGCACCCTTTTTTTCCAGGCTGGCTAGGAAATATTTTCTAATAATATATTGGACCTGTTCTACGATATGCGAGGACGAATATCGGCGGAACAATATTTCCTCTATTATACGTATTGCGGAAAAATCATCTCCGACTGAATACAATGATGGCACTTTTAAAATTTAAATAATATAAGTTCAGACATTTTGTGGTATATGAGCGAAAATAGATCTTAAAGTATAAAAATAAATACTTTATAATACAAAGTTATTAAGAGGAACATTTTTTATCTAAATTTTACTTGTTGCCAGTGATGCAATTTGTATTTGGTAGATTAGTAATCTAAAACGTACTATATGAAGCCCTAAAACACAAAATGGTGTATGTGGCGCCATCGCCGGCGATTCGTTCAATCTCTTGGACCTCAGAAATGTTTCAAACCCCTATATGATACTAAAATATCGAAATCTACTATACTGAAAATAATAAAAATGAAAAAAAGAATCGTATGAATAAAAAGACTATTTTATTCTTCGCTACTTTGACGAGCAGAGTTTTGCAATACAGAGTTTTGCAGAGTTTTAAAATACATGACTAGTCTGACGTGTGAAGCAAAACCTAGTTAAAGGGATGAAAAGATTTCCACAAATATGTAAAATATTAATAATATTATATCGAGAATAGAAACAAGTAATTGCATTTATAGCTTGTATATGTGCCAGTCAAATGTCTCTTCCATGAAACTAACAAACACTTTAACCCTTTGCACTCGAGTGGTGACTCTCAGGCACCACTAAAATTATTCTATTACGTTGCAAAATAATTTTTGTAACATTAAGGTTTAGATTTAAAAAATGATCAAGTAGTAAAATTGTTGGCAGGAGTCACAAGAATAAATTTTGTATGCATAAAAGTTTATTTTGTTAAATAGAATGGAAATACCACGAACCAGAAAAATTATTTCAGATTTACAGTTAAAATGGCTCCGAGTGCAAAGGGTTAAACATTAAAAGCAAACGCGATCAGTAAATTTTCTGTCGTGACACTAATTCATTACATTAAAAACGGAGAACTCCCGCGCACTTTGATATATTTTCACACAACGCTAAAGGGAACTAAGACAACGCGTTAAAGAATCTTCGCAACGTTATTATTTCGATAGCCTAGTGACAGGGGCTGTCTCCAACCCCTTGGAATTCACCCCGGATTCCTACGCTACGCACCACCCATTCGCCTGGGTGTCGTAACGCCAGGACGAATGCACCCCTTCATCCAGGACGATGGTTCCAGTTCGCAAAATAAAAATTCTACAAGCTGGCCGCCCTGGATATAGACCGAGGTCTAACAGCGCTGTTTTTTCTAGACAGAGATGGTGTTTCACGGTCTTATGCTGCGAGGTCAAGTACCTCCGACTATCTCGTTTAGACAAACGTGATTTGAATCGCAACGCTAATTACTATTTCGAAAACTTGTAATTCCAATTAGACTCGCGAATCTAAGAAAACACCGCGAATGCCACACTGCGGAGCATTGCAGCTCCGGCATGGGTCCTGAAAAACGAATGCTGCTACTGCAACTCGATCATTTCGCGACGCTAATTTTGAATTTGATTCAAAGGCAAATACTCTAATACAAAAATCGCGATGTGCCCATCCGAGCTGTTCGTTGGGACGGCGAGGCTTGTCCATTGTTGCGGCGTCGGCGTGTGTTACCCCCAGAATGAGTGGCGCCACTCGTACGTTAGATTTCATCATCATAAAAAATTATGTTCCCGTTAATATTTTTTAATGGAATAAAGCTTAAATTAAAGCTGAAGACACCTACTTTACAACCGCATATACGATACATCAAGCGTCATAGGGAAAAATTTGCCAATATAAAGAACACTAACATTACCCTTAGGATGAGTGGCGCCACAGATAAGTTAGATTTCAACATCATGAAAAATTATGTTCCCGTGAATCTTTTTCAATGCAATATAGCTTAAAATAAAGCTGAAAGCATCTACTTTACAACGGCATATATTAGATACATCAAGCTTCGTAAGGAAGAATTTGTCAACATAAAGGACACTAATATTACCCCCAGGTAATTTAGTAGTATTTTCATAAAATTGAAGATGAAAATTAATACATATGACGTAAACTAATATAGGTTGCATAGGTGGGGCAATAGTGGGGTCATGTAGATGGGGAAAGGGAGGGAAAAAATTGTTCGTCGAGGGATTTTTCCTGACAGCTCGGATTAGGAGTGCAAAATTATGGAAGAGGTTGACTGGAATCCCGCATGACAGTACTATAGTAATACATACCTCTATAACGAAGTGGCACACTAATCGCCTAAAAAGTACGCGCGCGATTCTTGCTGAAATTGTCATTTAAAAAGTAGAAGAATCATTACCATTGAAATAAAAACAATTATAAGGAGGAAAACCTATTTTATGTTAAAGTAAGAAGGTGTTACATTTTATATAAAGTGATAAGATATATGACTGACCACAGTTATGACATTGTTTAGATCATACAATGGTCTTCGCCTAACCTATACACAAATTAATGGGATTACGAATTGTTTACGTTATAATGGTTTGCCTAATTCCAATTTCCATAAAAATCTCACAACTAAATTTGATGAACAAAAAACGTCCAATCAAATCTTCAAGAATTGTTCCTCATCGAAAGATACCGCATCTAATACTACAAGAGGTTATGTCGAGGTTCCGAAAATTGAAAATTCTGAACCTAACAATGTAAATATAGAGTGCAATGAAAACGTAACAGGAAAAGAAAGCGTGAAAGAATATGTTATGGGAATGGATGATACATTAGACGAATATGATACAAATAAGACTGTACAAGAATCTTTGAGCAGATCTAACTTAAAAGAGATTACATTACTGGATAAATATGATCTTAAATTCAACGATGCTATACAAAATATAGGCGAGAAGTTACCAAGCCCATTGGATAAGTGCAATGAAGACCTTTCTCATATAGGACCTTATGTTACCCCAACTTTCAACTTTGCAAAATTTGCAGATGATTCAGTTACCCTTCAAAAGTTGATAAATTTGGGTGTAGAATTGTATAAATTAGAAAGAAACAGAGATTTAGTTGAAATGTTCTTGAGCCTAGACTTTGACAGGGATATGAAACCTTACATAACATTCTTACATGATTGCGGCGTACAACCAGAAGATCTTGGCAAAGTTATCATGAAAAATCCAAAAATCTTTAAAGAGGATATGGATGATCTTCGCACAAGGATAAGATATTTAATAGCTCATGAATTTAACCCTCAAATGATACAAAAGATTGTAACCAGTAATCCAAGTTGGTTGTTCTTTAAAACGCAAGAAATAGATAGAAGATTGGGTTATTTTCAATCGAATTTCAAATTAAATGGCGCTAAGCTAAGGTATTTAGCAGCAAAATGTCCCAGACTTATAACATACGATATGATGCATGTAAAAGAGAATAGTTTTTCTGTGAAAGAGGAAATGGGTTTCAATCTAACTGAAACACAACGTATCCTGTTGAATACACCTTATGTTTGGATAAACAGTAAGTATTAAATGAATATCATGGACACAGTAACTAATATTACATTAAGTAATGTTTTTAAAATAACTATGATTATGATTGTAGGTAGATCAAAAATAGTTAATGCCTTCGATTATATACACAATCAGATGAATATACCACATAATCTGATAGCCATGCAATCAACTGCTTTAACGTGCAGAAAAAAGAGGATCCATCAAAGACATCAATTTTTGGTAGAGTTAAAGCGGAACCAATACGATCCTACAAAACCACTATATGTATCGTTGAAGGACGTAATTGGTAGCACCGATATTGAATTTTGTAAAAATGTGGCAAAAGCCTCTATTGAAACATACAATCTGTTTCTAAAAGCCATTTAATTTAAGTAAATACGAGGTTTGTTAGCAGTGTAACTTTTATTGTGTATATACTTAAATATTAAATTTTCTTAAGTATGTCTACAAATTTTTATGTACAATTCTATATGTCACAGAGAAGTATTTAAGCCATGTTCACAATTTTATCTTAGTCAAAGTAAAGAAACATATACTGAAATGCATTGATTTACATTCTTTCGATCGTTTTTTTTATACGAATCTTATACATCACAAATGCATACTGTTATTTATCTTCTGTAATACTTTTTAACGTTTGTCCATAAAAAAAGCTTCAATTGTACTTCCCTAGCTCTATCTTTTTCTGTATCGCTTTAACGGAGTGATAAAGTAACGAATCAACTAATCCAGCAACGGTAAAAACACCGCCGATGATCGCGCACGCATTCGTTGCAAAATGACTGAATGATTTCGCTTTTTCTGTATACTTTACCATAAGTGGACTGAGTTCGTAGCTAAAATATATCCCAGGCATTACGGACTCGCCAAACACTGATACTTTTCTGACGTGCCGTGTCACCGAAAATTGATTTGTTAACACAGTTGAACCATCGGCTCGAACATAGGTCGTAGGCACAATTTTGATATAATAATAAAACATCATTGCCCCTGCAAAATGAAAAAAAAAAGAAAATAACGGAAAGTTAATATAGAGATACAATTCAAATGTTTATAAAATACCAAAATATAGTTTTCATATTTCGCATGTCAAAATTTAAAGTACAAAAGCGTCTAATAAATTGTCGGAAATTGACAATTCAAAAAGCCCGCCATTGATAAGTGTATCAGGCGAGGAACGGAAGTAACGAAAACAGTCGTTGTCGCACATGCCGGAAAATACTAACATGGCGCTTACCTTTCCGCACAATCTCAATGGTGAAATGTGTTAACAAAATTCTTCGAAAAATTTGTAAATCAGACATAAAGAAGTACGAAGAAACGTAAACGCAATTCAAGATTTTACGACGCACGTTTAAAATGTGAGTGTATTATAATAATTAATTCATTAAATTACTAAGTAAATAAAATTTCTTTGAAAAATATAAAAATTTTTTTTAAACAAATGTTTTTAGAAAATTACATGTAACCGATTGATATTGTGTTAAAATGTAAATTTGAAATGAAGTTGTTAATTTGGTGTTAATTCATTTTGATCGCAGCAAGCGAGATAGGTTAGGGGAACATACATTATCACATAAATTGTATTTGTAGAGTAAAATGCCGGTCGTGCCAGGAGGAGTGTATCAACAAACTCCTTCATGTTGGGATAGAATGAAAATGGGTTTTATGATTGGATTTTGCGTTGGTATGGCCTCTGGTGCTTTGTTTGGGGGATTCTCTTCATTTAGGTATATTTTTATCTAATTTAAACCAATTTATATGATAATATAGTCTAGATGGTAATGAAACATTTATTATCAGGTATGGATTAAGAGGAAGGGAACTGATAAACAACGTCGGGAAGGTGATGCTTCAAGGTGGTGGAACATTTGGTACATTTATGGCCATAGGGACTGGGATACGATGCTAAGATTTGAGAACTGTTAAGTTTATACTTTAGGACGCAGAGGATTGTAGCAAGATATCACTTTGTTCATTTCTTAATAAAAAGGTTTCTAAGGAGCAAGGCATACCTTCCATTGCAAGTGCAACAGTATCGTCCATGGGGTTTGTCTTTCCTGGGATGTTCAATCCAAAACTTAAGTGACGTATTTTATGGGTCATGTTAAACTGAGCCGATGTGTATGGTTGGGCATCGTGCACTGTAAATCATTATTATCATATTGCTATTGTATAATAGACATTAGAAACGTTAAAACAAGAATAGAAACATTAATTTGGATAGGAGATAAATTGTCCATTTAATTTACCGTGTACATGATTAACAGAAAAACTATCGCCAGGTGCAATGTGGAAACTTCCTCCTACTCTATTCACCTCCATATATCCATAAATCTGACATCCTTGGGTAAAAGTGTTTTTATATTTCTCTATTGATTTGTCATTTTGACATTGTTTTATGTCTGCTGGGTCAGGTGGTGCCCATGTCTTCACTCTGTAGGCTTCTCTTACATCCTCGCAAGTGTTACAGCACCTACACAATAGTTTTAATTAGTTGTATAAAGTTTATCCACAGTATATTCTAAATTGTTTATATACTATACTTAATAGATGCACTGGCAGCTCCATAACAGTCCCCGCATGTTTTAGGAGTACTACTTTCCTCTGTCTACAAGAAGTAATTACTTTTTTATATGTTTTTAAAATAGAATAATTTAAATAAATAACAAACCTTCGCTATGGTTTTATTAAGGGCTTTTGTATCAGTAATATCTGTAATAAAACAAGTTACAAGATACAAAAATAATTATATTATTTAATTTTAAATCTTTTTTAATATGAATAATTATGCATACCTGTCTTCTGTGGACTTTCTATGGGTTTCCCATTCAGATCTAAGCGTCTTTTAAATATATTGTGTTCTATCTGCAAGTGCTGTTCACCGGTAGTATCCATAGCATCTATTGATAAAACTGAAAGATAAACATTTTAGTAGGAGTGTTATTACTATCACCTATAAGATACTATACTAAAAAAAATATTTACATACGTTCACAAGATATTGTGGGAACTATGATGTCTAAATTAATTCTCAATTTGGAACCTCTTGAGGTATCCACAAATAGTTCTTCGCTAAGGGTTGGTGTGAGATAATAATTAACTTCGGATAAAAACAACATTCCCATTATAATGGTGCTAATGATAGTCACTGGAAACACAATGATTGCACATGATGAATGTATAGGTTATGAATTATATTTACCAATTGAACAAACATAAACATCAAGAGGTGAGAAACATCGATAAATATAATGGATAGAAGATGATGCGTCAGTGAGTAATTAGTGCCAAAAGGAATATAAGTTTTCGGTCGGAAGTATATGAAAAGATCACAAATTTATACAGAAATGCCGAATTTAAGGTTATTTTGATACCAATAACGGCAGGTGTGATGTTCTAGATAACAATCGAAATAAAATATAAAAATACGAATCATTCAAAGTATTTCTAACATTAAAAAATTAAGCATGTTTATCAGTAAACATTGGATGTAGCACAAAGCTGAATTTTGACAAACAGTAACCATAGGAAGTTTGACAAGAAACGTTACACTTTACCGATGGCACCACTAAAAGTTCGCACCAGGATATCTGCTTCATCGCGCACTTTTGGATGTACGTCTAATTGCCGCAATATTTGCATTTTTTACGGCCGAAGAAAACCGCCAACACGTACCGTAAGCGTAACCAAAACTACGTTCAGCGGCGTAACTTTTTCCCGCAACCGCAACTGACAACGTGACAATGCGACAACCCCGGAAACGTGGCAGACGGCAGAATGTCATTGGCAGTCCCAGTGCATCAACTGCATCCGGTTACCAATCACAACTATGAACAGATTTGTTGTGTTTACGTCGAATGCTTTAGCCAGAACAATGGTGATAAGCACTTGATTAAAGAATCCTTTATTGTACAAGATACTTGTTTATCAATATCATACTGTTTATATAAATACATTCTATTTGTCCTTTGTTACCAAGTTCTTAAGAAATTTGCAACCCTCTAGTGGCAGGTTCGAAGACCATAGCAAGGAGAGATATTTTTTGTGTGGCTGATTTCCAACAAGTCTCCACTCATTGAACATCGTTTAACGTGGGTTGTCTCGATGCGTATAGTTTATGAGAGACACACACAAATAATCGGTGCGTCAAGCGATTATCGATAGAATAAATCGGTGTTTCGTTTCGCTGTGAACTTTTTTTGTTGGAATTCGCTCGGTACTGTGTCGATTTTCTCAGTCGGTTTCATTAGTGGCCGTAATACCTGAGCGCATCGCGATCATGTATAATAGGATCGTCAGCGCGAGATTGGTGGAGCAGCGTACGAACCTAGTAACGGTGTAATTTAGAAATGGAAAATTAAATTAAAGCTAAACAGAGTGGACAAATGATTTTTGTATACCGTTAGGCTCGTGATCAACGATCAAAACGGGTGGCTGTTGTCGCGAGTCTCGAACATACAGCGATACCGTTTTTGAACGCAGAGCTCAGCATGGTGATACGGTAAATAACTCATCGTTTCTGGATACCTAGGTTAATTAATGTTGCTTACGCATTGCGACTCCTCCGCAATGTCTTTCTCGCTTCCGATCATATCACAAGTTTTTCCGTCTAGCCGGTCAATTTTCCGATCATTTTCGGTTCACTGATCAACAATATATGGGTGCGTGTATGCATGTGCGCGCGCGCGCTCACCTCTGTGTATTTCTAACTATGATTATGTATATATGTATACATATATGTATATCTGTATATCAGTTACTGATATCCGTATATACATATCATTTAAATGTTAATCAAATATATTCAAATCAATCAAGCTGAACGAAATCATAATAGAATTTGTACCTAAAAGATATCTTATTTTGTTCTAGTATAAACAATTGGTAAATACTAGTAGTGCCAAGCAATCAATCCAACTAGATTCTTATGCTTTATGTAAATTAAAAGAGTGCATTTATTGACATATCATGTAACTTATATCATAATATATGCATGTGTGAATTTATTTATTTAAGAAGTTCCAAGAACAAGTTTCCTTTATAATTTTGGTAATTGCAAGACAAGAAATCTGATATAGGCGATTTTGACCTGTCTGCTAATATTCTAGTATTAATTGCTTTAATTCTTAATAGAACAAAATAAAAGTATGTGTGCCTTTGTGTTGATTAATATTCACAATTAACAAATACCTTTGGAACTCTAAGAAATACATCTTTCATTTAACTTAGTGCATGCATCCATAGAGTTATATTTATTTTATTTGCTTCGTATAATATACTATTTGGATACAGTGTGAAAGGCACAAAAACTACATTTTCATGTAATTATTTACAAAGTATAATATATACTTTGAAAAGCCTAAATTTGTTGGAAGTATTTAGATTATAGTTTCAGTGAGCAAATTATTTTATCTATAAAAATATAAGAAGTTCTACAGAAAACAAAGGATGTAATTGTATAAAGAAATGTTGATGGAAAGATTCTGCATACAATGTGGTTGTTGTATAGTTATTTTTGGAGTAATCTTTACCTCGTAAACAATGATAGGATCAATTGGTGCAGTATTTTGATAAGAACAAACACCTAGATAAGATAATGATTTAGCTGTTCAATAAGTGTAACTGGACTATATTAACTATGTTTATGGATTTACTGGAACTACATAGTAATTTCATGAGGGAGCAGGTAATTAAAGTAAAAGAATAGTATAATTCTTATGCACTAAACCATGGCTGTATCTCCAATCGTGTTCATACATACATTAATATATAGGAACAGACAGTTATTCACAGAAAGTAACATGTAAATTTATATTCATACGTAAAGATATTAAAATAATTCTACTGTTTATTGCCTATAAATATAGTTGATTTATAAATATGCCTTAGTGCCTCAATAATTAGCTAACTAATATGTTTCCTGTGTCTTTATCTAGAAAAATAAGAACACATCAAAACATATAATAGTTTAGACATCATCGTTACACTGAATGTTTCTTATTACAGATTGTAATTACCAATTTGCAGCTTCCCGCGTTGCACTTGCTCACATTTGATCAGCCGCGTGAAGATACTAAACACTGTCTGTCCTTATGAGTATCTTTTGAAGTACTGTGGAAGTAGTAATCTGTAAATTTTACTCGAAGGAGGATGCCAGTAACTAAACGTATTCCATGCCCCTTGCGGTAAGTAAGTGGTTTACGTATTACATACTATAGGCCAAATCCAAGAGATCTATGTAGATAGATTGCTTAGCTTTACATACTACATATGTACTTCAAACATTTTGTCCAAGAAAAAGTAGAACAAACAGTGAACATTATTTTATTTTATGTAATGCATCTGTTTATCTTTCACATGAATTACAAAATAGTTTATTAGAATTTTACTTTAGTGTGTAACAACATATACTTTCTGGCTTATGAGAACTATGTTACTGACATCCACCTTCTTAATTAGAATAAGTAGGGCAATTTACCTAACAACTGTCAATGTAACTTTGTCTCATGGTATGTACAATGGATATACAGGTATAAAGGCATTTTAACATTTTCAAAACATTCAGTATCAAAGAAATGCAAATCTAGATACTTCCACTATAGTGTAGGAGAATTATTATGAAATTCCTCTTGATTTTTATAAGTGAATATGGAACCTTTACTTGATAACTAAGTACCGTCAAAAGTAAATGGTTCTATAATAGTAGATAGCAAATACTTTTATAAGAAACACATATATAAAATGAGATTAATTGTGAAATTTCTGTCGAAGCAATATAGATTGTTGTGTATAAAATCTGATCACATTTTTTTCAGATCTGACGGTGGCAGCAGTGAAAGCCCATTACTTGTGGAAGAAGGAGAAACAGTTGGTGCCCCCCATAGTCCACGCAGTAAACATAATCATAGTCATTCACATGCCAATCCTCATAGGTCACACAGTTATCGCCATGAAAAACCGAAGCAGCTAGTAAAATATGGAGAATTAGTTATTCTAGGGTAAGTCATAGTCAATTTCTGTTACATTATATAATGATATCTGTAGAATTACCATTAAATAAATGAGTGTTCTGCAGATACAATGGATTCCTCCCACCAGGAGACAGAGGAAGACGAAGAAGTAAGTTCGTCTTATTTAGGAGGCCTGCACCAAATGGTGTAAAACGCAGCAAACATTATATCGTAAAAACGCCTCATAGTTCACAAGCTATCCTCAACACTAAACAACATTCAATTTCATACACGTTATCCCGAAATCAAGCAGTTATTGTAGAGTATACCGAGGATGAAGGGACCGATATGTTTCAGGTGAGCATACAGTTGAATATTTTTCAAGCTATTCAAGCACATTTGCCTTGCCTCATTTATAAATTGTAGGTCGGACGATCCTCCGAATCTCCAATTGATTTCGTAGTTATGGACACATGTGCAGGAGGTAGCGACGGGTCGAACGAAGGACGCGTTGCTCAGAGTACAATCAGCAGGTTTGCTTGTCGAATTCTAGCCGACCGTGCGGATCCTAGAATCGCAAGAATATATGCAGCAGGTTTTGATAGTTCAAGGAATATCTTCTTAGGGGTTAGTGTCCTTATTACACTATTATAGTTGGCCTTTGTTTCACTCTGCTTATAATGAATAACGTTGCACTTTTCACTACAGGAAAAAGCTACAAAATGGCAAGAAAATCGTGAGATCGATGGACTTACTACGAACGGCGTATTGATAATGCACCCGCGAGGTCAGTTTTGCGGTGGCGAAGCACAATGTGGTTTCTGGAGAGAAGTTAGTGTGGGAGGTGGAGTATTTTCGTTAAGAGAAAGTCGAAGTGCTCAACAAAAAGGAAATGTCGTGGAGGATGAAAATAATATTTTGCAAGATGGAACGCTTATCGACCTGTGCGGTGCTACACTGCTTTGGAGATCGGCTGAAGGACTTGCTAAGTCTCCGGTAAAAATATAAAGCGCTTTGAATATTCAAATTAGATTGCCAGATATATACCGTTTATTTAATACGATCGTTTGCAATCATTATAGACGAAACATGACTTGGAGGAATTAGTTGACGCCATAAACGCCGGAAGACCACAATGTCCAGTGGGTCTAAATACATTAGTCATACCACGTAAAGCAGCTGCAGACTCGACTCAACAACAGCCATACGTTTACTTGAAATGCGGTCACGTACAAGGTCACCATGACTGGGGCCAAGAAAAGGACAAAGCTACGAGAAGATGTCCGATGTGTTTAGTAGCCGGTTCGGTAGTCAAACTTTCTATGGGAATAGAACCTGCATTTTATGTCGATTGTGGCCCACCTACTTACGCATTTAGGCCTTGTGGACATATGGCTACAGAGAAAACTGTCAAGTCGGTATATTCGTCTTGTCGATCTTATTTACTCGTGTCTAGAATGGATTATATTAGTCATACCTGTTATATATTTAATCTTGTTATAGGTATTGGGAAAAAGTAGCGATACCGCATGGTACAAATGGTTATATCGCAATTTGTCCGTTTTGCGCAGTCCCCCTTGAAGGAACCCCAGGATACGTGAAACTCATTTTTCAAGATAATGTAGATTGAGGTTCATTTACTATACGGTCGTGAGTATTTGTAGAGATCATTAACTTCTTATAAAGTGCAAGGATTATTAAAATTAATGAAATGTAAATAATCTTAATACAAGTATATAAACAAAGTTCTGTTTCTCTTCCTTGATATGAATTTAAGCAAAATTTTATATGTACAAATAGCTCCACGATAATTATTAAGTAAATGGCTCTTGAAATAAACATCCCTTCTTATACAGTATTATTCATATATATATTAATTTTCTAAATGCACTGTCGAATTACTAGTTTAAGTTAACAATGTACATTTCCAAAACAGATCACTTTTATTTTATACCATTATAAAAAGAAGCGTTTGTCCTCTTTTTGTAAATTATTAAGAAAAACATTGTTATTGTTATTTATATTTGTTTTCTAATTATTCGTATTCTCTCGTTTCGTACCTACTACTTTTGAAATAAATAGTCCATTCAAAGATTTACTCCATCATGATTTTCTTTCTTTTTTTTTTAATTTTTTATATTATAATTGGTACATGTTTGTGTAATAATGCGGTTTCAACAAGAATTACCGAAACGTATATATTTTCGAATATATTTTCATTTTACGCCCATATATAATTATCGCATAAGTAATCATATTATAAATATGCAACATCTCCTAATTACGTGGAATTACATTTCATTCTATTCTTATGTACACGAAATAATAACTAGATTTAAAAGTATATTGTATCAAGAGCAAATGTAGAATAAGGGTATTAATATATTGATATCTAGTAAATTCAATCCTGTTCTTATGTTAACAGGAATGTGCTTAGTTTTACATAAAAGATATCTCGGAATATTGGTGTTTTCTTTTCTCCTTGAATAAGATGTGACTGACAATGTTAAAAAATTCAGTTTCCTTTAAGAAAAAATTATTCATATTCAGTGAGACCGTGTTTTTTGTTTTTACATGTACTGTGCACAAGTAAGCACGTGTGACTTTTAATATGAAGAAAAAATGATTGAGCATAATTATATTAATGTCAACTGATTTTATCTTTTTCGATCATTAGATCCGCTACGGCGAGACCGAGATCGTCGGTTACGGCTACTACTGCGCGAACGTTTAGATCTGAAACAATTCAAGTGTATAATCATTGAATGATGTTGAATGGATCATAAAACTATTTTTTTCGCATAACCATGTTCCATTAACATCGACTTACCTCTTTCCACGACTGCGGCTGCGAGATCGTGACTTTCTCCTATCTCTGTCTCTGCGTTCACGATCACGATCGCGGTCTCGATCACGCTCGCGGTCGCGATCCCTTTCACGATCACGGTCGCGTTCGCGATCACGATCACGGTCGCGATCACGTTCACGGTCACGGTCACGGTCGCGTTCTCGATCACGCTCGCGATCCTTTTCTCTGTAACCCAATCCTCCGCGTCGATCAGATCTATCGCGATCTCTGTCGCGGTCATCTCTATCCCTGTCTCTTCGTCTATCTAACAACGACTCGCGTTTCTCTTTACGTCTTTCTTCTACGGTTTTCTGAAGTTCTGCCAATTTTTCACGAATCTTGATGAAACCCAAATGAAGTTTCCCACCAAAATGGTCAGCAAGTCGTCTGTCGTTATCGTGAATGCCAAGATATGCGCTGCATACTTCGCATACCCTCAATTTTTGTTGTTGGTAACTGGATGCCGGCATGCTATTGCGGTATTCTTGCTCAGCTTCGTTCTTCTTTTTTCGCAACTCGTCTATCTCACCCATAAGCTTCATGGATTCCTCCACGAAACCTTCTTCTCCGAGCTGCTCAGCCTTGGCCAATTTTTTACCGATTTCTTCTGCGAGAACGTGAACGTTATTTGCTTTCGCTGCAACCTCAGCACTAAGCTCTTCTTGAGTTTCTGCTAATCGTTGTTTCGCTTGCTCTGTACGACGATCACAATCGGCAATAAAATTCTGTAGGTGTTCCATGGCCTTGAAACGAAACAGAAACATTTGATTAGAGTACGGTGTGTATTAATGTCCTAAATTACTTTGACGTTACTATACAAGTCTGATACTCACATCGATGTCATAAAAATGGTCTTTCTTCTTTTGCGCGGCTTCATAGTCCGCCCGTAGGGCCAAGTCGTGAATCTGGGGGCATTCTCCCAGGTCCATGCGCTGCGATTTACAAATCATGCGTTAGGTTTTATGTATTTTATAACCGAGAGCCTTATTCTTTTTGTTTATGTAATCCCTCCCAAGTTGTTCTATGAGATCTTATTGCATCTTAATTCGCTCTTCATAACAGATAACATAGTTAATACTTGACAATTACACAAATAATTTTTGTTATGCGCAGTAACAATAACAGAAGTTAAAAACCCTACTTTTACAAAAAAGTGTTATGGTCTAAAGATATTTTCAATACATGAATGTACAAATGGTTGCTCTTCTAGTAGGTACTATACATAGATAATATATATAGATATATGCACAAAATATATGGATATATATGTATATGTATACATATATATGCACATACATGTATATCTACGTATGCATGTATCAACTAATATCTCAATTACTTTTGTTTTGTTTCTTGTTTTTATCTTTCGGACAAAGTAAAAATGCAATTTTACAGATAAATATTTTGTTATGTTCACTTACAGAGTGGTAACACCTCTCCGCCTGACACGACAATGCGATGACAATGAAGCTACAATCAGCACACACCTTAAGTTCATATGTTCAATGTCTATGAAACAACTTACAGCCTAATAGTTTATTATACTATTTTAGATAGAACTCGAATTGTCTTAAATGAATCAATTCTAAATGATTTAGAAACTGAGTTCAATACGTACATCCAATGTTGAAGGAAATTTTTTTAACAGAACTGGCATGCTGTACAATTCTGCCTAATATTCTCACTGATATTCTTTTGTTCTTTTTTTATCTTTCTCCCCCTCATTCTCTTTCACTTTATTTTTTTTCTTTCGATCTGCTTTCATGCCACTTCTCAAGTTCATTCTTGGGCATGTTAATCAGTTTGCAAATTGCCAAAATAGATTTATGATTCTGAATTTTCCTTGTTGGTTGTCGGACGTGTTTTTTCATCTCTTTCAACAAAAACCGAGGTAGCACTGATTTAATCTAAGCATCAAGTTCTCTTTCGTTTACAATAAAACTACACATCTCTTTGGGGATCTCCCTAATGTTGTATGCTTCAAGCAGAAAAACCGAAACCGAAGAACTGGAACGAGTTTTACGTCTGTCCTGAAATACCGCTAGAGACACTAACATGATCTCTATCAATCGTTTTTGTTATTGGGGACAATATTTGCTTGAAATATTATGTCGCCAGTCTGAAATTCTCGTAAAGCTACGCGTGATATCTCTTTAAAAGACTAATCCAAATTTCATAGCGTATTAATGAATCAAGGAACGATTGAACAAAAAGTGTTATTGAGACGAAATGGAAGAATTTCCAAGATTCGAACGTGAAAATGTTTTTCGTTGGCAATTCGCATGGTCTTACTTACAGATTACTGCTTCATTTCCTGTACCCGTTACATCTCGTATCCCGAGAGGATGAATATAATTTCAAATGTAAACTTGATTTCTACCTGCCGTAAACGGCAATATTAGTAATTGGCGACAATAAGAGATATCGTCGTCTTGAATCAGCAATGGCGCTACTCACCAACATTAATCAGGCCATTCAGGGGTCTCGGAATTAATATTCGGCACTCAGCCTCGCCACCGTGGTTACCGGTAGAGGGGCTGAGGTGACCGTCCGCCTTAATCTCAATCGAATTAACACCTAGTACTTGAATTATGTTAAGGTAATCAAATTGTAGAATTGTAATACGTACGTCCTCTTCGCTTTCAGTACTTACAGTAACGCGCATGTGAGAGCGACAAGACAACACGACATATGAGCGGACAATACTCGCAACAATATTGTACAATGGATCAGATTGGAATTGCTTTTTTCCAGAGACTCTGGAAATAGAACTGTAGGTACATTGACATTAGTGAACCTGTGTATAGGTCATTCTCGCGAGTATTTGCCAGAAGTATTTTTCGTTTCTTTTTCCAAAAGTTTCTTTACTTTTTTACTTGCATTTCTTTTTTCATTTCTTTCAATTAATCGAGAATACACTTTACATTATTTTATATTATTTTAGGCGTTTGTTGTCAATTCTTTTGTGGACACCTACATGAAAAAATGTAAAAGGGTGCTTGCTAACTATAAAAGATACTTTTATTTAATAAAATAATTATGTTTTCTGAAATAAAATATTGAGACTTGACAGTACATAATTTCCTTATAATTTAATATTTTCACAATGGACAGAAATTGATTTTCTTTAACATTATTGCTATCTTATTTTAATATCAGACTAGGATTTAGTAAACTAAAAACATTTTATCTTTTTAGATACCGAGGAAGAGCTATATAAGACATTAATTTGAGATTTAACAAACACCCTTTGGACCAATTCGCACAAGATGACAAAGAAATGCGCGAAGCAGTATTACTGTGAAATGTATACTCCCATTTAGTTAGAGTATTTCTACTAAAATCTTATGGTTGTAATATCTGTGCTTTCCTGCGAGTATTATTCTTTCGTAATCGTATTAAGGTCTTTACTTGGAGAGTAGTTTGAAGTACAGCATCTTCCTTAATAATGTCAGGGAAAAAGTGGAAGTCTTTCATAAGTTAATGCTGTATAAGACATTTGATAAAGCTTCTATCGTGCATGTAGGTACACACTTCTTCTTGAAATTTTGATATATGATTAAATAGTCGATTCCACTTTTTCCCTCTTTTATGAGAATCTAAGGGATGATTCCATGTTGTTATCATAATATGCTGCCCCGTGTTGCACTTCAACGCCTATCTAGTGGGAATTGATCGGAATCAATTCTTGAAGCACAGTACGCAAACATCATCCTATTGTATGCAAATTGCAAAACTGATTCTTATTAGCTAGTATTCTGTGTAATCTGAGGATCTGATTAAACCAATCAATTGTGACAAAAAAGCACTATGCACAACGTATCATTGCTGAATTGAAAATTAATTTCTACTTTCAATAGAAAAAATATGCAGAAAAAGTATGGTTGCTCATATGTTATTTTGTGTTCATTATTTAAAGAAATCTATACCTTCCAAAAAAATATGAAACTGTTGTTACACGATTCAAAATGAAATTATAAAATGGGCAATCACTACAGACAGTCATAGGACAGACTTAGTGATCAAGAAATCTAAAAAGCTTAAGTTAATCTAATAACAGCATCAGAAAAACAAGCAGATGAGCTTGCTAATCAAATTAAAGCATTTGAATCGTCTAACTAAACAAGAAAATAGGAACATAGAAATAAAAGGAAATATCAGATTGCATTTGCGTTAATGCCGAGAAATATTAAAAGTTTATGAAAAATTCTCTACGACAGCGCATAGTGCCAATGGTATATCACCCGTATTCCAATATGTGATAATATCGTATTACACTCACCGTTGACGACAAGATTTCATGTGGACAGCACGCCAACAAAAAACTCTTGCACACCTTTGGATCGGAGTACTTCACTTGAAATTTGTTATTTTCACCTGAAAATATAAAATACGCATCAACAACAATGCCACATAACTAAATGTGCAGTTCATGTATTGACGAAGGTGTAGGCCACCATCTTGTATTTTTGTGGTAGATTTTAGACGATTGTAAATAACAGTATTGCAAGGAACGAGTTTCCTCTCCTTGCAAACGAGTAATACGTACCATTCCTCCCTGTGCCCATTAATTGGTCAAGCATAGCTCGCATTTGATCGTGAGCCGTCATTTTCCCGAGAAAGTTCAACAATCTCGATGCACTGTCAAAAATGGGGGAGAGCAATCAGCCACGCCGCCAGCCTTCGAGTTTCGACTTATCACCCGAATCGTATTTATCGATCAGAGTATCGTCGGAAACTGATCGTGTGCGCACTGCTCGGTTAGGAAAACATGGAAAACTTCCAAGCTATGGTAACGCTACGACCAATCACTTTGTAGATCTCGTGAACGCATACGAAATTCGAAGATCATTGGCTGATCCTTCTTTCAGGAATTTTATTAAGTTATACAAAACGTGATTGTTATATTATACATCTATGTTGTGTGCGTTATCCCAATTACCGTAGAAAGTTGCAGAGTTCAACCGTTAGTTTACAGACCATCTCTGTCTTTATAACAATAAGAAGATTAATTACAATTCTTAAATAATATTAAGAAAATTGTTGTGAAACGTAGCATCTTTTCCTTAACGAAACTTTTACACATGTTCTGCTCTATAAGCATCGTTTCGTAAAAAAAGTAAATTCACCAGACCTACTGAAAAATGAAGTAAACAAAGATTTTGTTAGTAAAGGATTAAGAAATTTTTACAAAATAGAAAATATGTATTGCTAAGTTGGTAACAATTGATAATACAAGCGCATACAATAGTCACTAGGCTTCCCGCGCTAACTGAATACTGTACGGTTGGTTGAGAAGTTCAAGGATCTTTCACGTACAATTATAATTCTAATTATTTATGCGGTTGCAGTTTTTTAACTACATAACCCAACAAAATTCTACAGCAAGGCAAAACAGGTGAAAATGCGGCTTAACGCACTACATTGTATATCTATATACACAATTGCATAGAATTATTATCTCCACGTATTTTGTGTCTGTAACACAATGTTCTTACAAAACGAAATGCTTGAACGGCCTTTCTGTGAATGTATAGCTACGTATTATTTGTATATGTATTGCAAATCTAGGGAATTAAATTAGGTATTTAGGATATATACATATATTTAGTGTTCTAGTGACCTTAGTGCGCGTGTGTAATACGCGCCGGGGGTGGTTAGTCGATGGAACGGTGTGCGAACGTGAAAAATTCCGATTTCGGCTGTTTTCTTTGATATCCGTTGTGTGAACTATATCGAAACGGACAATAACCGTATTCTTTTTTTTTTATCAAACAATTTCTTGCGAAACAACTATTGCGATAGGAGGGAAGCACAAGAGTACCCATCATACGACTGCAGCGTACGATACGCACGCGGTGTCTAAAAATGGCGAAGCTGTTTCGCACGGTGACAGTATCGACTTTGTCAAACAATGGACAGTCAACACCGTCATATAACAAGCCGGTTACTCTCAGTATCAACTATGATCCGCAAGGACTCAGTATGGAGTTTCTCGCAGGTACCAATTTATCTATAAATCATTTTTTATGAATCGCGTCAGCGTCGTCCCCGAATAATCAACATAACCACACTCCAATGATCGTTTTAAGCTTTCTTCCTCCGATAAACTTTAAATGTTGTATGAGTCTGTGCCTCTTATAATTCCGATCAAAAGGTTGGAAACGACGTTTTCCAAATTTTTAAATTGTGTTTTTTTTGGTATACGTGTAACGTATGGTTTTGCACTATCATCAGTCGTTAATAAAAAAAAGTACGATTTACTTGAGATTTCATTTTTTGTTGTTATTAGTCGTTCGAAATACTACATGCACGATCTTTTTTCAAAGGGCACAGTCTTAGAATCTTTTTGTCCGTTTTTAGAGTCACATTAGGTCACAATAACAATTAATGAAATATCTTCTTTGTTATAATAGCTGATCAAAATGGGAGAGATAAAATAACATTGTTGGAGTTTCCAGTGACTCCTAGCACTGAATGTTCTAGAGTATCATCGAGAAGTTATGTATTCACATTAGAAACAGATAGTATACTTATAACTCTTGCCAATGAAACAGGTGAGTTAATTCGATTAATTACACTTATTGCAGGCTATTAACTCCATCATTACTTTCACAGATTTTCGAAACTTTCATTCACAAATATTAAAACTTAAAAATGGCAAAGGTGTGTCTGCATTTAATGAAAGAACAGAAGAGTCCTCGGCGATGCAGTACTTTCAGTTTTATGGTTACCTTTCACAACAACAAAACATGATGCAGGATTACATTAGAACCAGTACATACCAACGTGCAATCCTTGGAAATTTGTCAGACTTTAAAGATAAAGTAGTGCTAGATGTAGGAGCAGGTTCTGGAATATTGTCGTTCTTTGCGGTTCAAGCTGGTGCGAAAAAAGTATACGCCGTAGAAGCGAGTAATATGGCAAATCACGCAGAATTACTGGTCGCTGCAAACAATTTATCAGATAAAATTATCGTCATAGCTGGTAAAATAGAGGAAATCGAATTACCCGAACTAGTAGACTGTATAGTCAGTGAGCCTATGGGTTACATGTTATACAATGAAAGAATGCTTGAAACTTATCTTCATGCAAAAAAATGGTTACAACCAGGTAAATATTTACATATTACGCTTACATTTAATTTTCTTTTCTGTTCCTACCTATATATTAATTAAATTACATTCATACAGGTGGGAGAATGTTTCCTTTGCGCGGCGATCTTCACATCGCACCGTTTTCCGACGAGAATCTTTACATGGAGCAATTCAATAAGGCTAATTTTTGGTATCAGACGTGTTTCCATGGTGTAGATCTATCCGCAATGAGGAATAACGCGATTAAAGAATACTTTAGACAACCAATCGTTGATACCTTTGATATAAGAATTTGTATGGCCAAGTCTATCAGACATATAGTAGACTTCCAAACCGCTAATGAGACTGACTTACATAGAATAGGTGAAGATTCGTATATTTCTGTTATATGTCTGAGCTTTTGTAAGATTTTAACGAGTTACGAATGTTGATCCATGTTTCGTTTCGTTATACGCAGAAATCGATGTTGATTTTCATATATTGGAAAGTGGCACGTGTCATGGTCTTGCATTCTGGTTCGACGTAGCATTTATTGGATCGACGCAACAAGTTTGGTTAAGTACGGCTCCCACAGAACCCCTTACGCACTGGTACCAAGTGCGTTGCCTTCTAGAGAATCCGTTATTCTGTAAAAGTGGTCAACTACTGTCCGGGAAGGTCATTCTTATAGCGAATAAAAGGTGAAATTCATTAATAATAAATGGCAGCTTCTAAATACAATGACTCACAAAAATGTATGAATTGCAGACAATCCTATGATGTGACAATAGACTTGAAGCTAGAAGGTACAAACATGGAAAGCAGTAGTAATACATTGGATTTGAAGAATCCATACTTTAGATATACAGGTGCAGCTGCACAGCCCCCTCCAGGTTTAAATAATACATCGCCTAGCGAATCTTATTGGACAACTTTGGATGCGCAAGGCGCTAGACAAGCTGTCAATATGGTTAACGGAATGTCTGTTAACGGTCTGGGTGAAGTTTCCATGGACGCAACTGCGGTTAATCCTGGCAATTTACTTGCAATTGGTAAAACCGTAAATCCGACACAGATTTTCTGAAAATGGATAATCTTATTACTCATTTGACGGTTTTTGTCCAGGAGGTCAACCAAATATTCATCCCGGTTCGATTTCGAGCACTGGACGGGGGCGGGTGAGTGGTACAGCGACGAGTACACAAGCAGCACAATTGATAGGCGGCGGAATCACTCCAAACATGTTCACATCCCCCGCTACGGTAAGTCCTTAATGAACACGACTTCAATTACCAGCGAGCTAATTACCCCAAAGTATTTTACTGGTTTAAAGAGCATTGATTCACGCGACCGGTGGAATTGTATAGCCGCGGTGGTACCTATGCCATGTACGTTTCCCTTTAAACATAATAGCTCGCTAAACATTCAAAACACTCCCATTATACGTTAATGTGCGAAAGGATACTAAAGTGTACGCCTGCCTGCGTGGTCTTTCGCGCTACAGCTTGGTGTTACTTTCCAGCAATCGCTGGTCCTTGGGAATACCTCGCATTATCCAGTGAATCCCAGCTTGATGATCGGCGATTACGTGACACCTGGTAACGGCATATCCTCCCAAACTTATCGGCAATGATCAATGGCGAAATCATTTTACGGTGACTATTCCCAGACGGCGAAACAATCTAGCAATCGACACAACGGTAGCAATAGCGACCACATCTGCAACAGCAAACAGTGTTGCAAGATGGTGTATAATTCTCCAGCAAGCAAACTACGACTCCCGTTCGTTGTTCAAAGATTACGTGCGGTCAATATGATCAGTCTCAGCGCAAATGTTGCCCACACAAACAACACTGCGTACTTTAACAAAATCATCGTGGGTTCAAAACTCGGACTCGAATTTGGATTTGGAGTTGGATTTGGACATGGATTTGGATTTGGATTTGGATTTGGATTTGGATTTGAATTTGGACTTGGACTTGGACTCGGACTTGGACTCGGACTCGGACTTATACTCGGACTTGGATTTATACTCGGACTCGGACTTATACTTGGACTCGGACTTGAATTCGGACACGGACTTGAACTTGGACTCGGAGTTGGAGTTGGATGGTACGCCAGGAAAAACAAGTTGCAATGGGAGGCACATTGGGGGAAACTGCGAACCGTCCTCTCGTAGTCATCATGTCATTTTTCACATAGTCGCCCTCTATTTAATTGCCCGCTCGAAGATTTGATCTTCCAGATCCAGCGAAGTGTATGCTTGCCAAACGTATTCGAAAACAAATGATATTTTTTAACGACAATACAGCCATCGTACATACTATGTATCACTCCGCGCAACATCAATAACTTCGTAAACGTAAATGCTTGATGACGAGGACACGGATCAGGTACAGGACAGTCACTTCACATTCAATCATTTATTTTCCGTTTCTGTGTCACACGATCAAGGTGCTCCTCTTATTGCTGCTATTACAAACGGTTGTCAGAACAGTAATGCTTTCCCAGAATTCTTCTACATATCCTATACATATAGTAGTTTGAATGTCAACGTTCTTAATTATTGAGGGTGCGTGCCATGACTTTCAATTTTCCATTCTCGTTCTCTTTATACAAGATAGTTTTTACGACGTGTGACAAAAGGTTTAACAGATCAGTTATCGTGGCTGTTCCATACCTTGCCTGTGATCAAAATAAATCAAGAGTAAATTACGTTACGGTCGTTTGTCCTTCTTCTTTGCTTTTTATTCAATACGCTTGTATACTATCTCGAAATCGGCTTGGTTGGTTTTCAACCTCGAGCGACATTTTTACACGACGATTTTTAGAATAATGTACGATGTTCCCGATCATGTACAAGGTGTACCGTGTAAAACAACCGACTGCCCTGTTTTCTCCGAAATTTATTTATTCGAAAACGAGTTCGTTTCAAACGGCAAAGCGGAGAACTCCGTCATTCACCATTCCATTTAAAAGATCGGATAGTGTTCTCGATTGTCCGACATCATTATGATTTAATTACGTTCACTTCGAACATAATTTCGGAGAAGACATTCGGCAATGATTCGCGCGACACATCTTGTACAATTCGAAAAGTGCAAAAAGCAATAGTTCGTTAATGTTACGATAATGGAGCACTCTGTGGCATTGCCTGTTATATTTATTCATTCGATTTCCATTATGGATTCAATTCAACGTAGACTTCGTATACTATACATTATGCGTACTCTATACAGTATATAGTATAGAATTTCTACGGGAATAATACAGCAAAAGTAATAATAAATTCTACGAGAATTCTGTGTACACCTAGTATAATGGCGATCTTAATTTCATTGAATTTCTCTGTACTGCTAATTTTGCGTTCTTTTTTAAGTAAGTGATATTTTTGTTCGTTATTTATGGTTTAGAAAGTAAAACGATTGTACATAATCGATGATTACGCGAGTCGACTTTTTGATCGTATAATTTAGGGTGAAAAATGAAGAGAAAGAGAAGAAAATGGGTACGACGCGTCTCAATAAACTTACGGTAAATTAAGTTGCAATTCGCATGGGATCGTATCTAGCTGATTTGTATCATTGCATTGTACAGATGTCAGCGTTACACGTATAAACTCCCGATCTATCGAGTTTATAACATTTTCTATTGCGCGTCGACTTTCGGTCAGTAGAATTAATTCCTCTATTTCTAATGTACTTGGACCATTCTGTCCGAATTCCATCACCTATACATACATGTTTTTCGTTTTAATAGCCTGTTTAATTGCGTAACGAGCCGCATTCACCCAGACACGAAACGAATTATGGTCTCCGATTATTTTCACTCCCTTTCGTAAACGGTTGTGCGACAGAATCAATAGTTTAATCATAATCGTACAATCAATTGTTTTTGCCATCCGAATGTGAAACGATTCGTCGCGCAATTAAACAGCACCGCAATTTTATACTTATAATGCATATATGTATACATGTATATTTCATACATGCATACATATTATTTGACTCTACGAATCAACTGTGAACGTACTCTCGAAATTAGTTTTATACAGGTAATCTATTGATAATAAGGTACAGAAGGTGCACGCGTAGCGAAAGCACGCGAGCTTTTTACCGTAATAGACTGAAACTGTAAAGTTGCACAACGATGCGTCGGATAATTAAAAAAAGAAACACGGAACGGCAGCCGATAAATAAATATTCACGAGTCGTATCTCAGAACCGAAGTTGGGGATTTTTTTGTTTCTTTTTTTTTCTTTCTTTCTCTTTCGTAGCCGAAATAAAATGCCTGGAAACAAATAGCCCTCTTGTCTGCATGATATTCCTAACGAGAAACCCCCTTATTATCAGTGGGTTACCTGTTGTCTATTATATTATATTATATAAAAACTGTACATACGAAACAACGCTTAATCCGAACAAGATCGTTGATCGTTGTACTCGATCTCGGATCTCGGTGTAATGCTTAAGTCTCGTTAGTTCCTAAGGAGTGATCTTCGTTTATTGTCTGCACAAGCTTGCTTTCTATACAAGTCGACCGCCTACGGTTGGTTTCTCGTACCTTGGAAATAATTTTTTCGTTGAGCTAAAAACAAGTCGGGCAGACGTAGATATTATCTTGTTTAACGATAACTCGTAGTATTATGTTTAACATTTACGTCTAATAATCAAGAATGTATTATACTTTTTACTCGGACGATAATCATATCTTCATCCATTTATTGTTCTCCGTAATGGAATGGGTTCTTACGTCCCCATTGTGTTCATTTATTACTTTTTTTAGTTATTTATGTCGTAGCAATTTGAGTGAAACGGATAGTGAAGGAAAACGAAAATAATTGTAAATAATTCGCAAACGGTTCTCTACGGTGTTTACTTAAGGTACACGACTATAATTTCGCCAAGGCGACGCATAGGATTTCGTATACTGTGTGTAACCGCGCGTTTCAAATCGTTTTGACTGCAGGCATTCCACAAGTGCTGATAAAAGGACTGCGGATTCTGCGCGAATACAATGTCTAAAATCAGTATGTAAAACCGTTGATGAACATTCTATTGTAATTTAACGATAAACCGTGAGAATAAGGTCGTCACATAAGGATCTGCAGTCCATCAACAACAACTGTATCGATTCGTTGTTTGTATCTAAAACATGTGCTTCTTCCAGTGTCTCGTCCTTTCTCTCTGTTCAAGAGTACATGAGAACATTCAAAGCAATATGTAGAATTGAACGCCTACAAAAGTATTAGTTGTATACCGTGCATACATGCTTTTCAGTTTTCCAATAGGAGAGACAAAAGATTGAGTAAACCTAAGCGTACATTTTTGATATATTTCCTTTTTATTTCTTTTTTTCTAGATATTGCTTTCAGTGACAAGATGCGCTCGCACGCGCGCGCTTTCGTAACCGCGTTCCTATCGTCTCGTGACGAAAGGAGGATTAATTAACGACTGAAAGATACAAAATGTCTCAGGTAGCCATGTGAGTTTGGAGAATGATGTTTACATTTACGCTTGTCCCACCATTCTCTTTTATTTCTTACGGCCATTCGTCGAAAACTAAGAACGCGTAACACTAAGTTCCCCTTCCACCTTTAAAACACCCCGTCCATCACCCGACAGCTACACTACGCCCACACTCATCCCCACCGATTTTCGAATTAAAACACGTAGTGTTCGTAGCGTTGAATGCAATGAGATACGGCATTGCTTTTCTAAAAAAAAAAACGACAATTCTCTTTACGGTCGAATAAAAATATATATTACTTGCATTCGTTCCAATAACGATTATCAGGTGCTTCAGTACCGTACAACATGTTGTGATTTTCCAACGTTCAACAACCATACACGCACGATCGTGAACCATTTTATCGGGACGATGGAATCTCCATCAAAATTCTTCCTGAAATTGGATATTGATGCAATTAAAAGCATACGCAGAGTAAATTTATCTGTAAACACGAAGAACAATAGAAATGTTTTCGTTTTGAATGAATTAATAAATCAAAATGAACGACTCGTTGTTGCACTACACCGCGTAACAACTTTGTATTGTACTTATACAACTATTATACATAATAATAATAGTTTATCCACGATCCTATACATCTATATGCACACTAGAGGTTTACTTGGAAGGACAAAGATTTTATGATAGACAGAACGTATGTATATTGAGTGGTTCGACTTAACAGGTTCGGTTATTCTGTTCGAGCTGCAACATTGAACATTTTTTTACTTTTCTATGTACAGTCAGAATTTGTTGCTATAATTTTTTAAGAATAAGTGAACTTGTACATATGCCAAAAAAAAAACATTGCATCTCTTTCTTTATTTGTCTAAGATCGGTCAACAAATCGAGGGAAAGCGGAAGAACGCGAGTGAATAAGCGCTACGATCTCAACGAGAAGAATTGCTCAGCTTTGTACGATGCATATACGGTGTACGAATACAAAAGGGTCGTGTATTGTGCGCATATCACATCCTGATATACTACGTATCGTATATCGTATACACGGTCTGCCTACACACCTTCGTGTACAATGTCTATACATATACGAAAAAGATCATGTTTTCCACGAGTAACAGCAACAAGATTATCGTTTCTTGTTCGCCGTTTGGTGCATCACCCTCCAATCAAACTTTATTTCGTTCCCATTTACAATTAGTAAATACGACTATGCTGTAATTATTCTCAGGTCCAAATGCCATAAAGTTCGATATACGATGTGGATCGAATTTCCTGTGTGCCAGGAAGGAACCAGGTAGTACAGTACATCGATGTGCGTTCTACCGATACATTATAGCATTTCGAAACTCTATCTAACAATGCGACGAGGAGGAATTGTACACGCAACAAACTGTGCAACTCAAAATCTTTTAGCGTGTAAAGTAAAAAAAAAAGAAAAAAGAACTGTTAGCAGCCAAAAAGAAGCGAAACTTCGAAGTACTATGGTTTCAGTCTCGAAATCCTTCGAAAAATGTTTATCGTTGTTCAATTTCGTACCGATCGCTCCAGGTTTCCCGTGTTACTCTACATGCTGAATTTTACTTGAGATCTTCCGATTCAGTTGATACTATTCGTAATAAACGATACCCTAATTAGTACCTTTTATTTCTCACATTATATGTCCCATAAAAGGTGAATATATCGGATGTAAGGCGCATTAAAAACTTTGTTCGTGTAATTAATATATGTTTTCCATGAGGTTCTGTTGTACGAAACAAGAGCCTAGCTTAGCACAATCTAGTTGCAACAGATTTGCCTAGTGATTACAATCTACTTATTTGTAAAGTATCGCAATTTTGTATTCTGTCGACGTTTTTACATATAACAACAAAAAAGATCAAGATTTACTCAGACTGCTTCACCTCGAATCTGAGAATAAGTTACAATAAACTTATTTATCTCGACATTATAGTGAATAATTTTTTTTTATTTTACGAACAATTTATGAAGAACTTTAATTCCCCTTTATTTCGAACGTACGATGTTAGAACGTAACTAAATGGTGGTGTTTGCCGCATAATTGTTGAGTTTGTTTTTGAACGAGTATCGATAAGTGACTTCGATAGCCGAAACGACTCTGTACAGTGCTAATTAATGTGGCGGCAAACGTTCGAACTGGTAGACACATTTACCAACAGTTAAGCGGATATCGTAGTGAGACTAGTGACGTCATCACTAGATTTTTTTCGATAAGCTAGTTACCATCGCTGGTGTAATTTACCTTCGTCGGTATCATTTGGCTAATAGTTTCAGCGTTTTGCCACCCCTAATTGGCGCTGTACAGACCTTGGGAAAGGATTTGTTTTTCCGTCACGAGTGGCACCACTATCACCGAAATTGTGGCGCCATCTCACGTGCGCAGAAAAACTCCCTACGCATCTCTCTAGTCTTAGTATAGTTAGTTTTAAGCGCGCTAGCTGGTAGGAGATAGTTTTAAGAACACGCGTACTGCTTTGTTTTCCGCTCGAGTAGAAGTCATTACTGTACCTCGTGGTCGCAAGAGCTACACACACGTGGCGATCCAGCACGCATAATTGCAACAATAACGTTGACAAGGAAATAAAGAAACAAGCACGGGTCGAGTGAACCAAAAAGCATTTAAATTAGGCTCACCCATCACGATCTTACGGATCGCTACAACCCCGCACAGTGGCGTAATACTTATTATATTTGTACCTTGTACCGTTAGCTTTACATCTGCGTAAGTATAGGCGACGCCTACGTCGCTGTGCGGGATTCTGGACGCATGCGTTACTGTCATTTCTCGCGTTCTTATTTTCCTGCATTAAATATTTAAATTATCCTTGTCGCAATAATATTCAAACATTTTTATTTTAATTTATAGATGTTGCATACGTACTGATCATTAATTCAACGTAGTTTATATTTAAATATTACAATATGGAAGAAATATTCGATACTTGTACGAAATATTGAAGTGGTTCAATTGCAATTCGAAATACATTTTACTGTAGAATCTCAATGCTACGAATAAATGTTTCTTTAGTGATTGGCCACACGACATTGTTTTCGTTTCCATGAATTTGTTCGTCGCTCGATTCGTTAGATCGCATCGTCCCACTACATATGCGCAAACAAACTACAAGGATACTTAACATGTTTCAATAAACAATTAACCTTTGCCCCGTATTTAATCATTCACCCGAAAGTAAAACGGTAGTACATGCTCCAAACGTGAGTCGGAACCTTAGAGAATTAGCTGCGTAACAACGAAAATTTTGTCGCGGCGAGCTTCCCGTTCGTTGGCATTCGGATAACCTCAGTAAACACGATTCTCTCTAACATATTGTAAGACTTTTGTCACATACCCAATAGTTATTATATATTCGCGTGGTACGTGTGCACCGTTGCGTTCCGCATCCCGGGTTTTCGTCTCATTTGTTTGTGATTCTCATATAAACAAACGAGAATGCAAAGTGAACGGCTTGTAGTTAAATACATCAAAGTGAACAACTGTTTCGCCTATTTGCCAGACACCTGGTTACGAAGACTAGAAACAGAGGTTGGTATTGTACGCCTCATGGAGTTTCGTTCAACAATACACATGACGAACATATGTATACATTTATACGTAAAATCCGGTATTGTAAATGCAACTGTAGATAGAAAATTGTTATGCTGGTTGACCGATAAAGCAGATTATTGCTGCTATGAAGTTCATTTGTGGACCGATTGATGTCGCGACGATCTATTTATTGTGGCGCGGCGCCAAGTTTTGAATTGAGTTTAAATCGATATTACTGTACAACCAAGTTAGGCATTGTTCGAATAAAATTTAATTTGAAACATTTTTTGAATCAAATCTTATTCGAAGAGTACATTCGAAATGTAACTCCGAAAATTTATTCAAATAAAATATAATTAAAAATGCTGTTCGAATAACGGCTAACTTTGCTCTACGAAACTAATGGCGACTCAAAGTTTAATGGAACACGTTTACTTTGGATTACAGGAAAATGTTATCGAAATAGAGCACAAAGGTAAAACGTATTACGTGTCCTGCAACGTTAGCGCGAGTCCAAACGAAGTGTTGTACCTCGGCGCAAGTTTCGCACGAAGTTTGGGCATCGACGAAGGGGACGAGGTGTTCATTTCCTCTTTGAAAGACGTGCAACGCTTAACAAGAGTCGATGTTGTTCCACGTACCGCGGATGACAGGGAGATCTTGGTTGAGTACAAAAATAGTTTTACAATTGTATCTTATTCCGGCGAAGAAGAGTTCGTTGATCGAATTGTAAATCGTCTGTTAGGAACTACAAGTGGAAAGGCTGCAATCGATTTTGCTCAGTCAAATCAGAGTGGTGGGCAAAGATCAGCCTATTGTTGCATGGGTCTCGAAGTTCTCCTCGGTAACGTTTATCGTAGGCAAGTTAAACATTTGGTATATTATTATTTTCTAACATTTAAGTGCTGTATATTACAGTAGGAATTTTACCACTTTGGTCATAGGATGCAATAGAAAACGCGATACGAATTACGACAATGGCGCCGCTTGTGGCGTTGATTTAGGAGTTAGGAGATCTATATTGCGACAAACCACCTGGTGGTAAAATGTTGAAAACTAGTGATCAACTTACCGACGGATTAAATGCATACTTGGAAATGTAGTGGGGTGCCATATGCTGTTTATGAAATATGATCTGTAATCGGTAATCTGTCTACTAGTTTGAAAGTTTTGCCACTACTTGGTTTGGCGCTGTACTCCTGTTTCCAATTTCAAATATACTTTTCTGGTATGATACCGATGCGGGATAGTCTTCTGAACATTTCTGTTCTCTCAGGATGCTTTTTAATCCCTAGATTCGTAGATTTTCTGCTATTTATCATACACGTTTTAATACTATGATTACATTTAATATTATTATTATTTTAATTTAATTGATCGTAAAACATTTTTTCGGTACGCGATGGATGTATATCCCTTAACATGACTCCAGCTTAAAAATATTTTTCCAGTCCCTCGACCATCATATTTTAATTGAAATGTCTCTGTTGTATTAAACTTTTTAAACTGTCATTTTTTATCACACAGATCTCCTGGTGCCAAGCGTCAAATATGGAAAGCTCGAGCAATTAACAGAAGTGCACGTGGCGGACGTCGTGCGAAGTAAAAGCGTGGAGAGCTCGATCAAAGCGAATGATCAGCCTGCCGGTATAGCCAAAGAACTCCTGACCACGTTCAGAAGATTCGCGCAGTCCGCGATTGGGCCGAGCGATGCGAAATCACGGGAGTCGGCCAGAAGTGCTGAGCTGCTTCGGAGTTTCTGCAAGAGAAAGAAGTTGAGCGTCTACCGGGTCCATCCGATGCCGAAGAGAATGGCCGAAAGTAACACCGTCGATGAAATCGCGCGTGCTCCCTACCACGTGTTCGTACCGCGAAAATCGGCACCGAAATTCGAAGGCACCCACGCCGTTTGTCGCGTGAAGAAGCTGCAAGAGAGGAAACAGCACGCGAACGTAACCAGTACCAGTTTTTTAACTAGAGACGATTCCGCGGTGCCCGCGCTGGCCCTGGAACTGGTCGTCAGATTGTTCATCCTCGAAGATTTGTTGGAGGCATCCCCTAATTTGAACGCAGAACATTTCAACGTCAACTTCCATCACAACAGCCTATACGTGTCGGACAGCGTGAGGTTTACCTTGGGCTTGAGGATAGGGGCCAAAGTGAGCTTGCGCCCGGTGGAGTCTCCTCAGCAAGCGGCTCCATCCTCCATCGAACTATTTTCATGGAGAGACTCGGTTACCGCCGACGCGTTTAAAAATTACGTGAAGACTCGGTACCCTCGGAACGGGCTTTTCATTAATTCTTGCGCCGTGGTTGCACTCGATAATGATCGCCAATGTGTCGTGAAAATTTCGCCAGAGAATTGTACTTTCGCTTTGGTCGACGAGGCCGTTCTGAATAGTGTGCATGTACATTCGAGATCGGTGAACGAGGCAAGCCATCTGCGGCTCTCGGACAAGTTGGATCAAGAGAACCGGAGCATGGGCCAAGTTTTCACTCGGTAATCGAAGTATCTTTCTCTGTCGGTGACGAAACGCGATTTTAATCTCGGGAGTCTGATGAGAAATTATGTTTCAGGTACTTGGAAAACGTTCTGACCGAATGCAAACTCACGCTCGACGTTAGCCTCGGTTTGTGTGCTCGACTGGGTTTCGACTACGACCGGGAGAACATTTTGATCGCTGGCGATGCTGGTTCCGGCAAGACGACCATCTGCAAGCTCCTCCGCGAGTATCTGGAGAACGCGCCGTATTTTGTGCACACACAAATCATCGACTGTCGATCTCTAAAAGGTGAGATTGTTCTCTGTTTATCATTCGTTTTACTTGCGATGACTGATCTGCGAATTTTCTACCTCGTTTCGTGTTGTTCTCTTAGGAAAGAAGTCCGAGATGCTGCAAAAGATTCTGACAACTGCGTTGAACGAGTCCGCCTACTATCAGCCCTCCGTGATATTCCTGGATGATCTAGAGTCCGTCACGAATGCGTCCGCGAACGATGAAGAGACCACTCCGGACGCTGTTAACGCCGCTAGGTATTTCTTTGTTATTCACATTTCCTGTACATTGTAGGAAAACGGAAGGAAACGTGGTGATTGTTTGTCACCAGGATTTCGGACATGTTGATTAACACGGTGTCGCAGTACCAGGAGACTTGTCACATATCAATCGTCGCGACGTGCACCGGTGTTAGCAGAATCGGCCAGAAATTGAGACCGGCGAGGGGGTCGCATTTCTTCCGAACGGTTTTGTCGATGCCAAATCTCGAAAAGGTAATTTTCAGGCACCGTGTTTACTTACTATAATATCGTTTTTGTTACGCTATTTTTATTAGAATTTAGATCTTGTCTTTTTCACGTTAAATAGCGCTAAAGACGATTTGACGGAACAGTGAACATTTGTATCAGAAAGATCGGTAACCATGCGATAGAATTGGGTGAATCGTAGTTTAATTAACAAGGAAATGTATTCAAGTTACACGTATAATACATGTAGTGTCATTGTTAAAAATACTATGAACGTTTAGGCGTTTATACGTTTACAGTTTTACAAAACAAGCGAGAATACCTCCTCCGCATGTGATACCAAGCTATCGTTCATTACGTATAATTATTGTTAAATGGCGAAAACAAAAATCGAAGTATCCCGAAATATTTTTGAAAATGTGTTTTCAACCCCCAAATTTTAAAGGCTGTTTTCAGTCTTTTTTTCAATTAGTATGATTGCCGATAAGAAAACACATGCGTCAAATATTTTTCAAAGAATTATATCTCAATTTTCAAAGAACTATATCAGTCTTATCAAAATCGTCTTGTGTAACTTGAATACACCTCGCTTCGAAGGGTGGCGATGTTAGGACAACTCGCATTAAACCGATTAACGGAATCGCGAACTGCTGCGTTATTATACGGGTTCCCCGTTCAGCGACGTAACCGGTGCTCTCTAATCAGGTGGACAGAATCGATATTTTGCAATTAATGCTTCGAGACAAGTTGTATCTGTCCCGAGACGTAAATTGGGATTACTATGGAAACAAGACCGAGGGATGGATGGTGCAAGATCTGATTGATCTCGCGGAGAAAGCGGTGTTCGTCGCTTGGAAGCGTCACGGTAAGAAGACTTCCCTTAATTGCATACGTTTACTGCTTAACACCAAATAATAACTACAACTGAATTCGCTTGGCTGTTCTGCCAGTTTCGTTTTAATCGAATTAAATAATCGAAATAAATAATAATCGAATTAAAGACTTCATTCGATCGTTTCCCGTGGAAGGGTCTTCGCAATTTAACCCTTTGCACTCGAGCGGTGACTCTGAGGCGCCACTAAAATTACTCTGCCGCGTTCCGAAATAATTTTTATACCACCTAAGTTTAGATTAAAAAATTTGTTAACTGTAAAATTGTTGGTATCAATTTCACATGTATAAACTTTGTCATATAAAATGGAAATACTATAAGCTAGAAGAATTACTTTAGATTTCTAGTTGAAATGGTTTCGAGTGCAAAGGGTTAACCACGAAAAAAAACGTATTAAAGTCGTCTTGATCAATACGGCAACGTTAACTCAATCCTTTGTCGATCACAACTGGAATCCAATACTTTAAAAGTTCATTGAAACAATCGATCGCCTTTGTGTGCCCGAAATGCGCGCCGCGCCAGAATTTCTGCCTCGCGACACACAGTAGTCAATTGACATTTTATCATGGCAATAAGCTGTGCAAGTAAACGCGTGCCAGCGTGCTGACAATCGTAACATTGTTGATTCGCCGTGAATGAAAGGATCGTCGGAGCCGCCGGTCGTTATCACGGAAGAGGACGCGTCGATTGCCTTGAAGAATTGTACGCCGATGTCTTTGCAAGGCATACAATTGTACAAAGGCGAGGGCCACGTTTGGTCGGATATCGGCGGCTTGGTGGAAGCGAAAAGGTGTCTCACGGAGATTCTACAGTGGCCGTTGAAGTACCCGGAGGTGTTCAAGAACGCGCCGATCAAGCTACAAAATGGCGTTCTGCTTTACGGGATGCCCGGCACGGGGAAAACCCTTCTCGCCAAAGCGATCGCCAACGAGTGCGGTGTCAATCTAATCAGCGTCAAGGTATCATCGTAAATCATCCGTTTACCATGATTCACAAATATTCTTAGATATTTCGATAAGCATAAAACTATTTTTATTCGTACGTCGATTTTGAGATAGATTTTATTTGCATCTAAATGTCGTTCTTGTTAGCCTAATCTTTCGTGATCACTCGAAGCTTTTACATTTGACTTGTTACATTTGTAACATATGTCTTATATTTCTTGTGATATTGATTATTTGCTGTATTCTTTTATTTAATTGTACTTGTTAATTTACTATATTTTTTAATTTAATTGTACTTATTAATTTATTGTATTTTTAAATTTAATTGTACTGTTTTCTTTATCTAATTGTATTTCTTAATTTATTATATTTTCTATCTAGTTGTATTTATTAATTCACTATATTTTCTATCTAATTGTATTTATTAATTCACTATATTTTTTATCTAATTGTATTTATTAATTTACTGTATTTCTCGCATACGAAGGGTTTGATGTTCTTGATTTTTCCGAAATTATTAGGGTCCGGAGTTGCTCTCGAAATACATCGGCGTGAGCGAGGAATCCGTCAGGAACGTTTTCGAAAGGTAATCATTACGCTTCCACTGATTTAACCCTTTGGCTACGGCAGACTTTGGCACGGCCGTAGTTTTTCGTTAGACATGCATTTCTGAGGAAGTATATTAAAATATTTAAAATATTGAATTCTGTTACATTAAACCAATATTACTCGAAGTGAAGAATAATATTAAGATTTTTTACAATATATAACATAAATATTGCACAATATATAATTAATCAAATTTAATAATAAACGGGGTGGAAATTTGATCTTGACGCCTATCGGTGCCTACAGTATCGGGAAGCCAACATGTGTCGGACGCCAATAGGCGCCAACAGTAGTCAAAGGGTTAATGAAATCAAATGAAAACATCTCGACATTAACATCCCACGTATTTTAATCAAATTCAGAGCTCTCCGAGCGAAGCCGTGCGTTCTGTTTTTCGACGAGTTCGACAGTCTTGCGCCCAGGTGAGTCCAGGATTCAAAATAAATTCTTAGAGTGATTTTAACATACTTTTATTTTATCGATTTTATTTGATGCGATTGATCGTAGACGAGGCCACGATAGCACCGGCGTGACGGACAGAGTGGTGAATCAATTGTTAACGCAAATGGACGGAGTGGAGGACAGAGAAGGCGTCGCGGTCGTAGCGGCGTCCTCGAGGCCGGATTTATTAGATCCTGCTCTGTTGAGGCCTGGACGTCTCGACAAGGCTTTGTATTGTCCACTGCCAGACAAGGTACATCGTTTATTTTCCTCTTTTACTATTTCAACACTTTTCCTCTTTGAGTGTTTTAACCCTTTGCACTACGACAACGAGTCAGACTCATGGCGAAGATTTCATGCAAGCTCTATTCATTTCTTCTACGTCGAAGTAAAAATAAATTTTTCTGTTATCAAAGTGTAGAAACTAAGGTAAATAAATACAGGAAAGAAAAATTGTCTGATCCTGTTAGAAAATTTTTAGGAAAATTTATCAAGAACATTTTCTTATTAGGAGCGGTAGTGCAAGGGGTTAACTACGTTTCGTTTCCACGGGTTAACCCTTTCGGGACGAACGCCGTCACATTTACGACGCGAGGCTTTTTATCTTAGCGCAAATGTTGCAAATGAACAATTGAATTGTAAAACTGCGATTACTATGTATTCGTTATTTCTTTTGGTATTCTAAACCTTAGCAAGCAATCTAAGAGTCTCATTGTTACAATTTAATACAGTAGTTCGTTTCGAAATGGTTGCTTTGGATATTCAGCGAACCGGCCAAAAATTGTTCGTCATTTCGTTCGTAATTGGCATAGGTCGAAAGGGAAGATATTTTAAAAGCGCTGTGCAGAAAACAGAAGGTAGACACGACCGTGTTAGATTGTCTGGAACTGTCCGAGATGACTTCCGGTTTCACGGGCGCGGACTTGAACGCGGTGGTCACTCAGGCCAGGTTCTCAGCCTTCAAGGATGCGGTTACCGAATCTCCCGTAAGTAAACAATGCGAACAATGTAATAGAATAAAAATTCGAACAGGGAAAAAGGTTTTATTTCGAAACGAAGTGTTCGGCGAACTTTCTCACACATAGGCGACACTAACTAATTTTTAACTGGATCTAGATTACTGTAATACGTGAAAAAAATGCTACAAATATATTGAACGAACAAAATGTTGCTAGGATTTCTAAAATAGAAACGATTGAAGCTAATATTTGCTGCGGTAATTTCGATATATTTAACACTAAATCTACCAATTACTATTGGATATATTTAAC
>NC_135780.1:9540837-9591205 GCF_028453695.1 Augochlora pura
CGACGGCCGGCGTCTCGATTCTTTCGTTACGCGCTCGAATTGTTTCACGAGATGGACGGAGATTGCTTTCGTCACGTTCGCCGCGTAGCTTAGATAATTATAGCGAACTTGTAATTAACCCTTTGCACTCGAAGCCGTTTTAACTGTAATTCGAAAATAACTTTTCTGACATACAGTAGCGGACAAAAATTTCAGACGAGAAGGAAAAAAGAAAGGAATTATTAATATTTTATAAATAACATAAGCTATCATGTTCTATTTTTAGTTACAATCGTCTACTCATTTATTTAAACAGTTACAAAAACTTTTATGTTCGGTTTTGAACTTATTAGTTAGAATATATAACAAAAAAGTAAATCTACGTTACATTTCCATTGACAAAAGTTTAAGACTACAAAATGATAGGAGAAAATAAACAGAAGAAAATGGTTTTTAATACAAATATTTAGTATTTCGTCCAAAATCCATTATTTTTTATAACCTCAGCACATCTTTTTGGCATTGAATCTATTAATTTTTCACATTTCTCTACTGTAATATTACAGTAAATATTACAGAAATATTGTCAATATTGTTGACTCAATAATGTTTACATTTAGCACACGAGCCTTCGAGAATTAGAAGGTCAAGCATTTGTCTTCGTTATCCCAAAATAAGAAACTGATTGGAAAGATAGTACTTGCATTACACGTGTATAATTGAAATTAAATTCGTCGTCTTAAATTTTTGACCGCTACTGTATATCATCCCAATTTTATATGACAAAATGTATTTTATGCAAATTCAATCTTGTAACTCGGGCAACAACAGTTATACTTTTAATAATTTTTTAAATCTAGTTTCTCATAATATAAAAATTATTTTGGGACGTGCTGTGACAATTTTAGCCTTAGAGTCGCCGCTGGAGTGCAAAGGGTTAACGCTTGTTGTTCGGCTGTAAATATTTGCGTCATTACGGAGTAACTAAATGTGTTAATATTATCGTATTTCGATAATGTTAGCGTTAAAGAATATTTATTTTATTTATTAACTTAACCCTTTGCACTCGAAGCCATTTCAACTACAAATCTAAAATAATTCTTCTAATAAGAAGAATTATAAAAATATAAATTAATAAAATAATTCTTCTAATAAGAAGAATTATTTAATAATATTGGAGCTTAGAGAGATATGATGCATAGATGATAAATTATTGATTGCTATTAATACTTTATACGCGCCATATTAATACTTTACCAAAAGTTTATTTATCAATTGTGTTATACTATATTTCAGAGAAGCTTCTTTGGAATACTAAATATCCTTGCTATGCATAAGAAGAACAAGTAATTCGCTGTCATATTTTAACAAAAATGAAATTAGTTCGATCCGATGGTTTCGTTTAACCATTTGCATTTCGTAGGCGCCGTTATCGCGCCATTTGCTATCAGCGCACTAATTCTATTGGCGTTGCTGTTGCGCCACTGATTATCCCCAGTAAAACCGCTAAATTTAAATTTCAAATTCCCACCCTAAAAACTCAAATTCCTTTTATCAGAAACTATATTAACGAAATAAATGAACTGTTATTATTAATTCAAGACCTTTTGTTTTTAGCAAAACAGAAGTTTAGTTCTAAGGTGTGTCAAAACAAAAATGTCTCGGAGTTGCTGCACTTTTAACCCTTTCCATTCGGAGCCATTTTAGCTGTAAATCTGAAATAATTTTTCTTTGAAATAGTTTTTAACAAAAGCAATTTTTATGCATAGAAAATTTATTCTTGACTCCTACCAACAGTTTTGCTACTTGATAATTGTTTAAATCTAAACCTTATTGTTCCTAAAGTTATTTTGCAACTTAGTCGAATAATTCTCGTGGTGCCTCAGAGTCGCCACTCGACTGCAAAGGGTTAAATATAAGAAGCATTCGGAGCGCAAAGGGTTAAGGGTTGCGCCTCACAAAATCGTAGCATCGACCGATGATTGAACGATAACCGTCGTCGAATAAATATGAGCGAAACGGCTGCCGGAGTCTTTCAGTCACCGTGTTCGCACGAGAGAAATCGCGCGACGCTAAAAGTGCTCTGCTTGGAGACCAAACGTTCTCCGCAAACACAAGGAGATTCCTGTTAGGGCGACCGGCCGATGGTACCCCCGCGAGTTTCTCTAATAAATTGCACTCGAGATGGTCGATCTCGCGGAAGTGTCACCGATAACTCCGGCCGCTGTCGGTTGAATCGAATGAAAAGAAAGCACCGATAACTCGATTATCAGGGACCCAGATAAATAGACGGCGTCGGCCACACACGACTCCCGGCACGAGAATGAGTGCCGCTCGCCCGTCGACCGATCAAATCGAAGGTCCGGATACCTGCAACGTACCAGAACTATCCTTCGACTGTTGTTTCTATTGTCACGGTCGTTTCGCCGCATTGTAACTTCGCTTGCCGATGAAATTCCATTCTCGCCTTGTCACCAGCTTCCTGGCGTTTTATGTTATTTTAGCGAGGAGCAACAGCGAATCGGCAAGCGAAATGCAAAACTGCGAGCATGCGAGAAGAATTTAACCCTTTGCACGAATTTAACCCTTCGAGCGGCGACGCTGTGGCGCCACTGAAATTCTTGTGGCACGTTGCAGAATTATTTTCAATACGTATCGCCAAAGCTTAACCCTTTGCAGTCGGAGCCACTTTAACGGGAAATCCAAAATATTTCTTCAGACCTACAATGTTTCCATTTTATGTAACCTGGAGCATTTTATACATTATAAAATTGAATTTTATGACTTACGTGACAGATAATAGCTCTTGACAATTTTTTAAATATTAGTAGATTTGATAAAGATTATTTTCAAACGTGGCATGACAATTTTTGGAGGCGCCTGAGAGTCGCCATACGACCGACAAAGGGTTAAATTTGAAAATTGTTAAAGGTGCAATTGTTGTATGAGTCGCGAGACTTATATGCATAAAATAAACATTGTTATATAAAATGGAAACACTGGAAGCCAGAAAAATTATTTTAGATTTGCAGATGAAATGGCTTCGAGTTCAAAGGGTTAATAGCGCCATATAATCGACATTCGGTTTACAAAGGGTTAAACTCCTCTGCTCGTCAATCGATGAAGATCACGAGCGTTCGCGGACTTATTTTTATTTAATATTTATTTAATAATACTTTTAGACAGGATTCTTTGAAAATACTCTTCGCAGAAAATTGTTTCTCTTATTAACCCATATATAATACTTTTATTAATAGACGGTGAATCTTTATGGGAAATGAAAATGTCTTACATTGAATTTAAGAAACAGAAGTGAAATAAAAATCAATTCTTTCTTCTAGTAATTCTATTAACTTTAAGACAGTGTAGCAATATAATTAAATTCCTCTGTGGACTATACAATTTTATATTTCAAATTTTCATTGTTGCTATAAATACAGAAAATCCACCGTTTAGTGATTAGGATCATTTAGCAATATTTTCAAACGCTATCTCTAAAAAATACGTTCCTGCAGACACGCGTGCTTCTTGCGAAATAAAATCCTTAAATAAATCCCCCCAAAAAACAAAACAAAAACAGCATTCTCTTTACAATTATCTTTAACAAATCCACAACATGTAAAAAGAATTTTAACCCTTTTTACTCAAAGCCATTTCAACTGCGAATCTAAAATAATATTACTGGCTTCCAGTGTTTCCATTTTATATAACAATATTTATTTAATGCCATATGAACTTTAGTCTTGCGACTCATACAACAGTTGCACCTTTAACAATATTTAAATTTAAGCTTTGGCGATATGTATGATAAATAATTCTGGAACGTGCTACAACAATTTTAACACGTTGATCGCCGCGACACTAATTTTTGACCAATCTTGAAAATTTATATTTATTGTAGTAGATTTGAATAAATTAAATTTGACTAGAATGTTTCGAATGCGAAAGAGTTACCACCCCTTATGATAAATATTAACTTTCTAGCTTCGCTTTAATTAATTAAATTGTTTTAACTGTGTGAGTATTTTAGTGGTCGATTGTCGGCAGTCAACGTGTCAATGGCGTCACAGCGTCGCCACTCGAGTGCAAAGGGTTAATATTTACTTATATACTTAAATATCAATAACAGGACATTAGAATATTATTCCGATTTTAAAGAACAGAACAACATCCATACTTAACCCTTTGTACTCGAGTGGCGACTCTGACGCACCACTCAGGTTTATCATATAATGTTCTACAAAATTGCTATACTATCAAATCTGTTTATTTTTACAAAACTGTTCAAAGTATAATTTTTATATAGACTCAATTTCGTAAGCATAAATTGCAGCGATAAGTCGTATAAAATATATAGATACTGTAGATCATCCAAGATAGTTTTAAATTTAGGGTTAAAATGGCGTCGAGTGCTAAGGGTTAATTGTTTATTAGAAGAAGATAATAGCTCTTAACAATTTTTTAAATATTAGTAGATTTGATAAAGATTAATTATTTATTGCTAGTAATATCCATCACGAACTCGTCAAAGTACGCCAAGGATTTAAAAAGATCGTCGATCATTTAACGAAAAGAACGATCGCGATCGAAAACGGATCCGGCCGCGTCTGCCGGGTTGAAAATCGCGCGGTCGACCCGGCGAACAATTAGAAGCCGAGAGAGCAGGTCCGTCGTCCGCGAGCCGGGATGACGGTGCGCGACGTCCGATCCTCGATCCTCGATCGTCGAACACACTTGCGGAGGGGTTCGAGGGCCGGAATAGGATAGGGCCGAAGCGTGAAGAGGCAGTTATTGTGGGCGCTGGCGCGCGTCATTTGATCGCGCACAGTGGAAGCCGAGGCCTGTGTGTGCACCATTTCCCTCCTGCCGGGCTTGTCGCCCGATCCACCCCCAGCGAACCCCCCCTTTCGGCGCCCACCACCGCCCCTCCGCTCGCCCTCGTCGGATCCTCGTTTCGCCGGCGCGACCGTCCCGGCACCCTCCCCGCCCGCCGCCGTCGTCGCCATCGAAGTTGCGCAATCCAGCCCGCAGGAAGGGTAGGTGGGCCAGCGAGAGGGTGGAATTTACCCCGCAGGCCGGCCAACCTAATGGAAACAAGAAATTGCGGCAAACAGCGTTACCCACGCCTCGACGCCCCGTAAATATCGCGACCAAGAGAGAGAGAGAGAGAGAGAGAGAGAGAGAGAGAGAGAGAGAGAGAGAGAGGACTATGACAGAGAGAAAGAGGGAGGACTAGGACAGAGTGAAAGAGAGAGTGAGAGAGGGTTAGCCAGCGTCGTCGAAACTGTTCGCCCTCTGTCCTTGTCAAAGGATCCTCCGAATCGGCTGGCCACCCGGGGGCGACTGCTCTCGGTCGCTGCGAGGGTGGCAACCGCCGTCAGACGTCTCCGTCGCGAACTTTACGCCCTGTTGTTCCGGGATGCTCGAGGACACTCCGTTCAACCCCCATACGCGGCCGATCGGCCGGCTGAATTGTTTTCGATGCTTTCGATCGTTTTATCCGACTGAGAAAGTACAAGAGAGTTGCAGGGTCTTGTTTCCTTTTGGAAGAGGGCTGCGGATGAATCTTTGTGGTCTTAACAGTTTAGCGATCGGTCATCCGGCTGTCATCAGGCATTTGTCGATTTGACAATCCGGCATTTGTCATTGCAGAGTAACTGGATCTATTTGTTTTATTCATGTCAAAATTTATGTCATTCGGCTGCAAACATTTATGTCATCACAGAGTAATTGAATCTATTTGTTTTATTCATTGCAGAAGGTACGTCTAATATTTGAAAGATTATGTAATAGTATGAGGACTTGTAGTAGTACCTTTACTTCAATGATAATCCAATAATAGATAATAATAGGTAACAAATTATTGGCTGCTATGACAAGCGATTTGCAGGCTATAATTCGGGAGAGGAAGGCGATTTATAGGTTACCGGTCGATAAAGTGTTACTCTAACTCTAAGGCACTATTGAAATTGCTCTATCACGTTTTAAAATCATTTTTATAACAACAAAGTTTAGTTTTGGAAATATCATTGAAAAGTGAAATTGTTGACACTGGTTACAACAATTAATTACGTACGTGTAAAATTCACTTAGTTATATAAAATGGGAATACTGTAATTTTGAAGAATTATTTTAGATTTACAGTTAATACGGTTTTGAGCGCAAAGGGTTAATTAGAGTTGACTCTTTAGGAGAGACGATTTTACAGAGACGCGTGTGATTTGGAAAATTATATTGGGTTACGGAGTATTATCTGCAACAATAATGTTCACAAAAATAGTTTAGAAAACTAGATTTTGAAAAAGAGAGAGAGAGAGAGAGAGAGGTGCGTATAAGATGCCACCCCCTACAGAACCACTTCCAAAAACTCCGCGATCGTAAAAATAAAACGCCATTTTATATTTCTTCGATAAATACACAAAGTCCACATTGCACCGATAACAACGAGCGCGCGATACCTAGAACAATGAGGACATTGCAACGAATTCAAGGGTTCCGTTGTACAATCCGAAACCCTTCAGAACAGTCGAACAATAAAAAAGAACAACAAATCCCGCCAGGCGGAAGGGTCGCGCAGCGATTGGAATTTCCGCTTGCAAACGTCACGCCGCGATTTCTTTTGCGCGGCTCGCGCGCGCGCGCGATCGCTTTTTCGCCGGCCAGCTCGCGCTGCATAATTAACATTGTATCGTTGACAACGTTTACAAAAGGTTTCGGGTGCTCGTTCCGGATCGGAACAATCTGGCGCGAACACCGCGCCGGGATATCGCATTCAGCTGAACGGCCGTATAATCCAAACAACGGCAACGCCGGGCGACAACGGGCTACCCCATTAAAACGTTCGAGCGAGAAAAGCGGAGAGAAAGGGACGACAGAGGAGGAGGAGGAGGAGGAGAGGGGGTTAAAGGCGGCCGCGGATAAAGTGATTCGCGGCAATTAATCCGCCCTGTAAATGATAGCGTTTCCATTTACGGCGAGGCGCCTCCGACTATCATCCTGCCACGCCGGCCCGTCTACCAGAGAATAATAATCTATCTTAAATAACCCGCGGGGTGTTCGAGCTGAACGAGCCTTCCATCGAGCCCAGAGCTCCGCTGCGAGATGCTCCGCCGGAAGTAAATGGTAAAGTAATCTCGGCACGGGTATTAAATTACTCGAGGCTAACCGAGGACCCAGATTTAAAAACAGAAATTATGCTTGTATTAGTTTGTACGAACCGGTCCTCGTCCCTTCTATCCTTTCTGGGCTAGCAGAAACGGTGGAGCACAAACAGCAATTTTCAATAACGAGAGTCTTGTTACAGATTTCGCGAAAATGTCGCGTTAATGTTCATATCCTTGGTTGCCTCGATTTTTATTTATTGCACTTCTGCGAGGTTGGTATTTTTGTATAATGTAATGGAAGCATAGGTTATAAGAAATATGGAGAAATATCTTAATGAATTGAGTCTCGTTTGAAAAATTTATAATATAGAAATTTGTAGTATTTTACAATTGCCGACCAATTTGGTGCATGGTAGGGGTTAATGGTAATATTAGAACAACTGAGAAAGGATACATTTGTCTTCCAAAATTAGCAAGATATATTTATCAAAATGTTCTTCTATTTTTATTAGAAAATATAGCTAAATATAATATAAATAAATAAAATAATTATATCAAAAATTGGGGAATATAGAACCTGAAGTCATTAACTTTTTATTCTAGGTACTTTTTTTTTTTAAATAGTATTTTACGTCGCATCAACTACACTTGCGGTTATTAGCGACGACTTTTAATTCGGGATATTAGAGTTTACTGTATAGGCTTGAATTTAGGTATTTTCATCTCTTAAATTTTACAGACACTCATGAAAGTGAGACTGCAGAAGAAAATACACCCGAAGCCATGTTCCAGTCGCAGCCTTTTTAGCAATCTTTGTTACCTTTTCTATTGTCTACAGCGCGTTCTACGCATTTGTACACGTTTACCGAATAAAACCGTTCGCCACCGTCTGGAAATAAAATCCGTCAACAGATTTCGATTCGACGCTGTAAAGAGAATTACCTTAAAAATAAATTGCGAAGACCCCCGCGGCGAGGAAATATCGCCGGCGTCAGGTATTACGTGTCGCGCAATCGGTTAAAATATGGAAAACACGTGTGAACGTGCCAGCATAAATATGCCCGCGCGCAAGAATGGCATTACACCAATCGACGAGCCGAACGCGCATACGCTCTCGTAATGGGCTAAAAGCTTTACAAAGCGCGCGAATAGGCAGGTGAAGGGTGTGTGTGTGCGGGAGGGTAAGGTTTTGTCGCGCGGCGGAGCTTCGCTTTCGCGACAAATCCCTCCTTTGTTGGCCCCGGCGCGGGAAATAGAAGAGCGGAGAGAAGAGGAGCCGCGAACGCGCTGCATTATATTTTACCTCGGCTGCATATCCATTGGTGCATGGATTCCTGAGCTTCTATCGGGGACGGTTGCCGCGTGAAAAATAATTTGCGCCCCGCGACGCGTCGCCTACCGCAAGACGTGCACACCTCTTCCACTTATTCCGGATCTTCGCCGCGAGTTCTCCGAACGTGGACATTATTATAGACCACTGACGTTCTTGCAAACCAAAATTGGTGTGGATTTAGTAATTGGAGCTGACGGGTTGTTTTGATAAAAAATAAATGCAAAAAATTGATCAAGAGAAAGCTTATTCGGAATAATGCGCTTGCAGCAGAATTGTGCAAATTAATTTTTAATGGTAAGACAACCGAGAGAATTTAAGAATATTATTCTCAATCGAATCGTCAACAATAAACGTAATAATTGTTAATAATAAAAGATTGATAGGCAAGCGGATAATTCTTAGTTGATAATACAGTGTCAAACAAACACACAATGATTCGATTTTAATCCCTGCTTTTTCGACATTCAATCTTAAAGAAGACATATTTTAGATTCCTACGTTTTCAACCTCTTACCATGCCATTTTCTTTACTGTCATAATAATCAGACCGCTTTCGATCGCAATAATTTCTTAGAAGAGAAATAAACTTTATATTCATTGTGTATTTATATCTACTATAATAAAATTCGAAGAGAATAGAATTCGAGTATAGAGAGAATAGAATTCGATTATGACTTAAAGAAATGATTAGATTATTATTAGGAATTTTCACCACGTGTCTGACTCGTCAGGCAAGGGGTTAATGATTGGCAGAGTCCTCGACATACGAAATGGAGACCGTATCAGGGACGCGGGTTAAATTATAAGCAATAAGCCACTTCATAAGCAGTTAAGCTTTACGACGTCTTCCACACGGCTCGCCACACAGATTCGTATAAAAATATCCATCGTCTCGACAAAAATTGTCAGTGATAGACTCCGCGAGGTTTTCGGCTGGCATTCGGGCCGTTTGCATATTTATTGCCCTGTTACCAAAAGTGGATCGTCGCAGCAAACGATAATGATCACGAGTCCGCCCGGGGTTTATGTATTTGTCGAGCGATTTAGTTGGATTAGTTTCTTTCCCGCCGATGTCAGGTGTCAATTCACTTATTTATATTGATATAAAATATATGTTGACTGTTTGCTGGATTTCTAAATATTCTAAATATTATATATATTATATTATAAATATTATAAAAATACTATATTGCCTATTTGCCGTTGCTGTTACCTTTGGGATCAATTAGAGTGGCGCCTGAGTAACTTGCGCCAACTTTCAGACGCGAATCCACGGCATACAGGCCAATTTTCGAGAACTATGTCACCATTTGCGATCTTAGAATTATTTAAGAAATTAAAGTAGGTGTATACGATAGTAAAATTAAATTTTATCACGTACGTGAATATGTAAGATCGGCTCGATTCAGGGGTAAATAACATTAATTATAAAATGATTCATGGACCCACAGATTTAACCCTCTTATTACCGGCTAGAAGAGTCTGTATCTGAGCGAAATATTTAAAAATCGTTTGACGAAGTTTGATAAAGTTTCGGGAAGAAATTGCAAGAATTTTGAAAAGATTGATAAATAACAAATTCAAAAAGGGAGAAGAAATAAGAAATGAAATTGTTGTTTAATAAAAATAATTAAGAAAACTATCTAGTCAACAAGAGCCAACAACGATATATCGTTGTTCGGTGCCAAGAGGGTTAATATTAATTTGAGTTAGAATTTTAATTTTATAATTGCTGAGTTTATGAAGATCGTTTCACAGAGAATGATTGAATTTTCTTAACAAAAATATATGCTACAATAAAAATAGTGAAATGTCCAAATAAATTCAGTCTTGTCATTTTTATAGGATAACGTGCAGTTGCTTTAAATAGGGGAACATTTTCTTAAAAATTAAAACTAATTAGTACCTGACCCAGTAAGCTTAATTACATTAAAAAAACAAGCCAAATTCTCCACCAGCCTAACAGCCGCAATGACCGTGTCACGAAGAGACGGACAGCACAGAAGAGCGAAAAGCTGGAAAAATACCGAGACGGTGTCGGATCGTATAGAATCGAATCCTCCCCCCGAGGAAAATGGAATCCAGCCTGCCAGCAGTGGGTAGGGGGTTTATGCACGGGGCCAAGGGAAGCCAAGCCGGAAGTGTCTCGCAGAACAGTGGCTCGATTTTTCGGGCGGTCGGAAGAAGAAATTGTCGGCGCTGGGGGGCCCCGAGAGGTGGCCGCGCGATAAGCCGGGTCTGCTGAGAATCGCCGAAAGGAAATAAAATCAATTCGGTCGCTCGGCCAGTGACAGTGTGGCCGGGGGAGGGGGGGGGGGGGGGGGGGGCGGGAAGGGGGGAGATAAAGGGGGAGAAAGAGAAGGAGGGGGGGGGGGGGTGTGTGGGGGGTTGGGGGGCGGGAGGACTCGTATCTGACGTCGTGGAACCGGAAAGCGCGAGGAGGGCAGCGAACAGGAGGGGGGGGGGGGTGGATCGGGAGGAGGCGGTTGGAACCGAGAAAGAATGTGTGTACGGGTTTGCTGCATCGGAGGGCACTTTCGAAATATCAATTTGAAACAGCCGCGGGTATAGGTATGCGTCATACTTTCCACCGGCCATTATGGCCGGCTTTCCATTTTTATTTATATTTACCGCCGCAGCCGCGGAGAGCCCGCAAGCCCCGTGTGCTAGCCCCCGATTATATATCCGTCGCTCTCGGGTCACCGAGGTGACAACGCGTGGAAACGAGAGGGAAACGACAGGGAACCCCGGCCGCCGAAGAGGGTCGCTGATTGCCGGAGCCAGAAAAGGAACGGCGGCGCTCTCTGCCGCCCGCTCTAACCCCCTCCCTCCCCACCGGTCTTCCTCCCCTTCTTCCATGATATTTTACGACATTTTGTTTCCAATCCGCGGGAGAAAGTGTCGGGGCATCACCGGCGCGCCGGGGGGGCCTTATTCGACTTTTATGGCGTTAAATCGTGATGGAGTGTCCCCGGAATGGCACTTTCTGCCGACCTTATTTTTCCTCTTTCTACGGATCCCGCGGACCGGCTGCCGAAATCGCGCGCCATTCTTCTTCGTGTCTAGGAACACGGCAATCGGGTTTAACGTCGTTGATTTTACCTCTTCTTTTTTTCTCCGGGCGTTGCTGTTCCCTGTTCAGGCGACCCGTGTAGTTTGAATCGAACGGTGGCGAGCTGAAGATGTTAACACGTTAAATACTGTCGGTGATTGTGTTAGGGTGACATCGAACTTTTTGTTTAAATTGCAGGGGAATTAAGATATTATTCGCTACGATATCTTTGAATTTTATAGTTTTGGTTTCATTCATTTAATCACCTAGGGTTTTTAGAGGAGGGTTTGACAGATTGTAAACGTTACGCTTGGATTTGTCTAAGAATATTTACTGAAGTACTTAATATTTTACTTCATATTTTATTTAGTATTTTACTTAGTAGTTTATTTAGTATATTCGAAAATTACTAAGTACAATGCTATATAAAATATTAAGTAAGATACTAAATAAAATATTGAGTAAAATACTAAATAAAATATTAAGTAAAATACTAAATAAAATATTAAGTAATATTCCAAATAAAATATTAAGTAAGGTAAATAAAATATTAAGTAATATACCAAATAAAATATTAAGTAAGGTAAATATTAAATAAAATTTGCATCCAATTTATATTTGTTTCACAACTAACACAAACAATCTCCACTCCCCTATAAAAAGATCCACTATCCACCTATAATTCCAACAAGACCACAACAGGCCCTTAAACATCAAAATACAAGGAGATATTAAATAAAAGCGGCACGAAAATGTTTGCCAGTTTCGCGAGATTCGGTCGCGATGTTACCCGGTAACAAATTACGTTTTTAAAAGAGCCTCCTTCAGGACGCGGCCGGGCGCAGTTTATCTCCATTCGTTCCCGGCACTTTTGCCGACCAGCGGCGACCGCTTTTCGGGCACGTCAGCCACCCGGGAACTAGTAAAATACTAGGCGGGGCAACATTTCACGGACGGATCTCCATGACCCGGCTGCGGCCGATACGATCGTCGCATTTCCCGTGGACGCTCATATATAAGGCAAACTTATGCCGAGCGTAAATTCCCTGGTATTGGCCGCGGCTATCTTATCACGGCTACGCTTTTCCAAGGCGCCGATAGACCATGCCCAGACATTATGCGAAATTGAAAAACCGAAAGCGGCCAGCGGCCGGCAGCACCCCCGACCGGCTTCCGGTCAAGATCAGCAGGGGTTGGCGCTCGTGGGATCGACGTCGGTCGATTGATGGAGGTACGGCCGAAAAGTTCGTGTTATTAAATGTGCCCATAATTATGAAAGTCGTCTAAGTCAAAATTTAAAGAAAATGAGTTTACCAGTTATTCTACACCACATTATTTTAAACTAAATTTATTCAATGTAATTTTTACGATATCGTCTAAAATGAACCGTTAGATGGTGGTTGTACTTTCAACATTATATGGAATTCATTTCGTGTTAATTATGAAAGTGGTCCAAGTGAAAAATTTAAAGAAATTATATAAACATAACTTGTAAACGGTGCGTGTTTCTCTTTCACGCGTTTCGGAACTAAATAATAAGCACCACCACTGAACCAGTATCGAAAGAAAAACATAAAGATATTATGTGTTTACTACCATACGTTCCTCCAGTTTTTCAGGAACATTTTAAAAAACTTAAAAACTCGAAATGATAAAAATGCTTTACTTTTTGAGAATCATTAATAAATGTGCATGAATCATTTCATTAAAGTTATTGTTTCAAATAAAACTCGTAGTTCTTTGTTGCTTTAAGTCATCTATAATCCATTTAGTTAATTTTGAAAATCGTCCAAGTCAATTCAAACTTCAAAAACAACATTTTCGTATGAAATTCACACAAAATTTCATATTCTTAATAAATTTCCATTATTCAAGACTAATAAAATTCTAAATAAAAAGATCGCATAATGTAAAAATATATTTTAATTTATGCAAATGCAATTCATTAAATATCTCGAAACAAGAAATATATGACTTAGATCACTTTCATAATTATGGGCACAAATGACTTCGAACACTATCTTAATTCGCTTGGTTCATTTAGTGGTATATGGTGTTCAGTTACTGGTACAGGATGTTAATTTATTGGTACAGGATGTTCAGTTACTGGTACACGACCTTCACACGTGAGTCACGCTAACCCTACCGAACGCTGAATGTAAACGACGTGTAATTATTTATAAATAGACTGTGGATCTTCGAAGAAATGGAAATTCTATAGAAATAAAATATTTCTACTAATAATACTTATAAGTTGAAAATAAAGTAATTAAACTCTTCTTACGTCCTCACAATTTCATAGTTACCGCAGTCTATTTATAATAAGAAGGTAAAATTTATTTAAACCACCACGCCACTTTTATTAGAATGAACATTAGACTTAAAACATTTATTTAACTGTGTTCTCTGTAAGTCTTTACAAGTCTAACAATATTTTTACAATAAATATGATATCGGTTACTTTGATCGTTATCGTAGGCTCTTAATATTAACTTTTCGCTGTCGAAATATATACCCTACTACAGTAAGGTAAATATCGAACAATAATGCAAGAATGTAAAAGTGTAGAGTCTTACAAAAATGTTCACAATAAAAAAATTTGTCGAAACAACATGATTTGAATTAACCCCTTACCGTACTTTGATGAGTCCGACTCGTGATGGAAATTAGTCGTAATAAATTATTAAGTATGAATATTATTCCGTTCTTCAAAATCGGAATAAAATTCCCATCCCTTGTTATCAATATTTAAACATTTAAGTATATTCAGGCATGGAATAAACATTGATGTTTTGTCTCTTTTAAGAAATTATACTAATTAAAGAATTCTTAATCGCAGTATCTATGAAGAAAATGGTACGTGAAGGGGTTAACGAAATAAGAACACCCCAAAATGTTAAATCGAAATTGCCTTTTCGATTTGAACAATTCGTTTCTAATCTAGTTCTCGGATGCAATTATTATACCGCAAGAAAATATCAATTTCAGCTGACAGTTACACAGTCTATACTCCTTGTGTATTTCCCTCGCCCCTCGTATTTATCCCGGTTTTTGGAAGAAAGCAACGCGATTGCCAGCTACCTCCGAAGTCGACATGCCTGCGCATTAAACTGCGAGTCGGGTGGGATCATGAAAACCCTTGGATTGCCTGCGCCGCGGCCTGAAACAACAATAACCCCATTCAACGCGGTGGCATTTGACAGTGGGGTCGGAAACAATGAAACAATCAACCCGCGCCGACTAGCGGCCCCCCTCCGCCCACCCCCCATCCCGGTTCGGAGGCGGTGAGAAGAGACCGGAAGTCAACAGTGCCGGACAATGGCGAACGGGCGGCCGTCTGACTGCCGTTCCTAATTAACCAAGTTCACCAACTTCGGCCGGACTTGACGACCCTTAATGCATAATTATACCTGGTGTTTCTAACCGGCGCGGTATCAAGATACGGTTTCCACGGCCTCGTTTCCGCCGGTCTCCGCCAATGATCGCCCTTGTTACCCAGTTTCCAGACGAATACCTTACGACGACCCACTTCTGCCTATTGATTCGCCTTGACACGTGTAATCCGACGGTGTCTGGCGGCTAATTAATGTTATCCGGTGGTTACCGGAATTTATTTTTACGAAACGAACGGGTGGCTGGATTTTTTGCCTTCGTTGACCGCACACAGTATACATATATGTAGTGTAATGTTAGGTATGGGAATATAGTGTGGTTTGTTAAACCTTTTTATTGATGACGAAAGTGCTGTGCATCTCTTTTCAATTTAAATATAATTTTATTCATCTGTTATTAATGTGTAATAAAGTAAATGTGGACACTCGGTGAACTTTAATTTTGTTACGAGAAAATAATACTACAAGAATTAATGCCAAATTCAACGAAATGAAAGCTGTCTTTTAACATACATAACGTGCGAATAGGATCGTTGATTATTTTAATACGTTCTTCATCTTAATTCCTATCAAATAAAATCACTGATTAATTACAATTATTCAAAAACAGGCGCTAAAAAATTCTACTATATCTAAAAATCTAGTTTAAGAATAACAATTGTTCTATTTTGTTAGATGTGTTAGTATAAGAAATTCGAAGTCGAATATTTGCTTTTTCCTTTCATCAATTCTTAAATAGGCGAATCTTTCCGAATTTTCTTTCATTGTATTTTACATCCGGACGATCGAGGACTACAAAGATTCCACTTCCACCCCCCGAGATAGTCGTTAATTCGAAAGAATAGAAACGAAGTCCCGTAACGAGCGCGAAAAACGAAGGCTAAGACAGAGCGGTGCCCGATCACGCGACACCGGTCGCCATTAACAAACTTCTCGCCCACCCTCTTTCTCGTGCTCCTCCGATGCAACCCTCACCCCCACCCCCCCCCACCCGTTTCACTGCATTTTATTATTTGCATAATCGGATCTGGGACGGCGATAGCGCCGGTGATTTCGGGTTTGTCTACGGTAACGCAGTTGTCGGCCCCGACAATGCCAGCCCTGAATGCCTCATTGTCTGGCAGGACCGACGCCCACTCAAAACTTCCACTCGCGCCATCGTCGCCCGTCATTTTCCGCAATCAAACGATTCGCGCGCCAAGCTCCGGTCCACCCCCTCGCCCCACCCCCCCTCTCGGGCCCGGCCCGGCTGCGCCTACAAAAGCGCTTATATAATTACGCACCGACGCAATTAACATGTCTAGCGACGAGCCGTCTTCTTTTCCTCGCCCTCTCTCTCTCTTCATCCCCCTCGAGGAGACGAGTGTGCCCGCAGGGGTGAAAGAAGGGTGTTGCTGGGAACACTGTTCTTTCGCAGGGTATAGTTACCTGATTGTCTTGAAAAAGTTTCTGCTAGCGGCGTTTACTTTATTTGCTATAGCATTCCTCTTGGACGATACGAATTAGTTTGATTTCAAATCATGTTCCCTCGGGGGTACATCAAATGCCTGGGGGTGATTACAAATTTACCGCTTTAGCGGGCGCAAAGAAATATAATCCTCTTAAACGATTCTAACACATTTTTATTTTATATGGAAATATTAAACACCCTATACCAAAATAGTCAGTTGAGTTTAATTATTTTATTTCTCGTTGAGTTTAATTCGAGAAATTATTCCAAAATACACGCTACTCAACTGATATTTAAATTTTATTTCCTCGAAAAACAAACCTTAATCGCCGTGTCTCATGAACCAGTTTGTACCATAAATGATGAAACACCCTGTACAGAGGTCCGAGTCTTAACGCGGCCCGCTACGCTTAAAACCCCGAAGAGCGCGGAGGAACGAGCGGAAGCGACGAAGAACCGTGGCGGAGCGAGTCGCGTACCGCGCGGGCGGGTGTTCCGATTCGAAAGTGATTACATTTGACTTGGATTCGTGCCTCCTTACCCAAAAGGCAGTCTCCGCTGGTACAGAGCCTCAGCAACGAGGACATTCTTCCCCGACAATACCTGCCACAATCGAGCGAGCAGCACTTCCGCGCATACTAATGGAGAGCGCGCCTAGGACTCCTTTGGCCAGCCAGCGCGCAGTCGACGCCACCCACCCACCCACCCCCCGCCCTCGCTTCTGCACCCCTCTCTTTGTGCCGAACCGGGGAAAACTTCTCGCGCCACCGAAGACGCGTTCCTCCCTTTTCGAGGACGGAATCGCTGTAACCCGATGGATTTTTCCGAGGGACTTCCAACGGCGGACCCGACCGCGGACTCATCTCGCAAATGGGGCTAAGCGTAACGCTTGTGGGAAAAGCCGGGAGCTGCATCTATCATTTTTCTGCGAATTCGGATAGCGCGGGATCTTTCGAGAATTCGCCCTAGAGGGGTCCCAATGGGTTTAAGGGGAGGGAAGAAGTGCCCGCGGCTATGTGGAAATAATTATTAGCAGTTTGAGAACCGTTTTCAAATTATAATCTGCTTGGTAGTTTGAGAATGAAAATGGCAGAGAAATATGTATAGAAAGGATATAAGTTTGGCAACCCTTCGTTGAATCAAAATGGCCTATATTTGTTTCGGTAAGAGTGAAATTATCGACTAATTTAGTATATATCCTTTGGAAGTGAGATATCAATTTCCAATAAAGGAAACAACGTTCTATAATGTTTAAATTATATTTTTAAATTTTTTGGTGTCAATAGCATTTTTATAAAACGTTCATAAAAATCCCCAATCAAATGATAGCTTATGTAACGTTACTCAACCCCTTGAAATACGATTTCTGTCACAACTACATAGATCAACATTTGTAACTAATTTAATTCATAGTAAAATACATATTAAATATATATGTCGAATTTCGACATAGATTTAAGACATCAATAACATCCATAATTAGTATACCATATTCCACAGCTTCGTAATCAGTCTGACACGATGTCACAGCGCGATAGTTTAATCATCGCGTGATTTTTCAATGGAAGAGAGTCACTTCTTTATCGATTCTATTAGGATCGAGAGGAATAGTTTTGAAAAATGCCCGGTGCCGGGTTGAAAGGAGCCGCCGAGGAGCGTCGCCGAGAAGAATTATAGAATCGTCCCGAGATTCGCCCGTGTGCACGGAGACGTTTCTGGCTCTCCATTCTGCTGTTATCTCGCCGCGAAGAAAGCGTGATTGCCTTTATGGGGGAAGAAAGGGTCCTTCGCGGTGGCGATAATGTCCTCGCAGCCGGCGAAGGAGGCGTCGCTATCAGAAATAAAACACGACGCGACGGAGGGGTTGCTCGAGGGTCCAAGGGGAGTGGATCGTGTTCTCGTGGCTTTCCTCCCCGCCCCCTCCACCTCCCTCCCCTCTACGTTCTCGTTCCAGAAGATTTTCCTCGGCGACGATTCCTCTCCACATATACCCTCCGATTAGTCCTTGCGAGCTCTCGTAGGTGTCTTCACGGATATATACTCGACCCTATATCGGCTTCTTTTTAGGGTTCCGTGTCAAGGACCTGCCGGCGAACCTATTTTCCATGGGACGGGTCGCGAATTGATTCGACCGCCGTATGAATAATTCACGATGTTTTACCGGTTACGATGGAATGTTCCTGCGAATTGCGGACAGTCGTAGCGCAACAGACTTCGAGGATTAATCCTTGTCAATTCGGTGACTTTTAACCCCTTGCATTATAATAAAGAGTCAGACTCGTGGCAAAGATACTAAATATGAATATTATTAATTTCTTTTAAATCGAAATCAAATTTAATCTTTTTGTTATCTACGTTTAAAAATGAAAGTTGACAAGAATAACTGATGAAAGAAAAATTGTTTGGTCCTATTAACGAAAATATTAAGCACGAGTAACTGCTCGTCCGCGCAGTATGAAAGGAGTCCTAGGGCAAGGGGTTAATCGGCGTACTCGCAGAAACAACGCAATAAGTGAATCATATTAATGCAATATAAGCTTCTCACATTCAATCAAGATAAGATCTGCAAATGACGTAAAGAGTTCATTATGAAAGTACGATTCTAGTTATTCTTGGAAAGATTATTAGTTAAATTTGAAGTTATTCTTGAATTTAATCTCGAAGATATTTAAAGATATTCAATCCTGAATTAAATATTCCCAGTGACTCGAAGCATCCTCCTCTTAAATTAGAATTTTAAAATATGATACAACTAAAGCTGAAACTACGAATTTTATGTTATGAACCTAAAAGACACTGAACTATTTTCTTAATAATAGTAATGAGTAGAACTTTCACGCATTCATTCAATGAAAAATTATGTCTACGTTTTCTAATTTATTCCTTCGAAGAGCTGTTGGAAATAAAATTAACAAGGGCTTGTCGATTAAGTTTCAATTTATTTACAAACGTCGCGTTATATTACAGCAATAATTAACAATAATTACGTGCGTGACGTGTCGGTGAGAGAAGGGGGCTTTTTGGCGGTAACGCAGCAGCGCGTTGCCAGAGTAAAATTGTGAAACTCGACGGATTATACGGTCTCTACTATCTTCGTTTTCGTTCATTACGGCAACACGGAACGATGGCCGAGGAACTTACGTGAATAACTGGGTGATGATACGTGCTTATCTATCCTTTATAGATACGCTTTACATTATAGCTTAACGCGTGCGTTTCCCGTTGGCATGATCGCGCAACGTGTCACGGTACGCGCGCCGATTTCCTACGATCGTTACGATTTAGTATACATTTTTCTCCCTCTCTCTCTCTCTTTCTCTCTCCTCTCTTTCTCGCTCTCTGTATCTCTCTCTCTTGCTATGGGCAAAAGTGTCCGCGGGAAATTAGTCTCCATTCTGGTCTGCTGACAGCACACGTCGGTTTTTGTGTCGCCGGTGTTGAATTTTCGGGCGAAAATGCGGGGGAGGGGAACGGACGGGCACACACGCAGCAGCGGCGGCAGCCCGTCGGCGCGACATTTCGGAAACGCGGACAGGTGTGCGCCGCCCGATCGCGGAAAAATCGACTCCGATAAAACTGCGACAATGCCCGGACGGGTTCATAACGAATTCAACAATTCGCCGGTAGAATGCAAACAATTTGCGCGAGATTGAACGGTTTTATTCCTATCGGCCGATTATTCGACGACCGGACCCCGGTCTCCCTGCACGACCGTGATTATAGACTGTCGTATTAATTGCACGCCTCTCAATTAATTACACGGAATTTATTAGCCGGGCGATCCGAAAGGAATTAGACAGCTTTCGCGAGCCATCTCGTTATTATTTATTCTACGCCGACGAGGGATTGTCTCTGTCCGTGGCGGTTTTTACGAGACGACGAAGAGTTCTGCGATAGGCGCGCGTCTTTGAATAAATTTTTGTTGGATTAGAGCGTAATGTATTTTATACTTGAACACGTTGATCGGTTCGCTCGGTGATCACAGAGTTTAGACACAGGTGTGAGAACAAGTCGATATGGCACTTTACCCCGTGGTCTTTGTTCTTTAAGTATAATTATTTTTCACAAGAACCACCTTGAATCTTAACAATTATTTACACGTCGAAACTTATAACAACTTAACATAGAACAACTGTCCATGGTCTAAGAGAAAATGAAAAACGATAAGAGAACAATTAAGAAGGAGTTTCTCTTCTTTGGTGAAAACCATCGATTTTCCTTAGCAGAATTTTCCAGCATCTTATTTTTGAGAAACTTCTCTGTAAAATCTCAAATTAGAATCCGGAGTATTCACGAAACTAATGCCAACGTAACTTCAACAAATGCTGCAATCATTAAAAAGTTCCAAACGATTCACATCTTTCTGGCTTAAAAGAGGAAGACTAAAAATCGACGTTTCTCGTAAGAATAAGGAAATTCTTAACCCTTTGCACTGTAATAATTAGTGAAGCTCGTGACGAAGATTTCATTTTTATCAGAGAGATAAAACTCTTGTGTTCAATGATACAAATTCGTGTGCATAAGCTGCATGATTGATGCGAACATACTAAGAGTTTGATGAAACTTTGCTCAAGTGTTCGCGTTATTTATTTGATAATTTAGTCATTTTTTAATCGCGGCCGTTCTTTTACCATAAAATTAATCACAATGATTGGTGAGTTATACAAAATGGCTTTCATAAATACCGTAAAAATGAAATAGTAAATACTGTAAAAATGAAATAGTAAATACTGTAAAAATGAAATAGCAAATACTGCAAAGATAAAACAGCAAATACTGTGAAAATAAAATAGCGAATACCGTAAATATAAAACAGTAAATACTGTAAAAATAAAACAGAAAATACTGTGAAAATACTGTAAATCAGAAAGGCTATTTTACATTTAGAGTAAAAACAGTTTAGAGTGCAAAGGGTTGAATACAAAGAGGTGCGAATCGCCGAGGTTGTGGACGAGATCGTAGTGCGCGGCTTTAAATGTGGAAACATACTAATGTCACGCAACGTGGAATCATGCGAAACGATTTAAAATCGCGTGAAATCATAGGGATAAAATCCGTGTCCCTGCATGACAATATATAATCAACATGAAGAGACGGGGATCTGTTTTCAACAGATTTAAAATAACATTAGGTTGTTGCAAAAATAATTTCGCTTTTCCAAATAGCTCACAGAAAGTTCGAAATTACTTTCGCAATAATCTGAGAAAACTAAACCGGCTCGCAGCGTTTGAGTGCCGCATAATTTCACGTGACATGGCATTAATACAGGGTGTCCCGGAATTATAGTACAAACGGGCAGGGGGTGATTCTACATCAAAATAGAAGAAAATATTTTGGTATAACATTTTTTCATCCGTAGCTCCGTTTTCGTGATAATCGACTTCAAAATTCACAGTGATAATTCTGCGGTTGAAGCAATACAAAGTGTGTCAACTGATTACTCATTTTTTATTCTTTTTACTACTTACTATTACAATGCTAGAATAATTGTTGAAAATGTCCTTCTTTTTGCTGCATACATAAGTTTGCTCGATGAATTAATGACATGCGGACAGATTGTAAGTTGTCATCGCTTTTGAATTTTTCGAATGCCTGAGTAATCTTATGTTTCAAATGTGAAACATTTGAAATATCGTTCATGCTATAAACTTGTTCTTTGAATGAATAAATGAAAATCTAAAAGCGTGAGGTCCGGAGATCTTGGTGGCAAACTTATCTTACCGTCGCGGCCGATCCAACGGGAATAATTGTTATTTAAAAAATTCGTAACTTCCTCGCACAATTATCACTGTTTTTAAACACTGTCCCGGACAGAGACAAGCGGAGCAGTGAAGTACGCGACAAGCAAATTGTATTAAACGTACTTTGAAGACGATTATCACGAAAACGGAGCTCCAGATGAAACAATTTTATACCAAAATATTTTCTTCTCTTTTTACGTAGAATCACCCCCTGCCCGTTTGTACTACGAATTCCGGGACACCCTGTATATTTCCAAGTTAACCCTTGGACGGCGGACATATGCAAGTAGATACAATCGCCACGGCTAGGTCCATTAAAATCATCACTATTAACACATTAAAGACGGGAGTCGTAGTACTAGGATTTATCTCGACTGTAGCTTAAAGGCGGGAGTCGTAGTAATACGACTTATTAGTTTCTAGTTCCTTTTTAATATTTCTTGTAGTTTCAAGAGTTTAAATAAGCTTTTGTAAGACTAAATTTTTTATGATTATACAAAATAACGCCCGCTCTAGGACGAAAAACGAGTCAAGATCCCCCGCCTTTAATGTGTTAATTTTCGAACCTGTAAACATCGAGAGCACAAGTAAATTCTTTTACTTGAGCCGATAAAAACAGCCGATTTAGACGTAGTACTTGCAACTCTGAGCCAAAATGGACCTTCCATCCGAGGGTTGCGGCGCACCGGGATAACGCAACCTCGCGCGAGCGGATCCCCCGCGGTCGTCGCGCAAGCAATTACAGGCGTAGAGAAACGGCGCGAAGAGAAACGAGGGGAACTCGCGTCCGAGTAAGGGGGGTGCGCCCAAAGAAAGAGGAAATATTGGCGAGTTGCAGTATCGATGCGCAACGCCGGCCACCGCGACGCAATGAAATCATCTCGCGCTCGCGCGGGGGGGTTCGGCCGCGAGGGGGGTGGACTCGGAACGCGTACACAGGTCCGCTGTCGCATCTACGTTAGCATTCAGAATGTTTGGCTTATTTCGCATGGCCGGGTACCAAAGAAGAGATTTGCCTCCGCTCCCGAAGAGGTTTTTTTTCTCCTCCCGCGTTACGAGCCCGCTCTTTCTATCTCCGTGCATGTGGGCGCGGGCGGCGCGCGGCCCCGTCTATGTGTCCCCCGGCTGGGTACACGTTGGGTGTGCGCCTCTGCGCCGTCGGCCCTCACCCGCTTTGGCTCGCGTGTGCGGTAATATGTGCCACGAGAGGGTTGGTTATCTCATCAAAATTGGACTCTTCTGGCATCCTGCGCCGCCTCTCTGTGTACACGCTTTACCAGAAAAGACCCTTTCGCCTCTCTTTGTGGGATTTCGGCCGTGGCGAGTTATCGATTCGGCTCTCCTATCCCGGCGACGGCGACCGTTCGCATAACGAATTCTTTGCGAATGCAACGCGCGGACCCCTCCGGTCCCTTTTCGCCGAAGTCCCCCACATTTACCCGGATCCGACGAACGAAGGGGGTAGATGAACGCGTTTCTCTCGAAAAACCGCGACCTCCGGACGAACGGCTGACGGACCTCGGCGTCCCCGATTTCCGGAGTTCGTCGCGTTTATCGTAGAAAAGACGACCTTCGAATTATCACAAAACGCAACAGGTTCTTAGAAGGTGTCGTCCGGACCCTGGTCCTCGCACTCGACTGTCCCTCGCTCTAGTTCTAATATCTCGTCATCGAGTCTTCCAACAGCGAACAGTTCGAGTCGAAGTGCCACCATGCTATTCACAGAACACAAGAAATCTCGTTCGATGCGGTACTCCCACGTTCATTGCACTCTGTATCCGTCGCGGTCGATGTTCCTCCGTCATGATCGTACCCTCCGTCCATTCTCCTCGCCGTCAGGAATCACTGTACATTGGCGATGTGAATGGTCCTCGACCTGGCCATCACGGAGCTCCTCTGCTGCCCCTCCTGCTGGAACTGCACCTCGTCCTCTTTCGGCGCGCTGATGTTCGTGACGGTGGCCTGCGGGATCGGCGAGAGCATCGGCGGCACCCTCCACCAGTCCGTGGTCGGCCATCCAGGTGGTACCAGGTTCCCCCGGAAGTTGAAGTCCGGGAGAACCGGGAGCGGCCTTCATATGACGTGGCCGCGATGCGCGCCCAAGTTCGAGCTGGACGACGTCAGGTTCTGAACGGAGAACGAGTTCTCGACCTTGGTCGACGTGGACAAACTGGTCGGTGGGACACCGTGGCCGACCTTCTCCGTTTGCTCGGTGGGCGAGGAGGAGGACGACGAGGAGAAACGATCGTCCTGGGACCTGTCCTCCTGATGCCTGTCCACCGACGGCGAGAAGCTGCCCTCCTCCGTCTTCCGGTACCGCGAGTCCTCTCTGCTCGAGTCTCTGTCCGACGGGAAGCTGTCCTCTTCCGGCTTGCCGGGGCTCGGGAACGGTCTCTCCTCGATCTTGGTCGGCAGGTACGATCGCTTCGGGTCTTTCGGCGGACTCGGGCAGCCGCAGTTCGGCTGCAGGCATGCCGCCGTCGATAGACTCGGCCAGGACATCGTCTGGTGGCTCGAGTAGAACGTGCTGCCGCCGTACAGGGCTTGGAACGCCAAGTCTGCTGCCAATTTGCCGCCGTTGAACTCCTCGCCGAGCTTGTGCTGGATCGGGTACAGCGGATACGGGAACGGCGGGAAGAACCGGGGGATCTTCAGGTCCTCGTGGCTCATCAGCGTGTGATGCGAGGGCGGCGCCAGCGGCGGCAACAGCCCCCTCGATATGTTGCTCAGGGTCTCACCCGACGACATCAGCGGCGATATCGAGAAACCGAATTTGTTCTCCTTCTTCACCAGCGACTTCGGTTTCCGGCGGGGACGGTACTTGTAGTCTGGGTGCTCCTTCATGTGGAGGGCTCTGAAACCAAAACGTTGTTGCTGTTCAGTCGATGTTCAACTCGTAGGCGGTTCAGTTGAAGTCGATTCGGAGCTACTGATTTATTGATCAGGATTTATTTTTGTATATTTTCTCATGGACAGCGTACTGCGAAGTTCTCTTGTGATATTCCACGCTTCGTTATAAAATTTTTCTGAATAGTATCACCGTTATCAATTTTTCAATATGTATGTCTATCTTGAATCGGCATTACTATTGTTAATCTATTTATATACGAATTAAATGATATGGTCCAAGGTACCGTTTACTTTTCAAGGTAACTTATCATTTAAGTCTGACGGAGAACACTTGCGCGTCTCATTTAATTCATACGTCAATGATTCAACAGTAGTAAACTATTGTTTGGTTAACTAAAACTATTCAGACCATCATAAATTATTTCCATGTTCACGGACGGTTTCCAAAGTACTCAACAGAAAAAGATCCATGAGAATATTTCATTGAATCGTTCTCTATAAAGCTATTTATTCATAGATTGTGATAAATATGAAAAGGAAAATATTTGCAACCTCCATTGGCAAACAATTGGCACGTCCGTGGGTAATGTTATTTTAATTTCTCGCCCGACAATTTCATCCCTCGTTGCCACGAATCGCGGGATCGTCGGAAGGGTAGTTTGCGCTCGAACGTAACAGGGGCGGCCCTCTAATCGAGTAGTTTCGCGACGGGGCGCGCGGCGGTAGTTTTCGCGAGGGGTCACGAGCATAATCCAAGCACCGTTTAATCGCCGACAATGCCTCGCTCATGAAGTGCCTAATAAATAACCATTAATTCGAAAATTATTCGTCCGGCATCAACAAGTGAAGAGAACGAACGAGAATTTCCGGCTGTGCCTCGGCCCGATGGAACGAAACGTCGGTTGCACAGGGCAAGACCGTACATGGGGGGAGGGGAGAAGCGTCTTCTTCCTTTTTATCCTTAGACAATGAATGGAGCGCGGTAATCTACCTTCGATAATCCAGGGGCGCGCGTTATCACGCGAAGAATCTCGCGACGAGACACTTCAGAATTCAGTAAACTTTGCTCTCGACACCGTTATCCGTACAAAGGGACGTATTATCATGGTGCTAGAACACGATACGGGGCCACACCATGGGTATTTGTAGTAAATATCTTGTACACACACACCCCGGGCTGGGGGGCTGCGCGCCGGGCTGCTGAAAGAGCGAGACGAAGGGGGGAAGAGTCAGAGCCGCGTGGTATCTCCGTCACATAATACTCCATTATGTATCCAAGAGGCGCACAAACGCAGTCCTTATTTATGCTTCGCCTCGCGTAGATAAAAGAAAGCGGGAGAGAGCGAGAGAGAGAGGGAGAGACACGCCCGGGAACTCTTTTTCCTACTCGCCTCGCGGGGTACCCGCCCGGAAACCACTCTACAATGGGCTACACACGAATTATTTCGAGCAGAAACAAATCACAGTATTATACACATATTTACGCGATGTGTCCAATGATATATAAATAACAAATAATATAATATAAATAATAAATAAGACTTATATGTCATTGTATATGTTGTTTATACAATTTAATCTAATCTGTCTTCTCAAGGAATCCACCATCGCCGATGAATATTATATTTCTGATCACATGGAAATTACATAACCTATAAAATGGAGAAATTCGCTGACATAAATATGTACTATAATGACTATAAATAAGAACATCATGGGTGGCACACAACGATCATAAATAGTTAATTCTGTCGGACTCCTTTATATGTTTCATTTAACCCTTTTTGCACTGTAATAACTAGTCAGACTCGTGGCGAAGATTTTATACAAGCTCTACTAAATATGAATATTATTAATTTCTTCTGCATTTTAAATAAAAATAAATTCTTACGTTATCAAAGTGTAGAAACGAAGGTAAGTAAAGACAATACAGGAAACAAAAATTGTTGCAATGCATGAAAGGAGCGATAGTGCAAGGGATAAATGCAATTGTTCGCGACCCTTTTCAACATCGTTTCAACAATGAAAATTATTATCAACGTCTTTACCGCGACGATCGCGTTAGATTGTTTCACCCAGGTGGACTCTTGTTGGACGGAATTTTTGTTGTCGACAAAAGCGCAAGCTCCCAGTTGCGATTCCGGCAATGTTGATTTCGGGTAAATCGGAAGACCGCGCATAAATCGTGAACAATTTTGTTAAGCGTATAAAGCTTCATTGAATATGCATGATGTCATGTCGCGTTATAAGTACGGACTCGCTGCATCGTTCTCATTGTACCACGAACGCTCGAGTATATAGAATATTCCCTCTGTTAACGTCTACCGGAAGTGGGCAGTCATAGAAATTCGAAATAGAATTAACTGCGCGTCAAATTTCGGTCAGTGCTCGATGGTAAGGAACGAGACACCTATTGTTATAATAATATTATTTACACCCATTGTTACAACGATATTATTTACACCTATTATTACCACAAAATATACACTTTGCTATACAACATACGCTCGCGATTCGTAAAGGAATCCAACGAAGATTATTACAGCCGATGCAACAAACTTCTCGGTTTGAGTAGCGAAGAGGTTTGCAGATGTTAGGAAATCGGCTAAAAATCCCGGCGAACGTGTTAAACAAATGCGAGGATTCCCGTATGAATATTTGTAGAAAAATGTCAATCGAATCGAACGAGCGTTCAGTGATTTCGCCAGGTTGGAATTGCGGTGACGGAGCGGGGGGTGGTAGGCTGTAGTCAAAATTTTCCGACCGGCGAACGAAATCCGAAATTTGGGTTTCTCGCGGGGCGAGAGTGACGCAGCGGAATAATAATTCCGGGACAATGTGTCCCGGCAGATAGCACAAAGCGTAAATCAGCATAAACATCGGTAAAGTCCCGCCGACAATAATTCAGCATAAATGCATAAACATCGGGCGTAATCTTTACAATTCGCTGGGAGCCCTGTCCCTCTCTCTCTCTCTCTTGCTCTCTCTCTCTCTCTCTCTCTCTCTATCAAACACCCACCCCCGTCACCACGAACGGCAGCGTTGCCGCCGCGGCAACCACCGTTCCCAGCATCCACCACTTCCAACCGCGCGATAAACAACGCGTTATATCATATCGGTGGACATAAGCCGCGCGGTAGCTGCGCTCGCGGCCCCCGCAACAAGAAACAATAACAATTAGTCACGATTGTCCGCCGGTGCTCCGCGAATGTCATTAGTGTAACGATTCGTCATAAATGTCATTGTGCCGCAACGACCGGGCGGGCGGACTTTCGCGATCCCACCACGGTGAACTTTCGCGGTCCGACCAACGACGGGGCTACCTGGCAACGAGACGTTCCGCCGATCATCGCGTTATTCCACCTGTCTATCCAAATATCAGGTAAAATTTTCGCGATACGTTGTTCATATTATGGTAACTCCTCCTCGCGTAATAACGACTTAAAATCGAGATGAAGATCTCGAGTGGAATATAGTGCAAAGTTAATGGAATCTATTAGAATTGAATACAATTTATTAGAATTTATTGCTGTTTATTGAAATTTACTACAATTTACTGGAATTTACTACAGTTTATTAGGATTTATTACAATTTACTGGAATTGAATACAATTTATTAGAATTTACTACAATTTACTGGAATTGATTACAATTTACTGGAATTTACTACAATTTATTAGAACTTACTACGATTTATTAAAATTTACTACAATTTACTGGAATTTACTACAATTTATTAGGATTTATTACAATTTACTGGAATTGAATACAATTTATTAGAATTTACTACAATTTACTGAAATTGAATACAATTTACTGGAATTTACTACAATTTATTAGAACTTACTACGATTTATTAAAATTTACTACAATTTACTGGAATTTACTACAATTTATTAGGATTTATTACAATTTACTGGAATTGAATACAATTTATTAGAATTTACTACAATTCACTAGAGTGTACTAGGAATTAAATTGGAATAATTAATTGGTGAAATACAAAACTCTGAGAACATTAAAATAACTTGAGGATATTAGTACGTTATTTTCAACTTATTAGTGTTATTAAAGGGGGAAACCATTTTCATGTAACGTAAGTTTCTTACAAACAACGTGGACAATTTATAATTTGAAAATACGAAATTCTCTTATTCAATTAGGGAAATTATTCGCACGTCATATCCAGCGCATAGAAAAAGCTGTACTATTACGCCTAAAATGTACACTTTGAAGAGTATTTAATATTTTTCAAACTAATATTTTTATAACAAGTGTGCAGCAAGGATTTTCACGCTGAAAGAATTAAAATTGAAATTAAAAGAGATTAAATTTAAAGGTACCAATACTTGTCCGTATAATGTGTTAAGATCAAAGAAGCGCTGCTTAATGGTGCTGCGAGAAACATCGTACTGCAGGGTGATTAATTCTGTCTAATTAATTCTAAAATAGCATGTAAAACAATTGCAAACAGCTAATCGAAAAGAGCATTAATATCTCCACCCCCCGAAGAATACAGTGAAAAATTGGGCGTCTCGAGAACACCGGCAATCTTTGTTGTCACTCCGCGCGCAAGAAGCAACCCCCGTCGCGGCGGCGAATCGCGCAGGGTTCCTCCATTTCCGCGACACCGTTTTAATTCTCCCGGTCTCCCTCTTCCCCCTTCCCGAGCGGGTTTCCCTCCGTCGAACGAAAACGAGAACGAGAACGAGAGAACTAGGAGAACGGGAGGAGACAACGGGGTAGCAGAAGCCGGCGAAAAGAGGGTCGGAGGAGGGAATCATCGGACAGGCAGCAGCAGTGGCAGCGGCAGCGGCAGCGGCACAGCCAACGAGCAGCGGCCGTGAGGGTGAACGAGGCTGCGAGACGGGGCGACGGGGGTGTGTAAGGGTAGGGGCCAGCAGAGGAGCGCGCAAATCCTTTTAAATCCACACAATTGCGACAATGGGGCTTTATTTGTTATCTCGGGGGCCACATTGTGAGTCGCCGTGAACGAACGGACAGATTACGTCGGGCCAGTGACGGCTCGGCTACGGGGGGAGCCCGGCACCTACCGGGTACAAGGCTCCGGGGGAACGACTTTTATCGGGGCCCTTCGCCTCTTTATTTTACGAGCGTCCGCGTCAACGCGCCCCTCCGACGTTCGCCGGGATTCCCGCGCGGCCGACGCCGTTACCAAAGTCGTCAGCCGACGCTGCCATCCGCCAGAAAAGCGGATTCGCTGTTACGCGTCTCCCTCTCTTTCTCTCTCTCTCTCTCTCTCTCTCTCTCTCTCTCTCTCTGTCCGTCCGAAATTTTCCTCCCGCTGAAAACTCGCCCCTTCTTCCGGGGCTCGCCGAGGTCCAACCACCCCTGCTCGCTCGGATACGTTCTTATAAATATTTCGAAAAAAACGGTCGCTGTGCCAGGTGGCTGTCGCTTTGTTTCCGAAAAGAGCTGCTGAGAAAAATGCGATGTCTTCGATGCGAAGGATTCCCTGGTGTTCCAGGGTGTAATTCTCTGTGGCCTAGATAAATGGTTTTGAGGCAGGGGTGTATCTTTGTTCCCGCGTTGTTTGCGAGGGTTCTGAATGCGTTGAATTGATAGGGGTTGTTTTAAATTGTTAACGAGTGTTTATGTCGTGCTCTTATTAGACGTTTTTGATTTTTACACTGTTTGATATGCTTCACTGTGTTATTAAAGAATTCCTTTTTTTAAAGGGCAAGTTTTGTAGGTAATTATTATGAAAATAATTATTTCTACAATGGAAGAATTATTTCGTCTGTGGTGGTAGTGTTGTAGACAATTGTAGTGGGAGAACTTAATTTATAATCGAAGGGCTACGTCTACAAAGGGTAGTTTTACGTACAACGATAAAGGAAGAAAATATGTCTTTAAATATAGAATTTTCATATTGTTAAAGAAATAGGTTTAGTAATATTCTTCTCGGTTCTAAACTATTTTAATTATTTCACCCGCTGATCAGAATCTTTTTTTCAATCCTAGATAGACTTATAAACTTTACTCAATTATATTAAATCGTATGCTTTTCGAGAGAAAACCTTCGCGAACAAATAATAAATAACATATTCATATCTATTACCCATAAAATATTTCTGGCATCGCTTTGCACTGACTCGATCGCTTATTCGAAAAAATATATCAGCCCCGCATCGTCATTAAATATCATCGTCATTGTCGTATTTGATGATCCGCGATACGCCATTGACTTCTGCGCTTCAATTTACGCGCGACAATGCCGCGCGTGCAACAATGGGAGAGAGAGAGAGAGAGAGAGAGAGAGAGAGAGAGAGAGAAAAAAAGATACAGTTCAAAGGTGCGCAAGGATTTCGGACACGAGGTGCGGATCGTTTGAAAAATACTAAAAAAGGGAACAAACAAAAAAAAGAGAAGCGAGACGATGAAAGAACCGTAGTATAGTTAACCGGCGCGGAGCGACACTATCGACGACAGGCAATTTTCTTTTCTTTTTTGTTTTACAGATCGTTCACGGTCATCGAGGGGAAAGCGGATTCGACGTTACATTGAACCAGCGATAGAAACCGGCCCGAGAGCCAAATCGATTGATTTTTTTACTTTTCGAAAGGGGTGTAGGAGGGAGGAGAAGGAGGGGGAGGGAGAGGGAGGGAGAAAACGAACGGGGTGCCCGGTGAAACGCGGCACTTGGCAATTGAAAGCGAATCGACGGTGACGCGTTCCCCACCCCCCGAAGAAACGACTTTATTATTCCATTATTTATTTTACGAGCGGCCATCGTCGCGGCTGATTCCGCCGCGAGTTTATACCGCGAATCACCTGGCCGCTTTCCCATCAATTGCCTATAACCGGCCATTTTCTTTTTTCCGCTTTCGGAAATCGCGACGAGGCGCCCCACGCGGGAGTCGGTCATCCCGTCGTCGTACTTTTCAATTAAAGCTCACTTCCCGCCGCCCTTGCGCTTCTCCTTTCCCATTTTTGTCGTCCCGTTTCTCGACCCCTTCCACGCCCCGCGATCCTTTAATTTCACCGTTTCGCTTTTCATCCCCGTTCCTTAATCCTTAAACGCGAACTGCATTAGCGCAGCCGAGACTCGGCACGAACTTCCAGACGGCCGTTCGAATTTCTAAGTGCTTTTTTTCGAATGGTTAATTCAAGGAAATACAGGAATCGTTTGTGAATTACACAAATGTGATTTACGCGAGCACTGCTGTTGTAAATAATATCTTTTTGCTATGAATTTTATCGAGAATTATTGTTATTCTTTATTAACGGGCTAGTAAGGCTATTTTGAGTTACGCGGAGTTAATGTGCATAGTTCGGAGATAATATTAATAATAATAGGTGAAGTCGTATTGTCGCGTCCATATTTGTTTCAGTCGAAAAGTGATTATTGGCTGAATAATGCTTCCGGCAGGTTTTGATTGTAATAAAAGACAAGACTCGTTTATAAAATACACGAAGAAGCGAATATAATTTGCATCAACACTATATTGTTAATAATACTTGTCCCGTGCGAATTGCATCGATGGAAATCAATTTATCCACTTTCACAATTCATTGTGAATCTAAAAACATAATTCCGATATTTGTTCATTGTTTTTACCCCTTGCGCTATAATTAACGAGTCAGACTCGTGATAAAAATATGCCATGCAAGGTCTAATAAATATGAATATTATTAATTTCTTCTAAATCGAAATAATATGAATATTATTAATTTCTTCTAAATCGAAATAATATGAATATTATTTATTTCTTCTAAATCGAAATAATATGAATATTATTCATTTCTTCTAAATCGAAATAATATGAATATTATTCATTTCTTCTAAATCGAAATAATATTGAATTCTTTTGTTATCAGAGTCTAGAAACAAAAGCACATAAAGACGATAAAAGAAACAAAAATTGTCTGGTCCTGTTATTAAAAATATTAAGGACAAATCTGTGCTAATCAACGCTGCGCGAAAGGAGTCGCGGTGCAAGGGGTTAAACGCAACTCTTACCATTATGGAACGATCTTTTACGGATCTTTATGAAAAATAAAAATATCTCGCATCGATTAAAAGAAACAGAAACGGCACAGATGTTGTTAATTCTCTAACGAGTAGTAAATAATACAACAGAATCTCTAAATTCTTTTAATATCTCACTGCCTCGCGATAAAATTCACAGTCCAATCATTACTTTCGTCCCGAAGCAACTATTTTCTTCGCGCCCAAAATCACCGTCAAAGCGAACGCGATCGAGGAATAACGATTAATAGCAACGATTAAATTCTAGATCGAAAGTCGCAGGTAAACCGGGTCCCGGGAAATTCGCCGGGATTTAATCTCGGCGAACGAGCGAGGTAATTAAAGCCGGGGAGCAGACGATAAAAATATTGAAATCTCTTGAACCTGTTCCCCGCTCGCCGGACTAAATAAACTCATAACAATGATTAAATATTCAGGGCCGTAATAAAGAGCCTGGTCCCCGCCTCTCTCCCCCTCTCCCCCTCCTCTCCTCTCCTCTCCTACCTCCATAAATACCACTTACTTCGCCCTATTCCACCCCTTAGCTTAGCGCAGCGCGCGGCCCTTAGCTTCAGCAACAATGTACCGTATTATGAACTGACGGAGGGGGGTCGCCCCCTCGCCCCTTATTCTCGTTTCGGTGCTCCCCCCCCGATCGGTTATTGCAGATACGCCCCGACGCGATAATTCCGCGCGGGCGAACCGCCCGGCGCGACTAAAGAGCAATTAGCGTAGCAAAGAGAAAAAAAACGCGGAGTCGATCGCTAACGATACACGAGGCTTTGACGAATCAATTCAGCAGCCGCCGCGAAGATCGTAATCGATTGAATGCGCTGATAATTGGAACTTACGATCAATAAACCTTTATATTCTTTAAACTTTGCTACACCTTTTTCTCCGTTATCGCGAGGCGATTTTTAAACGCGTGCACCTCGTGCACGCAGCCTTATTTAAAAGAAGAACCATAACTGGGGAATTGTTTCGTATATTGGCTAGAAGAATAGCGGAGAAGTTTATTAGTGGACAGCTAAATATAGTTAATTTTTTTTATCACTGATGAAACGAAATTTAAAATAAGAATTCTGGTCATAAAATTTATTCGTGTAATTGAATCTGCGTGAAACCCATTTTTACCGAAACAAAAGTATGTGTTGTAATTTAATTGTCTATTTATGAGTTGTATATTTCATAAATTGTATATTTTATAAGCTGTATATTTTATAAGTCGTATGCATTTTTGTAAAGCGACGCAACAATTTTAAAATATGTCGGCTACACGCGAATGTTTTCGTACAAATAGCCTGGCCTGTATTGTATTAATATATAAGATAATATTTGTATCCATAGTTAATAATTTGTACCATTAATAATTTGTAATATTACTAGTCATCAATTGATTTGTCAATTTAAGAGTATACAAATAAAACGTCGCGGTTTTAGAATATTCTATATTGAGAAAAGGTAGCATGATTATTCGTGGCTAAAATTAGCAGATGAAGTTTAGTTAATCCCAATTTGTTAAAACGAGAAAACAGCGACGGTTGGAATTCTACAATAAATGCAAAGTGATTTTATCCAACGATTGGACTGCAGAATTTGGAATATACATCCTAAAACCATCGAGATTCTAATAAATATTACCCACATGCTATGATCTTATTTCGCCTATTTTAATTGACACAAATATAGTCTTTCAACGAAGCAACGAAGCTCTTGCTAAGAATTGTGTCCTGTCTCTCAAAATGAGTGTTATTATACGAGTGTTATACCCCTTGCACTACGACTCATTTCACGCTGCGATAATTATCACTTGTCCTCAATACTATCCTTAACACGGCCAGATAATTTTTGTTGTATTGTTTTTAATTACTCCATTTTTAAACTTTGACAACAGAAGAATACAATTTGTTTTCGATTTAGAAGAATTTAATTTTATTTCGATTTAGAAATATTCAATTTAATTTCGATTTAGAAGAATTTAATTTTGTTTCGACTCAGAAGAATTCAATTCGATTTCGATTCAGATGAAATGAATAATATTCGTATTTAGCAGATCTCGCGTGGAACTTTATCACTAGCGCGACTCGTTGCTACAGTGCAAGGGGTTAATTAGATCATGGAGCCTCACCTGAGCCGTTTCGCCTCGTCGATGAACGGTCGTTTCTCGCTCTCGCTGAGCAGCTTCCACTCGGCGCCGAGCCTCTTCGAGATCTCGGAGTTGTGCATCTTCGGGTTCTCCTGTGCCATTTTCCGTCGCTGTCCGCGTGACCACACCATGAACGCGTTCATCGGCCTCTTGATGTGCTCGTTGTGCAGCGTTTTCGACGACATGGCTCTAACTCTTTCGCTCGAATTCCGTGTTCTGTGATTCTGTTCTCCTCAATTCCCGCTTTCAGACGATCGTTCTCCAAGTAGTCTTGCACGGATTCACTGACAGAGCTACCCTCCTTCTACCGCGGACGCCGTGCGTCATTGTCCAAGAACCGGCGGCTGTCGTCAAAGGCACCAGCACCTCGTGCAGCGGGGATCACGTGGCCGCCGGAAAACCACCAATCTCAGCACCACACGATTCTCAGCAGCCCGATTAGTTTAACTAGTACGATTCGAAACTTCAACTTCAACTCGAACTTTCATTGATCATCGTCCAGGCCCTCCGTGGATCCTCGATCGCCAAACACCCTCTCTCGATCGGTTCACTCCTCGCGTTCTCGATCGATTCGCCAGCCAACGGTGTGTCCTCCACTCACGGGATCCTTCGCCGAGATGATTTCTCCGGTACCATGAGACCGTGATCGCGTACCTGTTCGACGACGGCGACTTCCCCCCGGGGAATCGGGTCAACTGTTTCGAGCCCCACGTGTGTCGGCGAACGGTGGACACCCAGCGAGCGGTGGAAGCTGTTTGATTGATACCGTGGAGAGGACTGGCAAGGGTCCAGCCAGGACCTCTACGGCGTCGGGTCTGGGATGAGCCAGGGAGAGGAATTCGGGAACCGTGGTGTAGCCGGAGCCCGTGGGATGCGGTGGAAACAAGGATCGGCCAACCAGGAATGTTCCTCATCTCCCACTATGGTTCGCGGCTCGCGGGCACACACGATTGGCTCCTTCGCAGACATGGCGGACGGAGGATCACCGCCGGGATCAACAGGTGGAGGTGTTCTCTTTCTCTGTCCGTCCTGTTCGGACGCTTCTTCTTCCCCCTTGCCGTGTCCTACCCGCCGGCGCGGGAGCGGAACGAAGCGGAACGGAGCGCACCCCGTCCGCGCCACGGGTATGTCTCTGTTAGCCAGATTATCGTATACTATCGCGTTTTTCTGACCTTTTTGCGCGACGCCCGATGGTCAGCCCGTTTCCGGGACATTGATGGCTTCAGACAATGCCGTCCGGCACGGACGATCCACGGATTTAAGTGGACTCGATGGACGCGATCCAGTTGAGAGATCGATACGCTATAGTATCGATTAACGCTATAATTACCAAAACAGTTCAAATAACTGGTTTCTTTCTTATTTTTTTTTTTTTAAATTCTTGATACCATAAATATGAGTCTGTTAGAAATTTTTATAGGAATTTTGATAATGTAGCACGTATAATAATAAAAATCGTGGAACAAAATTAAGTAGAACCAATTTTGGATCATTTTATTAAATAGATCAAATCTTGTTGTCATAAAGAAATGTATGTTAGTCACGATTAGAGCACCGTAGTTTTAGTGTTCACCCTAGCAAGGTGGTTTTTCATTCAGAGCATTTAAATCGTTCATATGATTACTCAATCTTTGGCAATTAAATGAGATAAATTACTGCAAAACTAATAAACTTGCAAGAAATGTTTTCCAAGCTCTGTTTCGAAAAATGGATGAGTGCAGCTTGGAAATTGTTGCAAATGTCGTCAATATTTTTGAAAATAGTTCACAGTTCGAGGTTTAATGAACAATTGATTTTTTCAAACTTGGAAACACGTTTCTAAATGCCTGTCTTGTATGGAAGAGTTAAGATAATAAAACTAAGAATAATACAATTAAAAAAGAACAGTTTCAAATAATATACATTTTATTAAATTCGAAAGTTTGTTTCACGTTTCATGGATCCTTAAATCATTAACTTTATGTTTCTAACTATGCGAAAAGAAGTTTCATTTATTTCGAATTCTGGAATAGATAATAATGTGGATTTTATGCATTTATGACAACAACGAAAAGCTGTAGTATGAGAAAGTGATAAGATTAGATGAGGGAAGAATGTCAATAGAAGAATCGTCGTTGTACTATAATCGTTAAAGACAGGCAGACATACCTGTGTGGTTTCTATATTTTACCATAATCGCAGACAATTTTTATTCACAAGATTAACAAAGCTACCGAATCGCCTAATGATTTATTCTAGTTTCTACTCTTGAAAACATGATTCGAAAATTGTTAACCCTTTGCGTTCGAGTGGTGACATTAAAATTATTCCATCACGTCCCAAGATAATTCTTACACCAATGAATTTTTGGTTTAAAAAATTGTTAAGTAGTGAAACTGTTGTTATGGGTGACGAGAATCAATTTCGTGAAAGTTTCATAAATTAGAAACTTCGTTGCATAGATTAGAAATTCTATGATCCAGGAAAATTATTTCAGATTTACGGATAAAATGACTTCGAGTGCAAAGGGTTAAGTATCAACAATTTGTTAGCACATAGAAGAATTTTCTAAAAATGCGTTTAATGAAAGAGACATATTTTTCTTTATTCGAAACTTTATCCAAAAAATCGAAGTCCAAAATTCGAGTCTTCAAAACCTCGGTCGTATAAATTAAACATTTTCTAAAACAATCGCATACGGTTTGTAATCGTTCTAAAAGGAAAAAAGTAGAAACGCCCTCGATCATATTTTATTCCGAAGCCCCCGTATTCTTTGTGTCCGCGCGATGGAACGCAGACATTTTTTCCCCCCACTTTGTTCGCCCGGCGAACGAGAAGAACGTGCTGCGGGGCACTTCTCGAAATAAATGTTATCAGTCCTGGCAATGTCTTGCTGGAAGAAGCGGCCGTTGGAAAGGGGGGCGAAAGGGAAGGCCGAGGGGCGAGGCGAAGGGGGAGATGGGGGAGGGGGGACGCGGGGCTGAAGACGTCTCCAGTGATAAGACGATAAAGCGAGGAGGTGTAAAACGAGACAAGAGAGCTGTGTGTTAGTGGTGACATCTCAACGAATTCCAGCTTTCATAAAGCAGCCGGCTGTGGTGTAGAGTCCTGCGATTGAATTTCCGGACGGTTTCGGAATATATCCATTTGTCGCCGTCGAGAGGGTGGAACCGCGTGTCCGCGGAGCAGGAAAAACGGAAACAATGCAAGAAAAATACGATTTTCAAACGACGCGGACGTCTGACTCGATTTAAAAATCGGAGCCTCGGCGATGGTTTTCGTCGGAGACTTTTATTTAATAATAATAGTCCGCGATGCGATTTGTGTGAAATAGCACGATAGAAGAAAAGTAGATCAATTGTGTCGTATGATAGATCTGATGATATATAGTATGATAGAGCTAATGATAAATAGTATGATAGAGCTAATGATAAATAGTATGATAGATCGTATAATATATCGTCCGACCAATTGTATAACAAATAAATATGACAAATCGTATAAAACATATCAAACATATTTTAGAAAGTTCGATGTAACAATTTTAGGCCGAAATTCTGTTCCTTCATTTTTAATTCACTAACAATAATAAACTCTTCTATTTGAAGAAGGATCCACCGTTTCATTTTTTAATAACCCTAGCATTTTTAAAAATAACATAATGTAAATAACTGAAAAATAACTTAATAACTCTAACGTTTCAAAAATAACACAATGTAATTTTTATAAAATTATTCAAATATTTTCTTGCAAACAGATACAATCTACAATCCAATAGCAAATGAATAACGAATTAAACGTTGCCTGTTTCACAGTGAAGCCGCTGTCCTACGGTTTCCACCAAACTGTTGTCAACGAATAGAACCATTTGTTCCATCGGATCGATTTGTTCTGAATAAGATGAGCCCGTAGATTAGAAAGGGGCAGAAAATTGACTGCGCGACAGACGGAAGCGAATCAATGGCAGAGAAGAAAGAAGGGTGGGACCGTGGGGCTCGCAGATTATCGAACCCAATCAGCTATTTGTTCTGTTATTAACTCAATCATAAATTCGGTGCACGACGGTGCACGAGTAGCTGCGGTTCAGACTGTCATTCTGACGGCGTGCCTTTATCGTCGCTCCCCCTCCCTCCCTCTCACTCTCTCTCTCTCTCTCTCTCTCTCTCTCTCTCTCTCTCTCTCTCTCGTTACACGGTCGCCGTTATTCATGGGGCGTGAACATGATTTTTATCAGTCATCGGCGAGAAGAAAAGGGGACGCTCGCGCGCGCGTCTCTTTTCAAGGTCTGGGTTAGGTCGCGCCGCATGCGGGACCCTTATCTGTGAGCCGATACTTTCAATTAGTCAATATCGCCCGGCAAACATCGCGCCCTTTTTCGCGACATGCTTCTCGCCGATTAATCGTTGATCCGCTCGTACGGGCTGTTAATAGCTCTTTAACTGTTGCTAGAAAAATGTTAATAATAGGTGATAATTAATAACAAAATTTCTTTATTTTATTTATTTCGTACCTACTCTGCCAATACGTTTGGATAAGTGAAAAGTATACATAATTATAAATATACGAGAAAGTGTAACGTTGCATATAAGAAATTCGTGCAAGTCATATAAATTATTCAAACATAAATTAAACTGTTCAATAGGTGAATTGTTCATGATAATATTAATGTATTTTATACATTGTTTAGACATTAAGTCAAGTCGTAAACCAGCTGAAATTAACTTGGAACTACTCGTAAATTAAGTGAAAATTCACTGTCGATTCCTGTTTTCGAGTTGCATTTAAAATACTTATATTTATTATATATTATATTATATATATTTGTGGAAGACAAAAGTGCCATTTATAGAGTGAAAATAAAATTATGTGCACTGTAATCGTTGTGTGTAATATTTTTCAAAGACGAATTTAATGTTCGCGATTATAGTTACGCGTATGCAACGTTCAAAATTTACCAATTCACGTATAAATAAATAAAAATGAGTTCGTCTTTTTAATCTTATTTTAAAACTGATTTTAAAAATCAATTACAAAAATATAATAATGAAAATAAAAAAGACCTGATTACACGATGCTACTTAAACACACATTTATACAGCAGAAACATTAATCGCAATAATTTCATTAAACTCTTAGTGCTTTATTCAATTGTTTTATTAATTATTAAAGTAAACAATTAAAGTGAAAGTGTGTATATACAATACATTAAGAAAAGAATCTATGTAATTAATACTATATATATGGAAAAAATATACATTAAGAGAAAATGGTATTTTAGTTACGAAAAACTTTATTTGAACAAAATTCTGCCGTGGCTAAGAGGTTAAACGTGCAGCATCAGAAGTCAAATAGGTCGACTCACGGCATAGTGGAACATCGAGAATCCTCCCCCGAAAAACACAGAGCGGAGATTGGTAGGAGAACGAAAGACTAAAGAGAAGAAACGTAAAGGAAGACGCGTTAAGTGACTTTTCCACGTTTCTCTCGTTCCGGCTGATAGCGAAGGCACGAGACCGGGTGGGGAATTTCTCTATCGGTTCGCCGTCCCTGTTCAACGCGGCTCACCTTCCGTTATCGTCTTGGTCTCTCTCCCAGGGCGGTGGGGTGCCACGCGACCACTGATTATACCATTCATCGCGCAGCGTGGCCCAAAAGAGGGTTGCAAGCGGACTCGTAAACGTCGTAGCATCCCGCCGACCCCCCCACCAACCAACCCCTGCCATGGTGTGCCCACTTTTGGTCTCGGTGCCTACTACGGCCTTGAATGCTCCCTCATCAATGAAACAATTCGGCTTTCCGCCGGCTCATCGCCGCACGGCTCCTTAATTTCGGGATGCTGCGCCGCGAACGCCCGTGTCTTCTCGGGTCCTCCTTCTCCGATAAATTACCACTGTGTTTGTATTTGTTTGTCGGCTTCTGTTTGGCGGACCGTGTCCGCGCGGCTAGCATCCGACGGCCATCGATCTCTGGAAAAATTGTTGTGCTAGGTTAGGGTTCGCAGAATTCATTCGATAATTCTTAGGTACACTTTGTGAATTTATGGAATATTGTTACGCTATTTTTAACCCTTTGCACTCGACTGGCGACTCTGAGATACCAGTAAAATTCTTCTGCCATATTCTAAAATATTTTTTATTTTTATTTAGATTTAAAAACTTGTTGAAAGCGAAACACGAAACTGTCAAGACGAAAGAACTTTAGAAACGAATTTCTTGCAATTGGTAAAAGAAGAAAAACCTAATGTACATCCATCAAAATTCACTTGGACAACTTTTCCTCTTGCACGTAGATCCGCAGTTCAATTACCATAATTCCTTCTGTGCCAACTAATTGTTCTAAGTCAGTGTAAGTCGGTCAGAGTTTTAGGGGTAGTTTCAGCCCGTGGAAGCAGTAAATCTTGCTGACACATTTGCCCAATGAGGGTTAAAATCGAGTTCAAATTAAAATCCCTTCAACGAGGGTTAAAATAATTCCTATCAAATATTTCTACAATATTATTAAACACACTCTTTCTTTAAATATTTAAACAACTAATTTATATATTAACAACAAGAGCTAAAATAATTTTTACAAGATATTAAATAAAAATTCTCACATTAAAATTAAGATCGCTTACTTAAGATCGCTACTCTCGTCAAACTAAATATAAAGCCATGACACGAATGAATGCTATAATGCGGAGACAATGGGGACGGCGAGGGTGATCAGGATGGTACGAGGAGATCAGAACGAATTTCCACGTGGACCGGGTCCTCAAGAATATCAAAGAACACTTTAAGGGATCGGCGGTGGTCAAATGGCGAGATAAGTGTACGTGCGTGGCGTAGCTCCGGGGTGGTTCGAGGGGGGGTGGTTCGCCCCGTAGCCGGGTTTATGATACATTCGAGTCACATACGACGGTCCCCGAGCCCCTCCGCCGTTCGATGTATTCATCGTATGTAACCCGAACGGGACTCCATAAAATACTACCCTTCCACGCGATTTTGTTCGGCCGAATAAGTTATTGTAGCGTGCTCTATTTTGATACGGCGACGCCTGGCCGACCGGCCGCACGCTGAATACCGAATACAAGGCGTATGTATATACGTATATACACATACTATATACTATATACTATACATATAGTATACAGCTGAATATAACAATATAGATATATATGTATATATGTATATAATAAATAAATAAATATATATACATGTATGTATTTATGAATGTATGTATGTATGTATGCATGTATGTACGTACGTATGTACGTATGTATATATATGTATATATATATTCGGCCAAACAAAGTGGAATTCGATTTTGCCGGGCCTCGAGGAACGTTCAGTTCGCGCGATACGGACAATCGAGTCTCGTTTACGGGGAACGCCCTCCCGCGAGTCCTCTTCTTTTATCTACGGGCTCGCCAGCAGCACCCCCGGTCACCTGTCCGACGCCCGCTCCTCCGAATTAGGGGTGCCAGCGATATCCTCCTTTGTGGCGACCTTCCCAAAGTGGTCCGTGTCTTTCTCCTGGAATTTGTTAGCCATTTGCGGCGGAACCGGATGGTTATTTCAATAACGGTCGCATGTTCTGCTACATCAGGCTGGGCATTTCCTGCCGCGTACATTATCCCGGTATAATATCGATCCCTGCGACATCGATTCGCCTGCTTCACCATGCTCCGTTTAACAGCCTCCCGACAAGTTTTTACACGCTAATTTGCCCATTAGTTTTGTAACGGTGCAGTGACTGGCAAATAATTTAGCAGATCTGGTTTTGCTAAAAGTCACGTCGACGCGAACGTTATTTATATAATTTTAGGTGATGCAATATAATTTATCATGTAATGTAATTTAATTTATAATATAGTATAATTTAATTTGTAATATGGTATAATTTAATTTGTAATATGGTATAATTTAATTTATAATATAGTACAATTTAATTTTAAATAATCACTTGATTGATTTTCTTAAGGGTTGGAATTGATTCACTTCCCTATAGTTCACATATAATGCAATCAAATAAGATAGCATAAAATAGAACAGAACATAGTAAAATGCAATAAATTGAACTCGAATAAAATACATTAATTTCTACAAAGTAAACAGTGGTTCTTAAAAATCTTCATTACGATCAACTATAAACCAATTAGAAACCAACCTGAAGAATGAAGCTCCACATTTTCGCGATTATTTACCCAAGTTCGATGATTCGACAGCGATCGACGAAGTTGAAGAATTTCGCGCCACCTCGTCTTCGTTACCTTGAATTTCAGGATGCGCCCCCCCGCCGCCGCCCCCGGGGGTATCCGGTTGGATGCAGTTGGCGACCGGTCGGCAGAACGCGGCGCGATAAAAGGACAACAAAATGCCACGGGGCGTTGCGATTAACTGAAACAACCGGCACGACAATGGAGTAATCAGCGAGCTTTTCGACGCACCCATTCCCACCCCCTTGGCGCCGTCCCTCTTACCATTCGGCATCGCGGGCCACCGTTGTTGTCGCTTCAGCAATCGCGACGATGATGCTTCGCGACATTGTTTTCGCCGATGCGCAGCTGGCCCCGGGGTGTCGCGAGCCGGGGACAATTTACCGGGGCAGGTAAATCGGGACACCGGTCTACGGAAGGGTGCGCGTTTTCGGGACGAACCGCCGACTTACCCTTCCGCTTCGATTCGATTCGTAGCTGCCCTTCGTCGAAATTCGAACCTTAGTTAATCAATCAGTTGTCTTAGGATCGCTTGGACATTAATTTTCCGATCAGCAATTTTAGCAAATTTAAGTTAATCAAATATTAAATGGAAGAACAGAGGGTAGTTTCAACGTCGATGCGAACTGCTGTATTGTCGAAGTAATAATTCAACTATTCAATAATGATGCCTAGCGAAGTTAAACGTTATTGCAAGCCCTCTAGGATATTATTGAAAATTTAATTTAATACTCTTTGTGTTAAAAAATGAATAATGTTACGCAGTTTGCATTCAATCTAATAATGAAGGATACCGATGTCTGAAAGCGACTAGCAAGCTTTGCTTTATAATAGTTCCAGGATAAAATTCACTTAATATAATTATATATTTTATAACAGTGCGTGCTTGAATAAATAAATAATTTCAGCAATTTTTAACGAAAGTAGCTTTATCCTTTGAACAGTTGTGACACACAAAATCTGAAACCGGTCATTCGACTAACGATGGTAGGGTTAAAGATATTGTTTTCAATACTGTTTCCAACATCTTAAAGTAAAATTGATTTTAATCATTCAACTCGATGTCAATCGAAACGAAATAAATTCAATTGTTTTTGCCAGTCATCGAAGTTCTCTTCGAAGACTTGGCAAGTCTAGAGTGAATAATTACGAAGCACCAGTAAAGGTATTGTCAACGAAGAACATAACTACAATAGATCGACGAAGGCTTATTAAAATCGCCTTCACCGCCGAATCAGTCACCTCTCACATAAGAACACTGTCCACTGACGCAACAACTTTTCCCGTAACGCTGTTACGTCAATAGTCACGGGGGGAGGGAATGCTTCGCCGATCCTTGGAAGACGTTTCGGCCACGTATATCCGCCTTATCACGGAGCAACCGTAACCCATTCGGCTGCGATTCCGTGCGGCGCGCACAGTATCCTATTGAAAACGCGGGCCTCGGTTCAATGACTAACATTCTGCTGACAACGTGTTCACGGTGATAGATAACCGCCGCGGTATCTGTTGCCAGTCGTCGGATTATCAATCATAATCGGAAAATAATTATCCACGGCCGACGAGTTCCGTGGAGGACGGACCGAATGGGGTGTAGGCCCCGGGCTCCCTCTCCCTCTCCCTCTCTCTCTCTCTCTCTCTCTCTCTCTCTCTCTCTCTCTCGTCGGGTCGGTAAAACGGCACCTGAATCGCCGCTAATTGTGAGGAATGGTCCCGCGCGCGTCGGGCTACGCCGATCGCTGATTCGACAGACGATATATGCTCCGTGAGTGCCCTCGCTCGATATTAGACTTCGTGAAGATGTGTGCTATCGGCGGAACCGTTCACCCCTACCCTACCCCTACCCCCTACCCCCCCGTTGGATGGAAACGTTTCCAGGTGCAAGACGATCCGTGGATCTGTTGGTCAATCATGTGTTCACGAGATACTCTCGCGTCGTCGAAAGCGAATCTTTGTGTTTTACTTTTCGGAATTATTTGTTGGGATTTCAATTGGTATGTTATGTTGGAATTGTGGTAGAAGTATGGAGATTTTAGAGTAAATAGGTCTAGAATATAGATGGATTTTTTTAAAGATGTTTTTGGTGAAACGGGACTTTTCATTGGATTTTGATTGTAAGATGTGTTATATTGAAAATATGAATCTTAAGGTGAAGTATAGGATTGGAAAATGTGTTCCTTTATTATGCATTTTTTTGAGATATGGCTTTTTGGTGTATCCTGTCAAAATATTACATTTTTGATACATTTTGTTAAGATATGACTTTCTGATGTATTATTTCAAAATATTACTTTCTGATGCATTTTATTAAGATATGATTTTCTGATGTATTTTGTCAAAATATCACTTTCTGATGTATTTTTTAAAAATGTAACTTTCTGCTGTGTTTCCTTAAAATGTGCATTCTTGATATACTAGATCGAAGAACGATTTTATAATATATAACATTTAATTGTACGTTGCATTTCGTGATACTACAAAGTGTATAATTAACCCTTTGCACTCGATTGGTGACTCCGAGGCACCACTTCAATTATTCCGTCACCCTCTAAATTAATGTTTACAGCAACAAAGTTCAATTTTAGAAAAATTGTTGAACATGAAACTGTTGGTACGAATCACAAGAGTTAATTTGGTACATATAAAATACACTTTGTCGCTTAAATTGGAAATACTGTATAGCAGAAAAATGATTTCAGATTAACAGTTAAAATGGCTTCGAGTGCAAAGGGTTAATAAATATGATGGGGATAGTACAGTCTTGGAAGCGTCGATACAATTATTCCTGATGACGTACAAGATCCAACAGGATCCACAAAATCGAATGAAACGAATTTATATATAAATGAATATATTAATACATAAATGCACGCTCGACAATCAGAACGTAATCCAGCCATTTAAGTCCGCCGCTCTTCGTCACATCAGATCTGAAAAATCGAAGAGTTTAGGAAGCGTACGATAATTACGCGGCCTCGAGCTGAAAGCGCGACGAACCCCCATTGGCGGGGCGAGGCCCTCTCGGTCGTCGCAGGCATCAGAAAATTACAATAACATCTCGTTACCGTGGTCTGCTGGCGTAGGAACCCCCAAAGACCGCCGATTCCACCACGGTAAACTGTCTTCGAAGGTGTCCGGGACTGCGATAGCCGGCGGCTATACGGTGCTCCGTGGTTGGAGGGCCGCGCGCGGCCATTGTAATTTTGACGGTGCGCGACACAACAACGGGGGCCGGCTCGGAAAATAAACGACACGTGAGGAAGAAACGGGCCGTGGCGAACGATTAAACGTCCGTCCGATGTCCATCAATATCGACGCGACCCGGCGCACCGTACGCGAGAGACGTTCGCCCGAAGGACGAGATTGCCGAACGGTTTTGCACGCGACCGGCAAAGATATCCCCCCCGGACGCCAATAGCGGACAATGCCGGACTGTCGGCATTATGGGGGACATTGTCGCCGGCGTGATATGAGCCCTGTTGCCTCGGGTATACAAGCGGCAATATCGTGGTCTACCTCCTGCGGCCTTTGTGACTTCTTTTGCCCGGATAGAGATCGACCTACGCGATGGATGAAGTGGACCGGGGTTTGTCTTTGTGCGAGGCGATCCGGGAACGTGCTCGCATGCTAATGGAGAAGAGCTACGTGCTAGATTATATCTCTATTGTAATTAGTCTGCGAGTGCTTTATAAAAACTTCTCGGTTCTACTTTCCTTCCCTTTGAAATGGGATACATTTTTATAAGTCGACGAAAGCGATATAAATTTTGTTCAGATGGTAGCAGAATTAGTTAGAGGGTTAGAGGGATTAGTTTACCAGACAGCGGCTAAGCAATTCTCTTCAAAAATTGTTATTGGATGGCTTGCTAACTGAATTAATCCTTCACATTCGAATAATCACTCTATAATAGTCTATTAATAGTAATATAGTCACTTCTCTTAAGAATTTTTTACACTGTTGAAATCTACGTCTAATAAATATAAAAATTTACATCGACAGATATAAAACTTTATATAAACAGATATAACAATTTATATCTATTTTTACCCTATTAAAATTTATATCTAATAAGTTCCTAAAAAATATATAAAAATGTACATGAGCAACTGAAGTTAATATCAAACGTGTGATGTGAAAATAATTGTTAGAAAATTTGTAGCTTCGAAAAAATATCTTATTCTTGGACTTAACGTTGCTTAAAGTGTAAAGAGTTAAAAAATATTTCAATTTTTTAATTTCAATTTCATTAGAAAGAACAATTTATAATAAAGATCTAACATTCATTACAATTGTTACTTAGCTAATTTTTACAGCAATGTAAACATATATAAGTTAGTGTATAAATAGCGTCTTAAATTATTAGGAAACTATCAGCATTATTCAATAGTTGCAACACGCGTTACGCTGTTAAATTACACGAGCACGATCGGCAGTCGAACCACGGCTGTTAGATCGATTGTTTACCTTCCGCATCTGGTATAACTAATATTAAAGATCGTCCTCGTTTGCGTGCATTCAGGATCGTGCCCCGTTCGACAATGCCTTAGGCTGACGAATCAAAAAAGGCTGCCCCTTTAGGGACTATTTGAAACTATTAGCGGCGATGAACTGAAACGCTCGCGTCCGGCTTAATGAAACTATAATAATCTAGGGGAGACGTGATTGAATCGTGCGATCGATAAATCAACCGTAAAAATGTCCGTCGTCGGTCTTCCCGATAGATCGAGTCGTTTAACGTGTTTTATTTATTTAGAATTCTAAAACATTTGTGGAAAGCATTGTGATAATTAAATATCTGCGAAATGGAAGCAGTAATTATTTCGATATCATTTTATTTATTTAGAATTTCAAACCGGTCGTGGAGAATATTGTGATAATTAAATATACCCGAAGTGGAAGCAGTAATTATTTCGATTTCATTTTATTTATGGATTCTATTTATTTAGAATTTTAAAACGGTCGTGGAAGGCATTGTAATAATTAAATATATCCGAAATGGGGACAGTAATTATTTCAATATTATTTGCACGATGCCGTTGTAATTTGTTCAGTCGTAAAAATAAATTGAACCCCTTGTTCTAATTACGTCTTCCAGAGCGACGTCGATGAATGCTAGATCTTTATTATATTTAATTAATATAATTGAATAAATTGATTAATAATAATAATAAATAATTATACTAATAAGTTGACTACGCTCGTTCTTGCCTAATTTTATATGAATCTATATTGGAAATTTTAAGCTTTCGCGACCAGAATTATTTCATTAAAATGATATTAATAATAAATATTTCATTCCGTGTCGAGATTGTCCCCGTTTACTTTAATTCCCAAATTTCGATGGCAGAGAATTCAAATTTCGTTTCGATTTACTAGAAAATAATTGACAGCTATATTTATCGGCTCGTGCACGAAACACGTTCGTCTCGATTCCGTCTCTTTATTACAGCGCAAGGGATTAAGATAGTAGAGTGGGGGGGGAGAGGTGTTCGATACGGAGAAGTGCGTGTATTCATGGAAATAACGGCTCGATTCACGGTGATCGTCTTTCGCCACGGGTTCCTGTTTTTTTTTTTCTTTTTTGTCCGAAAGAAAGACAAGCTGCTCGGCCCGTTTATCTTTCCCACAGAAGGACCGACGATAACGCTTTACTTATCGGCACTTCCGCAAATCGATTACACAAAACCAAGGTGGAAGGAAGAAGGGTGATCCCGGGGTTGTCGATTACGAGACAGAAAACGCAGACCGGAGACTTTCCTTATATTCCCTCGAAATGCAGTCGGAATATCCCGTCGCCGAATACGTGCCGGCTTCTTATATGAAAATTTTGATCGAAATTCCATTTTCTGCAAAGAAATTCCTTTGTCGATATTCAGTTATTAGTAGCTGGAAATTATGCGATCGATAGTTTGATCATTAATTATTATAAATGCATGGATATACCATTTTCTATCGAATTTGGATTGTCTTAAATTTAATATAAAGTGATAAAGAAAAAGGTTAGGTATGGTTGCTCTAGTTAATAATATACCTGTTGAAACAGTTAAAAAGACTGGTTTCCGATTTTTTGCTGATAAAAATAACTTTTTAGCATATTACATAATTTAGTATATTATAATGCACGAGCACATATCATAATAAAAATCGTAGCAAGATTAAGCAAAACCATACATGTAATTGCTATGAAACAATCTAATTATATATAGTAATAATATAACATTATACAGTAATACTTTAACCACGTTTAGGTTATGTTAAGGTAATGTTAATTTAGTATATTTATTTATTTCAGCCTCATGACTGAGAAATTGAACTTGGCTTGCAAACACCTAACAATATTCCTCCATCTTAACTTTTCATTTTTTACATTTAAACCCTTTCATTTTCAGTCCCTTATACCTACTGACTAAAATCCACCTTCTACCCTTCTCCTTCCATTGCACCTGCTATGCCTTTACTTTTCCTTTAGTCTCTTACCCTAGAATCCTAACAATGCCCCCTCCTTTCCCCTTTCTCTTCCCCGTCTTTTTACTTTGCCCAAACAAAATGTTAATTTAGCATAAAAGAGCATCGACAAGCGTCGAAAAGCGATATTCGAGCGCGGGGGGAGGTTAATTCACGTTGCATTCCGGTCGCAGCGAAGACGAGAACCGACGCATTCCGCGCACGTTTCCGAAACGTAAAAATAATCGCGGCATCGGCGCGAAATTGAAATTTGTCGAATAATGCGGCTGAAAAACGGTGAATGGTCAAATCATAAACGTCGAACAAAGAGCATTGTCTCCGTCCGGGCCCATTCAAGTGTTTTCTATAATATTATGTGGCCGATTCTATATCTATTTTAATTGGCCGTCTATTCAACCGCGACGCCATTGAAATCCTCCGATCTGCGGAAAATCGTGTCCGCGATTTTTCCCCAATAAACGATGATGCATACCGCGAATTTAATTTCGATTTTACCGTCGACCGGTTCGGTGGAGGGGAGGAGGGGAGGAGGAAGCGAGGGCCGCGGCTGGGCTCCCGTGAATGTAGATTACACCGTAATGTATGTTTTCAGCCATTGTGAATCCTTTTTTTTATGAACCGGCAGCGGAAAGGGCCGATGGAAATCGATAATTGGAAAAGAGGGCCGTTGTCGCGACAAAACCGGCCG
>NC_135780.1:9591305-9598583 GCF_028453695.1 Augochlora pura
CTCTACGTATTTTTATTTGCGTTACACAGTTTATGGAAATAATCTAAAAATAATATCTAAAGAAATATCTAAACGAAAATACAGTTTGTAAATTGAAATCCCATAACCCGGAGGATCGTGCAACAAAAGAAATTGCATTCTTCCATGTGACAAAGTCTGGGGATGTTTTTCGTGGATGACAATAGGAAAAGCGATAAAGAGAACACAGTCGGTTCAAAGAAGGGATGATAAGATGGATGATCTCTTTCGCATTGTGGTAATACGATTCAGTTCAGTTTTTCTAAGCTGAACACAATATCCCTCGGATCCTTAAATCCTGGCTGAATGTATTATCCAGCCAATGGTCAACTCGCCGACGATTCTAAAAGGAATCAACCCCCTTTCTCGCAGAAATTCAACCCTCCGAATTTATCGACGTTGGTCAGTACAGGTCCCTGTTAAGGGATTTGTTTTATCCGTTGGGGACTATAATAACACGCGTGGTATCAGAGTGGACTTGACATCTTATGGGGTTTTCTGTCATGTGTTCTGACGTACCGACATCTTTAAAAATCAGAGGTTCTCTCGCGTTTAAGAATAAAATTTATTACCAATAATAAATAATTAATTAATAGTAATAAATTTTAGTAATCGTCAAGTTATTATTCTTAGCTGTTTAATGATTATTACAATTTTATTTTATTTACGATTACTTTTGATACTCGTCTATTCTTAAATTCTTGTCTGTTCTCGTCTATTTTTTAATTCAATGTTTGAATAAAAATAAATGGCAGAATTTGAGGTATAAAAAGACTTTTCAAGCATAAATATTTCAAAAAATGATTCCATTAAATCACCAAGTCTGTAAATATTCAGCTATAGAATTAAAAACATATGAAACAATTATACAAAATAATCGATCTTTACTAACAAATTTAAACTTCGTTCATTTGTAAAATTTTGAGAAGGGATTTTTTACGTCGGTAATTATTTTAGAAATCAGTACTAACGACATCTGAGAAGTGAACGAAATATCGTTCGGTCGGTAATTTTGGCGAACAGTTTGGGCGTTTTATCGCTACATATACTGGCGCTGCAAGCTTTCTAATTTCGCTACAATTTTGTTAATAGCGTCCAATTTAAATTTGATAAATCATCAAATTGAGTTGACATTCACGGTTACTTTGATATAATTTATAAATTTATCCGCGTGAGAATATTCGAACTTCTGAGAGCTTAAATTAAAGCTGGAGGATCGTACTTTATATTAGATTGATTTAGGTTTGAAAAGAAATTCGGTGACATGTTGAAAAATTAATAAATGTCGACCATGAATTTGCAGGAAATAATTCGGCATTTGGCAAATGTTTCGATTGTAATACTGAAATTAGCATTAAAATGTGGTGTCGGTCATGAATTTTATTACGATTTAAATTTAGTAGTTAGTCTTAAGAAATCTGAATTACCATGGAGGGCAGAATGCTCCTTTACTATATCGATCATTTTAAAAAGGATAAATGTTTATAATTATCTTTCTCCGTTTATGAGGCTATTATAAATTCGCGTCGCATCCTACTGTACCAGTAACTAGTAATACATGAATATTACACATAAAATAAGGCATCTAAATATTTTTTAACAAATCACGTAATTTATTAAAATTCATATAAATAAGTTTACAACTTGCTAACGTCCCCTTACTACTTTTAATAGCAACATTAGTAGTACATTACAGGAATCCTCCTTATTAACCGCTACTAAACTTGATCAAGAAATTAATTGTAACAACAGCAGATAATTTAAAATATTATCCAAACCCTCAAAATATCGCACATCCTTTAAAAATAAAAATCTAAATCTACCAACGACATAATTAAGTTACCTATAATAAAATATAGAAATGGCAATACATATTTTCCAATTTTTGCTAACTAACGTTTTCTTTTTTAATAACGTTTTTTTAATAACAATTCCCCAAAATACAATTTACGTGAAACAACGAGCCGCTGATCATGCCCGGCGACCGTCAAAGGAGCCGCGGCTTTACATTCACGATCGGGTCGACAAAAATGGTTCATCATTCGCGGCGGGTTGTCGCGTTAATTGTAACACCACAATCGCGTTAACGCGCGCTGTAACGAGTTCGATTGCGTTTACAAATCCGCGTTGGTCGCAAATGACGTGCCCGACCGCCGTGCCGCGATGAAAATCGAATCGCCGCGTTCTTTTTTTCTTGTCCCTCCCCTCGCCGCAATTTTTTTTCTCCTTTTCATCTCGAAAACAGACCGGACCACCGTGTCAGTGTGTCGACGCGCTTAATTGGCTCGTTATATTAATTGAATTTCATTACACGCGGTCGAACAATGGCGGCTCGTTCGCCGCGCGGAATTAAACGAACGGATAGAGGCGCGTTCGAACGGCGAAAAATGTTTCACAAGCCGGTTGATCGGACGCGCACCGGCTCAAAAAACCCCCGGGATAATTCAACCGGACACAAAACGACGCCCGGCGCCGCTCTGAAAATATTTTTACGCGTACGCGACCGAAAAACGCTTCCGTCATTCCCGGCGATTCGATCGCTAATTAAAAAAGAAGAGAGAGAGAGGGGGAGAGAGAAAAAAAGAGAGAGAGAGAACGATATCCGATGATCGTCGTTCGTACGGAAATTTTTATCGCTCGACACTTTCGATTTTTTTTTTCCACGCGATTCTTACGCGATCGCGATTGTTCGATGCTTTTGGGCACGATTATCGTATTTCGCTTGGATATATATAACAGCGATAGATTATTATTAATATTAATACGCACTGATGCATAGGGGGTGGATTGCTTAATTAGGATTGGTTTACTGAAATGTACTTTCTGTATTTAATGCAAACTATTGTACAGTGTTAGTATTTAGCAGCAGTTAGGTAGATTTAAAACTAGTTTATAGGTATATGGCTAAAAATTCATGTTTTGTGACAGGACTTTTTAATAATTATGATTTTAAAATATTCTATTTAATTGATGCTTATATTACTTATATTAATTCATATTAGTATGTTTCTTTGAAGAAATTTGAGACACGGAATACTAATTTATCGATTTTGATGGACAGAAATGTTTGCGCGAAGCCATATTTATTTTTTCCAAAATAATTCTCTCGTTAATACTATATTATTAGTAGTAGTATTACATTATTATTATTATTAGTACTATATTAATATTATTATGCTATATTACTATTATTAGTATTATATTACAATTATTAGTGCTATATTATTATTATATGTATGTATATTTATTTTTTCGAAAATAATTCTCTCGTTAATACTATATTATTAGTAGTAGTACTATATTATTATTAGTACTATATTAATATTATTAGTGCTATATTACTATTATTAGTGCTATATTATTATTATTGTTAGTACTCTATAATTTTTAAGAGATCCTTTGGGAACACAACATTTGATACGAAATATATGCTATCTCCGACCAAATTTCTTTGTTTTGCGTCTTTGTTAAAATAGCTTCGAGCGCAAAGGGTTGAAAGAAAAAGCCCAATATCCCTATTCGTAGTCCGACTACAAGACTCTCACTAGCGAAACGCTTACTTCGAATAAAAAATTGCAACTAAGAAACGCACGATCTCGAAGTCATTGTCCTCAGATCTAACGCAGTCCTCGTCGAACATTTTTCCTAAAGGATGGCGGCAAGAAACGAAGGGGTCGCTCGCAGGTGTCCCACGTCCCCGATTAAACGCGTCTCCTCTGTAAAAGCGCAGCCGATACGCGGACGAGACGCGCCGAACGTTCCGCTCGTCGCTTCGTCGAAGCGCGAGCGGCGAGAACCGTATTTTTCCCGGGTTTTCCAGCCGGTGCGGACGACAACGGCGCGCGGGTCTCTCGTCGGTTAGGTGTGCGCCGTGTGCCGACAGTACGGCGTTGGGAACCCGGGGTGTGCCGGTGGACAGGAGGGGGGGGGGAGGAGAGGGAACGCGGAATCGACAGGCGAAGGGTGTCGGGGAGCGGTTGTCAACTGCGAAAAACCGCGGCGGGTCGGCGATTCTCAATGTGACGCGCCACCTTCGAGCGTTTTCTCGAAATTGATTTATGTCCCACACCCCGCCCCCCCTCCCCCCTCCCCCCTTCGACGGCGAGCGCGGGCCATTGTCACCCGGCGGTCCGTCATTGTCCATTCAAACAAATTGACCGCCGGCCGGACCGGGCCGCGCGCATTGTCGCTCCATTGAACAATCTGCGGAGAGAAAAGAGAGAAAAATGGCGATGCGCGCCGCGCCAGATGCCGGAGGAAAAACCCTCGCACACACCGTTCGGGCACGCACAATGTCGACCCACTGGCCTCGTCTGTCCGCCGTGTGTCTTGCACACGTTCGGTTTCTTCCACCGAGGAGATCGTAAATCGTCGTCGGAGATCGCCTGTCCCCGGTCAGCTTCTTCTCCGTTTTCCGCAGAAACGACTCTCTCTCTCGCCGATCGAACGCGACTCGTGCCCTCGTTATCGAACTAGTCGACATCTCGTCTATTAACCCTTTGCACTCGAGGGGCGACTCTGCGGCACCACTAAAATTCTTCTATCGCGTTCCAAATAATTTTTATACCATCATGGGTTACATTTAAAAAATTATGAAAAATGATACTGTCGATATGAATTACAAGAATCAATTTTATATTAAAAATTATTAAAATAATATAAAATGGGAATATTGTAAGGCAAAAAGGCTATTTCAGATTTCCAGTGAAAATGGCTTCGAGTGCGAAGGGTTAAAATATAATTGGAATAATGAAAACAGTAGAAGGATTTAACCCTTCGCATTTCAGGCCATTTTAAGCCTAGATCTAAAATAGCTGTTTTATATAACATAGTACAATTGAGTCAAGCACAAAAGAAATTGAGTCTAGCGAATCGCAAAACTGTTGAGCTTTTAACAATCTTTTAACCCCTTCGCGTACCATTTTCTTCATAGTTACTGCGATTAGGTATTTTTCAATTGGTATAATTTCTTAAAAGAGACAGGACATTAATGTTTATTCCATGCCTGAATATACTGAACTGTTTAAATATTAATAACAAGGCATTTTATTCCGACTTTAAGGAACAGAATAATATTTATACTTAATAATTTATTACGACTAATTTCCATCGCGAGTCTGACTAGTCAAAATACGGTAAGGGGTTAAATAGAAGTAATAGATAATAGGTTAAATAGAATAAATCTTTAATAATGTGAAAATTATATTGGAAATGACGTAACGATTTTTATTGGCGCCACACGATTGCTAAGGGTTGCGAGTACTGTCACATAATTTCCAATAGATTACAGCTATCGAACGAAGGTATAAATTCTTATTCAAATTTTTACTTCGCGTGAGAAATTCGTGTAAATAACTAGCAACGAGCACGTGACAATTTTACAATCCTCGTCGTCGGATTCATATCGCGTTCGACGGATTCGAAACGTTTTCCTTTGCTCCAGCCGAACAGTGGTCGCGACGCGAAGAATATTTCGCGCGAACAGTTGCCGGCGTTGAAATAATTAAGACAAAGTCAATTTAGCGTCTCGAAGCAGCGGATGATTTATTAAACCGGGGATATTAAGCTGCTCCGTTGCGCCGCCTCGGCGGCCACAAAAGGCCGCTCGCGGCCCTCTCGACCCAGTTAATGGCAGAGGAACGGATCCGAAACAAGAATCGAACGCGTTCCATTCACCGCTGACCCCGTAAAACCTGCAAGAAACGTGTCCGATTGTTGGTCTTAATTAGCAGAATTAAAACCGACGTGACGCGGCAACATGCTTCCTTTTTTACCCCCGTGCTCATCCCCCCTCCTCCCCGTACCCCGTCTTCGGGATTGGTTCCGGGGGGGAGGACCGGTGTCCACCATTCTGTTCCGAACGAGCGCTCTCCTCTGGAAGGGCAGTTTTTGTCTCTCGGGCCGAGAGAGGAACGCGATTCAAGGGGGCCAGTTTCGTTCGGGTCTCCGATTGGACGGCGTGGCCGCGCGAAACAAAAAGAAAGCTAGCTGTTACCGACCGCCCAGCGCGGCCGAAAGATACTCCGCGCGCGGCAAGTGATTCTCCTTGTATCGTTGACCGCCGGCCGCCATATTGGTGTTACAATGCCGACGAGCGATAGACGGGAAGGATCGCTCGACCATGAAACCGTCGACTCGTGTCGCAATTTCTCCCCGTTCCCGACGTATGCACATTAAAACGGAAACATTCTCGAATTAACATTCCTCGTCGCCGTGAAACGGAGATGCGTTTTTATGGCGGAGAGAGATCGTTAGAATGTTGGAACCGTCGGCCTTGAAACCGAATTGCGACACGCTGTTCGAGAGACGCGTTAGAAATATTCTCCACCGTCTCGTTTATTTAGGGAACTTTCTGTCTGAACACAATTTTTTGGTTCTGTTCTTTTTTGCAAATTTAAAATTGACAAACTTGTTCCTCTTAGCAAATCCCTTTTTTGGTCGGTTGTTCTTCGTTTTCTTAGGCAATGCATGCGAACAGATCTAAAGACGTCTTTTCGACTAATTCATGTCATACTATGAACAATCTACTCACACATTTAAATATGATTTCATTGTCTTCAATATCGACAATGTAATGACATTGTAATTCTTGCAGTGACAGTATGTCGATCACTACTTGGCACGAAGTTAACTATGAAGTCGCTCAATATCATGTAACCCCTTGCACTACGACCCCTTTAACGCTGCGTTGATTAGCATTTATTTGTTTTTAATATTTTTCTTAGTAAGGCCAAGCAATTTCTGTTTCTTTTTGTCTTTATTTTGTCTTTCTGATTGTCTATATTTAGTTTAATTTCTAAACTCTGATAGCAGAAGAATTTATTTTTTTATTTCGATGTATTGAAGAAATTAACCCTTCGCGCTCGAGTGGTGACTCTGACGCACCACTAAAAATTGTTACATCGCGTGACAATATAGTATTCAAATTGTCAAACCTGTTCATATATAAACAGTGTTCAAAGCGTGATTATTGTATGAGTCACAAGGCTCAACTTCACCCGCAGAAAATTCCATGAATCATACGAAATAGAAACACTGTACAGATCAGAAGGAATAGTTTTAGATTTCGAATTAAAATGACTACCCTTTGCACTCGAATGGTGACTCTGAGGCACCATCAAAATTATTCTATTCCGTTCGATAATAATTTTTATAATAATAAAGTTGAGATTTAAACAAATGATTGAGTAGTGAAATTGTTGCTATAAATCGCAAGAATCAATTTCGTAGGCGCAAAGGTGCACTTTATTGTACAGAATA
>NC_135780.1:9598683-9639341 GCF_028453695.1 Augochlora pura
TCGCAAGAATCAATTTCGTAGGCGTAAAGGTGCACTTTATTGTACAGAATACAAATACTATGAGCCAGGTGAATTACTTGATATTTTTAGATGAAAAATGGCTTCGAGTGCAAAGAGTTCACAATGTCCATATTTAGTATATCTTGCGTATAATCTGTATCTGACTCGTTATAACGGTGCAAGGGGTTAACAGCGGAGGACAATTTCTATCGCTTCATTCACCATGCTCGTCTCTGAAATTTCCGAAAATTCAAAACCGAACAATCCTTTCACCCCGAGCATCTTATACTAGCTGTTCCACCTCTCTCCCCCCCCCCCCCCTTCCCCCGAACACGCACGGTGTCCCGGTTTTCCAGGCGAGTCCGCGCGCTCCTAATTTCGACTCCGCGTTCCCCGCGAGACGCATCTCCCCGGCCGCTTCTTGAACTTTTCCTCTCGTCTCTTCTTCACCGGCAGTTTCTCTGTGCCCGGCTTTTCCACTCCACTCGTTTCTCTTTCTGCCCCGCGTGGTATACATCCACCTTCGAATCGGCGCACCCCCTCCTCCCGTCACCGTCGCTACGTCCGCCCGCCCCCTCCTCTCGCGACTTCCACCCTTTTCCCAGTCGCGAAAGCCGCCGTCTTTTTCTTCCCCGTTGGCTGCTTTAGAAGTTGACAAAAGAACATCGCGGCGGAGTCAAGATGGCGGAGGGATCTCGAGGTAGCAGAAGCACCGCACGCCTCTGTCCCCTTTTATTCCCCGGACCCCCCCGGTCGCTACCTCCTCCTCCTCCTCCACTTCCTCCTCCTCCTCCTTCTCCTGCTCATCCACCTTCTCCACCTTCGTCCTTCCCAGCCTCCTACTCTCCCTCCTCTCTCTCTCACTCTCTCTCTCTCTCTCTCTCACTCTCTCTCTCGCTCTCGCTCTCTCTCTTCCCGGTAACCTTCACCTCCTCCACCCGGCCGGAGCATTGTTGCCACGAGCAGGAGAGACAAAATGAACCCGATTGTTAGTCCGGGAGGCATCATAATGAACGCCCATTCACCAGGAGACACCAAATGAGCTCCCGCGTCTTGTCCCGCGGCTTTGTCCACGATACTTTTAATTCTCTGCTCCCCCTTTGTCTTCTTTCTGGAGGCTCCTGCGCTCGACCTGCTATTTTCTTTCCTGCTCCGGCTCGGGTCCCCCGCGTCCCTGTTGATACAGCGAGTCCCATAAGTATTCGTGCACCCCCCCCCCCCCCCACCTTTAAAACGGTGTATGACTTTTCTCAAACTGTACCGGATTACTCGGATTTTTTCTGGATGCTAAAGTTGACCAACGGTGACCAAGATACTGTTATTTAACCCCTTCTCGTGAAGGAGATTTATAACAATAAACTGTTAAGTATGAATGTTCATTCGTTCCTTTAAGTAGAAACCGAATTTTATTCTCTTGCCATCAATATTTAAACATTCGAGTAGATGTAAGCGCACGGTAAATATAAAATTCCTTTTTTTTCTAAGAAGTTAGTGCGATCGAAAAAAAATTCTAATCGTAGTAATTGTAAAGAGAATGGTACGGCAAGGGGTTAATTCTGTTTATTGTCTTGGTTGACGGATACAACTCGCAAGATTTAACTTTTCTGTTGAAGCTGACAATAAGGGTTTGAGAAAGGCGATTTGTCTCGATTAATATGTTCGTCGCCGACAATTAGACACTAAAATCCCCACATAATTGAAGCAATTTAATGAATTAAAATAAAACTAAAAAGTTCACATTTATCATAGGGGATGACATTAGGATCTCTTTCGCATTCGAAAAATCATAGTCGAATTCATTTTGCTCAAATATATTGCAGTAAAAATAAATTTTCCAAATTGGCCAGAAATTAGTGTCACCCAGATATGGGTGACGCGGCGACGAACGTGTTAAAAGAGAAAAAGCTCTCGTTTAATTAATAGTTGAAAGAGGAGAGATTTTGGGAAAAAATGTCTTAGTATTAGTCATTATATAGTAAACGAGTTCCTTTAACCCCTTGCCGTATTTCAACTAGTCAGAATCGTGACGGAGATTTGTATTAAAATCCTGTTAACTATGACTATTATTCTGTTCTTTTAACCCTTTGCACTCGAGTGGCGACTCTAAGGCACCACTAAAATTATTCTATTTCTTTCCAAAATAATTTCTGCAACAATAAGGTTTAGATTTAAAAGATTGTCAAGTAGTAAAACTGTTGGTAGAAGTTACACGAATAAATTTTGTATGCATACAAATTTATTTTGTTAAATAGAATGGTAATACCACGAACCAGAAAAATTATTTCAAAATTTACAGTTAAAATGGCTTCGAGTGCAATGGGTTAAATTGGATTAAAACTCTGTTCCCTTGCAATCAATATTCAATCACTCTAGTAAACGTAGACACACAGTAAATAGAAATTTTCTTTTTCTCCTAAGAAATTATTATAACAAAAAGGTACCTACCATTGTAACTATGAAGGAAATGATACTTCATGGGGTTAATACTTAAAGAAAATGCGGATCACCCGGTCCAGTTTCAAACAAAATTATACCGTTTCCAAAGGGTTACGAATACTTACGTGGCACTGGCTGTACATCCATCCTCGCCACCGCCAGCTGAGAGACTTTCTTCCTGCACCCTTCCCGCCCCCACCCTTTTTTTCCATCCGGGATTGAGTTCCGCGACTGCCCGGAACCAATACGCCGCCGCGTTGTTCCGCCGTTCTTCTTCCAACCTCGCATCGACGACGGAACGAACACACCGGGTAATGCCTCTCCCGGTTTATTGCTCCTTCCGACGGGGACTTTGATTCGAGCTTCGATTTCTGCTCATTTGTTCCTTTGAATTTTCACCATCCGACCCGTTACGCTCGCTTTCTACGCTCGTTCCCAACCATCGATCCCAACCAACCCACCCACCGCCTTCCGCACCCATCCCCCCCCTCCCCCCCCCCCCCCTCGTTCGTCCGTCATCGTTCTTCACCCCGTTCGTTCTTTTAAACGCTCTCGAGGAAACGATCGAAATACGGCTTCTTGTTACGGCGGCCGGCACCTTTAATTAGTTCACATCGTCTGCCGTCCTGATAAACTGTTCCTGCAACGAATTTTTATTTTAATAGAGAATTTTGCGCAACCTGTGCTGCAAATTTGCTGCCATTTTGGCGACGCAACGAGGTTGGCGATTCTCGCAATGATTCCAGATCAAGAATTTCTTTTTGGAGAATCTGCATCGATGGTATTTTATGCAAAATTTTGTCGTATAACAGAAGCTATTTTTGGTGAATTTATTGTATTTATTCTTCCATTTATTTGTTCTACTCATTTGACTATTCTTTCATTATTTCTTGAATAAAAATGCTAATTTTTGTATTATTTATTTTAAGATTGCTGCATTATTCTACACCAAATTCTGCCTTACACCAGAACCTATCTTTAGTCAATTTTATTGCATTTATTCTTCCATTAATTTGCTGTATTCATTTATCTATTCTTTCATTGCCCTTTCATTTTTTGAATAAAGCAGCGTAGTGTATTATAGCTAATGACAATGATAATGACGTAAGGGAGGTTCTCCTGATCGTGGCAAACGAGAAATGTTATTGGTTGCTAATTTTTGTATCGTATACATTTATTATTATAATATTTAACTGCAATAATTGCAATAATATATAATAATATTGTATATAATTTATTATTGTAAGGCTGTCCCATCTTTTTACATCAAACCTACCTTTTTATCAATTTCATTGCATTTATTCTTCCACTCATTTGTCTATTCTTTCATTGCTTTTACTCTTGAATAAAAAAACGTAATATACTATATCTAATTAATCGGTTAGTTACCTTCTTCAGTGAACAATCTTGACAGCATAAAACATCCAATGCAACATGATGAAGCATCCAATTCCAAAATACTTTTCCAATCATACACAGCTTCAGTGAACGCGTCGTTCCAACGTGATCGCCGTCGCCAATAAATTCCATCTACGATCACGCTGTTTATTCGGGGATGATCCGCGACGGTGCGTTTCCGCTCGAAGACCGAAGGGCGTCGCCGTCGCGGCGGCGTGCGACAAAACGCGCGCCGAAAGAAGACACAGCGAGCCTCGCGCGTTTCCGCGAGACAGGGCACACGGTTGCTAATCCGTTGCTTGTAACTCGAACATTATGGATATCGTTGTTTGTACAGCCGCCTGCTGGCTGTCACGGGGCGGCGGCGGCAAGGAGGCGGAGACGGCGCGATCGATGCATTTATGCATGACGCGCGCGCGGATCGAGCAATAATATTTTCGTTCTCCTTTCGCCTTCCGCGGCCGCACACGCTTAAGGAGCCCGGGGAACGCGGCCGCGAGCCGCGGACACAATGGCCCGTGTACAAATAGAAAGTAAACCGAGAGCGGTGAACCCCGTGGCTGTTTTTCGGCCCCTCGACGATCGCGGACGACGATTTTTCGGGGATCGAGAGCCGCCACGATCGCGCGATACCTTTTCAATCAAGGGAAACGCGGGAACGTTGTTTATACGTTCGTTTGAGTCGGTTGGAATAATGACCCTTTGCACGGTGACTATTTTCACGCTGCGTTGTTTAGCACTTGTTTGTCATCGACACCTTGTCGTAACATTTTCTTTACAATTACTGCGATTAGAATATTTTCGATCCTACTAATTTACTTAGAAGAAAATGGAATTTTATATTTATCGTGTGTTTACATCTACTCCAATGTTTAACCCTTTGCACTCGAAGCTATTTTAACTGTAAATCTGAAGTAAAATTTCTGGCTCATAGTATTTCCATTCTAAGGAAACAATTCTAACAATTCTACGAACTAAATAAATAACATCCTTTCACGTAAATCCTTTTTTAATCCTTTGCAATCGAGCGGTGATTCTGAGGCACCGCTAAAATTTTTCTGTCGCGCTCTAAAATAATTTTTATTTTAACAAAGTTTAAATTTAAAAAATTGTTAAACTGGAACTGTTATATGTACTTTTTCTCATAAATTGGATACGCACAAAATGTACTTTTTCTCATAAAATGGAGACACTGTAAGCCATACAAATTATTTTAGATTATCAATTAAAATGGCTTCGAGTGCAAAGGGTTAAAAGCGCAACAGCAAACATGACAATAACGCGACAGATTATACCAGGTATTCGAATAAAACAGATGCAATCTAGTGCTAGGAAACTAACAAGGAAACATTATTATTTGTCCACTGGACGGGTGTTTTATAAAATTATTGTCACGTATTTTCGACGGGCGTTTTATAAAATTATTGTCACGTATTTTCGACGATATTCTCAAAAATCGCGTTTCAGTGAAAGGGGGCGCCGATGATCCGTGAACGGTTCTAGGGACACCTTTCGCATCGGACGACCCATAAAAGACGCTCACCGTGAAGAACAATTTATTAGCTATTGTGGGAACAATGTCAATTTGTTGAGGTCCCACTGTCTGCCGACCCTGCCTCTTCACCAGAACGCAGTTGCCGCTCGCAACAGAAAGAGAGAGAGAGAGATAGAGGGAGAGGGAGAGGGAGAGAGGGATGTTTCCTCTCGAGGGTGAGAAGGTAATTCACAGTCATTTCTGACTGCATTGACCCGGTATCGATCACTTTCGGCTCGATTTTATGCGATTAGACACGGTGCCGTGCATCGACGTGCCAGACGGAAAAACCAGGGGGTTCGTATACCTTTCTTCGACCGGTGGCATCGTACTTTCGGATTCATGACACTTTCCTTTCGTTTCCCGCGTCAATCCTGACACAACACGGGGATGGAAAAAATGTGTTGCGTCAGGGGTACCTTCGATTCTTTTTTTTCTTTTTTTTTTATAGAAGGTGGGGTCTAATTTGGGGGTCCGGAAGAATGGAGCGTAATCGAGGCCTTGTTTACCTGTGCTTGGACTGTTGGGGGCTACTTTTAACGTTCGAGTAGTTTAAAAAATTTCGAATAAATATTTGTCTGAGATAATAGGCCTTTTAGTCGAATATTTTATTCGAATACTTTATTATTCGACACGAGTGACTTTACTCGAATAATTTTGGACGGTAACGTCAACGAAATAATTCGATAAACTATGGAACTATACTATACCTGTTGGGGGCTAATTTTCTAAATGAACGTTCGAGCAATTCAAAAAGTTTCGAATAAATATTTATGTGAGATAATGCACTTTTAGTCGAATAATTCATTATTCTTCACAAGTGATTTTACTCGAATAATTCTGAACGATAACGTCAACGAAATAATTCGATAAACTATGAAACTACACTATACCTGTTGGTGGCTAATTTTTTAAGTGAACGTTCGAACAGTTCAAAATGTTACGAATAAATATGTATATAAGATAATTGTCCTTTCAGCCGAATATTTTATTCGAATAGTTCATTATTCGTCACGAGTGATTTTACTCGAATAATTCTAGACGGTAATATAAAAAAAATAATTCGATAATCTATGAAAATACTCTCTAGATATTCTATTATTTTCATTCAAATCAATTACTTTTTATATGAACTCCTATACTAGTAAATTTTTATTCGAATAACATCCTACTCTTATCATGATTTATTATAATTTCTTACTTAAATTTTAATTCGATGAAATGCTTATTCGACAGTGTCGTCTAAAATTTTATTTCCCAGTCTTTATAATAAAATAATCTAGCTTTTGGTAAATTTTTATTCGAATAAAATCCTATTCGACCTAGACTATTACCTAGATTTATTATATTTTCTTATTTAAATTTTGATTCGATGAAATGCTTATATTCGACAGTGTCGTCTAAAATTTTATTCGCCGGTCTTTACAATAAATCTAAAAAGTCTTTATAATAAAATAATATAATTATAATTAAATAATTATATTATAGTCTTTATAATTAAATAAAATAATCTAGTTTTTATAATAAAATAATTTAGTCTCTATAATAAAACAATCTAGTCTTCATAATTCGGTAATAAAATTTAAAAATAGCCGAACTATTCGACGAACTAGGGGAAGTAAGTTCGAGCCGCGACTAAAATGGCGGAACAGAAAATATTCATGGAAAAGGGGGTCGAAGAGCTCGCGATCTTCGATCGTCGCGGCGATCCGCTGATGGATCCGCGAACGAAGACGATCGAGAAGAGACAGTCGATTCTCTCGGCGGAGAGAAAAGATGGTTTGACGTAGCGAAGCGGGATGAGGGGGAGAGGAGGGGGGGGGGGGAGGGGGACGCCGGTGGTGGTGTCTTGAGCCTTTGGACAACGGCAGCCGTAATAAGAATAGATGGCTTCCCTCGATTCCTGAATGGTTGACTATTAGCAACGAGCCGTACCGGCGACAATGAGCCCCGGCAAACTGATAAATTATACCACGGGTGTATCCGCCGGTGCACCGGCCGCAGGTAAATAGAATTAATCACGCTATAGAAGAGCGGCGCGACGCGCGGGCCCGCAAGGCCGTGTGTGCTCGCGCGAGCTACCAGCCAATATAACAACGTGACTACACATTTTCGCGAGCCCGACTGTCTCGATCTTTTCTCCGTCGCCTCTCCCCCCTCCCCTTCTCGCACCCCCTCCTTTTGACCGCCTTTTCTTCGACGGAGAGGTAAAACGGGGAACTTCAAAGACGGATTCGTGTGTTACCTATTTTGCTGCAGCAGTTGCCCTAATAGATTCCCCCAGTCGTCGTTCGTGCAACGTTCTTTCACTTTTCTCCCGGTCGATTGTTCGACGCTCGCTTTCCAAACAGTCATCTTTCGTTTCGTAAGTGTTCGCTCCGGCGGGAAAAATGATTTACGTTCTGTCGTTACATTCTCATTGCTTGTCTTCGTTGTTAAGGTGGCTCATTAACTTCTTCGAGTACTTTGACGAGTCGGACACCTGATGAAAATTACAGTGATCGATTATTCAGATGTTATTCTATTTTTTAAAATTGGTATAACATTCTGGTCAATTGTCATTAATATTTAAGCGTTCGAGTAAATTCTAGCACGGAGTAGATATTAATGTTGTGTCGTTTCGTAGATATGATACCAATTGAAACAATCCTAATTGCATTCTATTTAAATTTTAAGAAAAATATATTTGAACAAAATATAAAGAAATTTAAATACACGCAGTATAATTACAATAACTTGAACTTTTTGAAGAGACTTCAGCAGCTTTTAAATTCATATTCAAATTTAGAATAACATTAAAAAAATTATTATAATATCTAATCGGATCATCAGGCTTTTCAATGACTGAAACGTGTCTAAAAGAAGCTTGATAATTTTCTACTAAATAATATCGCATTATAACTTAATATTAATATCGCATTATAACTTAATATTAATATCGCAGTCTAAATCATTTAAATAATAAAGTATTATACAATAATATAATCTAACGAAAGTTAAAACCAGGCGTGGTTCAAATATAAATGCGAATGATTTTTCCGTAGGTGGAATGACGAGTAGGTTGCAGACGAATTTATAGGATGGTATTTTGTCGAGACAGAAATCTTCGAGGTTGCTTGTTGTTACGGAACGATCGAAATTGTATGATAAGGTGGTAGATTACCGTCGAGTGAAATAGCGTTCACAATGCACTTAACAGATCCCGGGACGCGCAGCACACAAGCCTCTTGATTCGATGTAAAAAAGTGAATCAACGGAATGACCAAGCATTTCGGCAATTCGAATGGACGGATTTAGTCTTCCGAGGCCTGCGACGGGGACACGTGTGCCCCGGCAATTTTAATTGTACATCGTAAATGAAGAGCGTGCTTGCAGCTTGCCGGCTCGAAAGGATTCTTTCTTTAACCCTTGCTTTGCGATTCATTCCCTAAGAAACTTGCATATACGGACAATTTCATCTGGTGCAAACTTTCGTCCGAGGGATGATTATTAAATAAAACTAGAATATTTCCATTTTTATTTTATATATTTATATAATTATTTAGTATGTACATTAAGTCAATGTAACTCAAAAGGCCTTAGTAGTTCGTTAATAAAGAATAATAGTAATAATAAATGTGGAAGAAAATATCTTTCTTTAGTCACAATAAAATCAAGGAGAGAAGTCTTAACCCTTAAATGCATGATGATGTATATTTACATCAGTGTTTTCTTCCGTACATAATTTCATAATTTTTTTTTTTTTTTTAATTTTTTTTTTTTTTTAAAATATACTTTTTGGAAAAAAAATTTTTTTTTCTTTATTTTTCCCTTAATCTATATTTAAGTAACTTTTTGTTTCAATTTATTGTATTTAAAAAGGAAAAATCATGCATTTAAGGGTTAAGCTGATCGAAATTATTGTGGACAAAATTTACAAGCTATTAAAAAATTCCCTTCGAATATTGTTCATTATCTAATAACTTGTTACAACCATAACGGCACAATTTTAAATAGAATAAAGGGAAAGTGAATATTTCAACATTATAATAATTATTTTTGTAGGAATTAGAAGGGATTTATATTATTTTTAAATATTTAAATATCTCATATCCACTTGAAAGGGGTTAAGAAAAATTTCATCTTACATAATTTATTCTTTATAAACCTTTTGTTCTCTATAGACGATCATTTCCGCGTTACAATAATTTCACGATTTATAAAGGGTGTCCCAAAATTCACGCAAGATTTGTATTTGAGCCATTTGTGCGGTAAAGTGTTGCCAACTAAAAAAAAATACAGAATGACAGCTGACAGTTCAGGGTTATTAAAGATGGAGCGCTACACAAAAGAACAACGCATTTTTATTGTTGAGCAATATTTTGCAAATAATGATAAATCTGTGTTTTCTATCAAAATTACTTCTTGCGTGAATTTTGGGACACCCTTTACAACCCTAAACTGTCATTTATCTATAATTACACCGCGCTTCGATGCATCGTCCAAAATACAAAATGGAGAACAAGACGTCGTCGGTGCAACTTCAGCGAACAAGAAAACACCGCGAATACATTACATTTATTTAAAATCGAGAACAATAGGCTCGGATGCTTTTCAAGCAGTGTACACATTACAATTCGTCGACGCGGCGGCCATTTTCCCGGCACGAAAATTGGGATCGACGCTCGGCGGTTTCTCTTCCTTTCGCCGAAACTCTGGGCTCGCGCGCGCATTAATTCGCCAGGGAGATTCTTGTGCCGACTGATTATTCCGGCGACACCGGTTTCGGTTCACGATTGGATGGCCTCTGACCTCGGGGATTCCCCGCGGAACGAAACCGGAAAAAAATCGCGGGAACGATTGAATGGCCTGGAGGCCTCTGCTCCGCCGAGAGGCTCAATGCGATCCTGTCGGGCGCACACGTGGAAACGAGGCTGCGGATACGATAATGGAAAAGTAGCGGGATTGCATACTGGAAGCGACGAAGATGATGCGAGAAACAAAGACCGTTTCGTATATGTATATATACGTACGTATATAGATATATATATATTTATAAATATATATGCGTACATATGTATCTCTGTACATTCTACCTTTTCCCTGCTCTGCTCAGTAACGCGGATTCAGGCAGCAGCACAATCGCGGCAATAGCCTGATTGAAACTCGCCTTAATATGGAATCATTCCTTTGGAACAGCTTGATGATCTGTTCTTTAACCCTTTCGGTATGAGTGCCGGATATATCCGGCGTCCGCGCGACGACCGCTCTGGACGAGCGCCGGATATATCCGGCGCACGTGCGATGACCGGTATAAATAACAGAATTTTATACAAATAAATCTTAATATTTTATATATGTACCTCTGAATATCTCTTAAGTTACAAGCAACACTTTTGTTCAAAAATGTCGTTTTATTAAGCACAGTTTTTTTTTTGACGCTTAGGAAATATTTTCTTATAAAGGAGGACTCGTCGTGTGCGGCGGCAATTTTCGGCGCGGGGCCTCGTACAGCGAGAGTGTCATGGCGGACAGAGTGCTCGTACCGAAAGGGTTAAATAAATGCGCGTACATTAACAATGACAGTAGTCGTTTCAGTTATCTCTTCTGTATTTTGTAAAGTCTTTGACGAAGTCGAGCGTAACAGAAAGACATAATCGAAGTGGAGTTATCGTTAATTATTTATCATATCACGTGATAATTATTTTGTCAAGATTAGGATAGCGGCGCCGAATAATGATCACGCTTTTTCCGCGAACATTTCGCCGATAATCAATGCCGCACGTTACGGCGACTCGGTAGATTGCAAATGGCGGCCGAAGGGATCGCCGCGGCGAACAATACCGGCACTTTACAATCGCAAGCAATCACTATGAAAGCGTGATAATGCCCGGCCGGCGATTCTGTCGCAATTTCCTAATTACGCGTGCTAATAAACGCGCATTATTCGGCCCCCGCCGTTAATCGGTCCGGTCGCGGCCGGCGACGATGATTAGATCGATTCAGGGATAAATCGATTCAGTGATTCTTTCGCGCGAGCCACCTGCCCGCGCCGCGGCTCCCCGCGTAATTCTTTATTAAGTCGGTTTCCCATCTCGTCATCGTCTCTTCATCCGGAGGCCCGGCGGGTCCTTCTTGCAAGATCATCGCGCGTCGATGCGCCCCGCTTTCTGCGCCGCCACGGCCGAGTCATGCATTAAATCGTATTCTCGTATCAAGCGACACACGCTCCGTTGCCTCCGGTTATCGAATCTGTGAGAAAGAATGCCGGATTCGAGCGGCTTGGCCCCCGGGGATCCTTGAACCCCGCCGCCATTTTGCTCGATGCTCGAGCGCCGAGTGTTTAGGTAATGTTTGAATAGGTACAATCATTGGTAGATTCAAATACCAGCGAATTGGTAATGGAAAGTTTCATTGTACTGTTAACAATGCTGTAGGATACGTGAAGTGCATAAAATTTGTATGTAGACTCTTGTAACTATTAATATTGTCTGATTAATATGTTTCTATTCTCTTTGAAGCGACGCGATTTGTTCGATAAAGTTTAGAATGAATTTGACCGTAAAATGTATTATAAATATATTAATTGTTCCATCGAAGAATATTACTCATGAAATATGTGCTCAATGCATGAAAATTTATACCACTGGAATTAGACGATCAATTTTTATATTTAAAATTACGATACATATATCAAATTCAGTTTAATCCTTTGCACGCGAGTGATGACTCCGATGCATCACTAATATTGTTATACAACGTTCCAAGATCATTTTTGTACCTCATCATCAAGGTTTATATTTAAAAGCCATGTTAAACAGTAAAACTAAAAATATTATAGTAAAACGGTAAAAGTACAGTAAGACTTAAAATAAAAATATTATAAGCCAGAGAAGTTATTCACAGTGAAAATTGTTTCGCGTGCAAAGGGTTAAATTCGCCCGGGTTATTTTGCTGGTGTTTCTCTGTTGCTTCCTGAAATGAAACGGGGCTGTTATTTACTGGAAAACAGAATCGGCGATCAACCCTTCCGACGTTGTTTCGACCGGAAACGGGAAGCGGACGCGCGCAGCCTCACGAGGGGGGGACACGATTCCGACTCCCGTTCTCGGCACTTACCCCATAAACAGAGGCCCATAATCGATTAGGACGTGCACGTATGACCATGGGAAGATTTAGTGGCTGAAACAGATGGGGAGTTTTGGACGATGTCACCCCTTGTCTCCGGTAGTCATTAGCCCGGACTATTGTTAATACCTGGGCTGGGACGCGGGGAGGGTTGATGGATATCGATACAAATCGATACTCATGGTTGATCGGCTCCTACCTCGATTCAGGGGTGGGGACACTTATCGAACGTTTTGTTCTCATCCCGTGGAAGACGCGATATTCGAAAAACTGTTCTGTTTTAAATATTTAATTATAAAGAAATTGTAATTGTGATCGCGATCATGATTACTCGAAAAGTATAAATATTTTTCAGGAATTCTATACGAAATCGTTAGGAGAAGAAATACTCGTTAAAAATCTGTATTAAATGTTGAAAACTGCGAACATTAGAAATATAATTAGATTGCACATTTTTGCAAAATATAATATAATATAAATTAATTTAAACACATTGCTATCTGATTTTCCATTTGTACCATATAAAATACACTGTACAAAAGCAACTTAATTCTTTCTATGTAACAAACGATTTCACATTTCAGTTAATTATTTGTTAATATAGGGCAATCGAACAATTGCGATCAGGCTAAATATCGTCTCGTTCAATGTCTAGCTATAATTCCTAAGCCATAAGAATTCCCCTAAACAGGAAATCCGAGTTTGTCCACGGAAGTAGCGAAGCACCCCCGTAAACAATCTTTCTATGCGGCATTCGATCGACCCACCCCTCGGCGTTCATCATAATCCGACTTCTCTCCGCGGCATCCTTGATCTGCATAAAATCAGCGGGCATGTGGGTCGTCCGAAAGCCAGGCATTGTCCGTGAAAAATTACCGAAACACGCGACACAGTCCATTCTTCTTCCCTGGGACCACTATAACCGCGTACTTATAATGGAACCATTCTCCGCCCACCCCTCTCGTATACCCATCTTTTTCTCGGTGTTCCTGCGTTCCCTCTCTCTCTCCCTCTCTCTCCGTCTTGCTTTATCCACGGCGATCTCGGCTCCTCGCCTCTCTTTTCAACGTGCTGTCCCTCCGACGCGGTAATTTATCACCGCTCATAACAAGGAGCCGCAAGTTTCTACATATTTCAGTCTCGCGTGCGGCCCCTACTCCTCTATTCTGTCCAACCCCCGCGTCCTCCATGTTTTAGAGGAAAAGAGAGGAAGGGAGAGTGCACGAGAGAAAGAAAGAGAGAGAGAGAAAGTGGACGGGGGTGGGAATCTGGAGCGAGGGATGCGAAGACGTTATTATTTATACGCGGCATTATATATCAGACGGAGTCGCTCGAATATTGTTCAAGACGTCCCGCGCATACATTACGGAGCCGCGGAGGGCGAACGGACCCCAACCCCCGCGAGCTTTTATTACCGCCGACCACTTATTTGTTAACATAATATACACATTACGGGGCGGCGGCTACGCGACAGCACGCGCCACCCCCCGATCACGCTGTTTCCAAGCGAAACAGGCCGCGTTGTCGCGCCGCGGGGGTGGCTTTTAGACACGGTGGACGATCTTCGGGGGTCCTGCGGATCCGGTCGACCGACCCTCGGTACGGTTTCCAAACAACACCGTTCTCGATCTCTGCTAATTTCCGATCTTTTAAAAGATGCCTTTTCTGGATTGCATATCGCAACGTGCACTATCTTTATTTTTATGTTTTAATGGCATAGGTTAGGTGGACCTAGTTTTCTGTAATTAATGCTTTGTATTAATGTTTATTGGTCTCTTATGTATGTAGGCTATTATATAGAAAAAATTGACAATGTAAAAATATTGACAATATAATACGATAGACAGTCGATTTTTATACAAAATAAAAAGCTCTACGAATTACAGATATATTTCTTTCTTTTCTTAATCTGTGAAATGAGTTAATATTAATACAGTAGTATATTTAAATTCCTTAAATTTATTCAATGTTTTGCATATTGTTGATTTTTTTCCTATGAATGCATAAAATCTACTGTTGCAGTAAAAAATGTTCTTAGTTATCTGTGAATCTTGATTTATTAATTTCTTATTTTTTAATATAGTTGCACAAAAGATCCTGCAATAATAGTTCATCAAATTATATTTAAAGGAACAATTTTTAATAATATTTCTATAATTGTCGATTATTAAAAAATGCTCTTTGCAATAGGAATAAAATGAAGCAGAAAGATGCTGAATTGAACGAGGTAATTTACATCAAAGCGAAACATATATTCTGTTCTGTGACACGGATCGCATGATCAAAAATTCCCGTCGTATTCTCGTGGTCGTAACGATTAAGCAACGAGTCGAGGAATCGTTGATCCAGAATTAAGGGAGGCTCGAGCAAGTTCGAAATTATAAATTCTCATTACCTCGTTCCCATCATTCCCTGCGCGATCGCCTTAAGGCTTAAGGCAGCACGTTCCCCAGCGACAATTGCGCCAATCACCCTCTCTTATATCACACCACCCTCTCCCCATACCGCTACCAAGAACATCACTCTTCACCTCCTGTCGCCCCTCGAACAATATTTCTCTGGTAATCACATCCACGATTCACTCATCACCGCATTTACGTCCTCATAATCAGCCATCAGACCAACCGCAGACTCACCCCCTCCTCGACTCCCCCTTCTCCTATCTCCGTCTTCGCATTCACTCCTCGACTCACTGTCACTCGCTCCTTCTTCTTCATCTTCCCTTTCCGTGATAATATTCAGCAATGATTCGATAATTTAGCTCAATATATTTTAAATGTTTTCTTCTTTAGTTGCAGTAATTCGGGTAATTAAATCTCTGCGGTTGAATATAATTTATATGCAAAGTTAAGAGACTTCAACTGACCCGATTTCTATGGGTTTTTAGGTTATATTATTTGTTGTGCAATTTGATCTCATGATTACGTCATGGAAACTGTTTTATACATACATTGTCATGATTTATTAAATCTAGGAAAATTATATAGCAATTTTCAGTTATTATTCGGTGTTAAATAACTTTCTGTAAAAAGATGTTACAATATTCTGGTAGGTCTCGTTTTAAAGATTGAAATCTCTACTTTCACACCGGTTTGCCATAAATCGTCTCGAAATAATCTATAAAAAATATTATTATAAATGTATCTAATATTAAAATTTTACAAGAATACGTCTCGAAATAATTTAACAATACCACATATTTACAAGGTAATCTCGTAGAAAATATTCGGTAAAAATGTCGTGCACTCGTCGAGCGTTTCGCAAAAACTGACGTCAACGGATCCGGTGTCCCGGCGTCCCACCATCGGGCAGATCCACTTTTATTCATTCAGGGAAGCCGGCCTGGCCCTCGAAGGGACTATTAGAAACACGCCGGTGAGGCCCGCGTAACGAGATTATCGCCCGAAGTGGCTGTTTCTCGCACTGGCCAGCATTCATCCGTAATATTGCTCATAATATACTTCCACCCTCTTAAGCGGCCACGGTTAAGGCTACAAAGCGGCTTAACCCGCGGCTTTGCCTTTCAGCCTGGAATCTCGAGAGCGCCTACATTCCGGGGATACGTGTGCACCGGCGTTCCCCGTCCTCTGAAAGGGTCCACTCGCGTGCTCGGGTCACTCTTTTGGCGAGCGGACGCTAATCGAGAGGGCAGCCCTTTCAGCTTGCTCGCATTACCGATACGCAACGACTTCGGGGGAAGAAATAGGGGGTGGGGGGGGGGGGGGGGGGCGGCGGCGAGATGCGTGGCTTCTGCAAACAGAGATCCATTCAATTAAATATTACTATGCCCCGATAACATTAGGCGCGTTCCTTCGTAATTGAAATTTATGAATGTAAGGGCAAAATGATTCTTTCAACCCTTATGACTGTTCTGTTTTATAGTGATGGGAATAATTATTGTTAGACTGTAAATTTGTGTGCGAAATAAGAATTGACTGTATTTACTCATTTTATAATTATTTTATCAAGTTGGAAGTAGTTCTATAGTGTTTTAAATTTTTTATTTCTCAATTCTTAAATTCTTAAATTCTTAAATTCTTAAATTCTTAAATTCTTAAATTCTTAAATTCTTAAATTGTTAAATTCTTAAATTCTTAAATTCTTAAATTCTTAGATTCTTAGATTCTTAATTTTTTAATATTTAAATTTTTAGTTTTTAAATCCCTAATTTCTTAATTCTTAAATTTTTAGATTTTTAGTTTCTTAATTTTTTAATTCTTAAATTCTTAATTCCTTAATTTCCAAATTCTTAATTTCTTAATCTAAATTCTTAATTCCTTAATTTCTAAATTCTTAATTCCTTAATTTTTAAATTCTTAGTTTATTAATTCTTAAATTTTTAGTTTTTTAATTCTTAAATTCTTACATTCTTAAATTTTTAAATTCTTAAATTCTTAGATTCTTGGATTCTTAATTTTTAATTTCTTAATTTTTAAATTCTCAGTTCTTTAAATTCTTCAAACGTTTCCTCCTTTTTTTGATCTGTCCATTTTTGTTACAAATGTACGAAATTCGAAGTCCATTGCTCATCGATATATTATTATCAGCTTTCTCCTTATCTGTAAACGGAATTATTTAGCTAAGAGAGAGTCGCGCTGAAGAAGGGTAGCAACAATATCGTGGAAGCAGATGCAGGCCTCCGGACTCTCTATGGGGTGCCGGAGCACGCGCGCCCAACGCTTCGTTGCTGGCCAATAATATGGTAATAAAGCGTGTATACGATTCTCGTTAGACGGTCGAACCCCTTTTTTTCCGCTCGTCGGATCCGGTCGACCTATATAAATCGGCCGTGACGTTCGGGGCGGTTCCGTCGGCAATAATCGAACCAGATCGAACCGTGTACACCGTGAAGCCTCGACGAGCTCCGTCGCCCCGTATCGGTTATAAATCCCGGATCGTAAAGATGTCCGTAGTCTTGTAGGAAATGGGGTGAAAATGGGCCAGCCAGGCCCCGAGACAACGAGACACGTTCGACTTCATTGTCTGTTCGGGATTTACGATCGCCTACCACCATTCCTCGTTCTCTTTTTGCGATCCTTTCGCGAAACCTGCGTCCCTGAAGGACAGACGGCTCCGGCTGAGATCTCTATTCCTCCGAATCATAAATATAAATCGGCATTGTGGATAATAAATATGGACCGGCATAGATTTCGCAATAACGCGAAGGTAAAAGGAAGTCGCGCACGACGGTGCCCGTAGGTAAAGCGGCGTGGATTAACCCTTTGCACTCGAATGCTGACTCTGGGGCGTCACTAAAATTATTTCATTACGTTCCAAAATAATTTTTATTTTTTAAAAATAAAGTTTAGATTTAATAAATTTTAGAGTAGTGAAATTGTTGCTACGAGTCGTTAATAATCAATTTCGTACTGCATAAAAGTGCACTTTATTGCATAAAATAGAAATACTATGAGCCAGGAAAATGATTTCACATTTACAGCTTAAATGGCTTCGAGTGCAAAGGGTTAACCCCATGCCGTACGTTAACGAGTCAGACTCGTGACGGAGATTTCTAGTAACAAGCTGTTTAGGTATGATCGTTCATCCGTTCCTTTAAACAGCACTCAAGTTTTATACTCTTTTCGCCAATCTTTAACCCCTTGCCGTACTTTAACGAGATTTATAACAATAAGCTGTTAAGTATGAATATTCATCCATTCCTCTACGAAGGAATAAAAATGTTATTCCCTTGTCATCAATATTTAAATATTCGAGTAGAAAAAATCCTAATCATAGTAATTGTAAAGAAAATGGTACGACAAGGGGTTAAACATTCAAGTAAATATAAAAACACGCGAAAAATATGAAATTCCTTTTTCTTCGAAGAAATTATTGTGATCGAATAAATTCTAATCCACTAGCAATTGCAATGAAAAATGGTACGGCAAGGGATTAATGTTACCTTTCCTCGAAACTGGAGGCCACGGAGAACCGGAACGTTGTTGGCTCGTTCTCTTTTCTCTTTGTCTTTCTTTCTTTTATCTTTTTACAACGGAACAGCGGCTTTTTGCTTCTTGGCGAAAAAAATCTGGATACGACCAGGGTAAATGCTCTCATTAGCGAACTCACCCCGTTCGCCGATGCTTGGTGTTGTTACCCGGCCGGCAGGATTCAGCAAAATGGCCTTAAATGGAAAACGAAATGTATTTTCTCTGTTCCCCTTAATTGTATTATAGGAATTGTTACGTTTCTGCTGTTCGCATTGTCTGGTCCGACGTGTAAGTGTGTTCGCGGGAACTCCAGTGCAGAAGAATGGAAATTTGAGGGACAATGATAAATTGTTGGCAGAAAGAAGTTAGATGGAAACCAGCATAATCAACATAGTTACAATCTGTTTCGTTTTATTTTATCTTGTAACGGCAGAAGTCGAGTGGCTTTATTATACCTTGTGATATTATTTGCAAGACCAGTTATGCGAATAATTATATATAATTATGTTAATATTAAGTTATAAATATAATTATATTAATATTAAGTTATAAATATAATTATATTAATATTAAATTATAAATATAATTATATTGATATTAAGTTATAAATATAATTATATTAATATTAAGTTTTAAATATAATTATATTAATATTAAGTTATAAATATAATTATATTAATTTAATATGCCTGGCATAGTGTTACTTACTGACACAAATGGGTACTTTAATTTATTAATTTTTATCATAAATACAGAAAGTCAGCAGTCTACTTATCAGGTACTATATTGTCTATTACTTTTTATAAATGGATAACAATATTTTACTAACAATATTATTCGATAAAAAATCTGTGACATAGGCAGGCATGTTTAAGAAGTTAAATCAGCATACTGACAAATTCAAGATTCGATTATAAAATTAATGTTAGAGAAAATTTGACAAGGGTTGAAAGGCAAGAATTGACAATTTTATTCATTGCTTCTTTTTCTTTAGAAGACTTTATCTGTGTAACCCCTGGTTATATTTATTGTATATCTTTTTACATTTGTTGTACATCTTTCTATATTTAGAGCATATCTCTCTATACTTATTGCACTCTTATCTGCACGTGGACGTAGAAAAATTGATAACAGAGCATTAAAATTTGATCTCATCTTGAGAGAAGAACACCCATATTTAATGGATCATATTTCAGATCTCCATAACTAACTTAACCCCTTGCACTATAACAACGAGTCAGACTCGTAATGAAGATTTCATGCAACATCTGCCAAATATGAATATTATTCATTTCGTCTAAATCAAAATGAAATTGAGATCTTTTGTTATTGAAGTATAGAAACGGAAGTGAATAAAGACAATATAATAGACAAAAATTATCTAGTCTTATTAACGAAAATACTAAGGACAAATAAGTGGTAATCAACGCAGCGTGAAAGGAGTCGTAGTACAAGGGGTTAACACAACATTATACGTTTACCCGATCAAAAAGCGAGTACGATTCTCATGAAATAAAATATCGAAAACTCCTCTAACCCTTTCCAAAGCCACAGAATCCGAAAAACAGCCCCCAACGACGACCTCATCACCGCGTCCCAACCCCATCGTTCGGTGCGGCACCGATTCTCTCGGCCAGTCATTTCAAATAAAAATCAATTTCCTGGCCCTCGAGCCGCGGTCGATTTCGAATTACCGCGTCGACATTAAACGGCTTTTAACCGATCCGAGATACATCGGCCCCGGGCTCGCAGTCGTCTACCGCCGCCATTCTACCGGAAGGAGAGGCGGCGAAAGGTGTGTACTCCGAAATCGAGCCAATATTTATGTAACAGAATCGTGTCGCCTCGCGACTGCCTCTCTCCCTTACTCTCTCTCTCTCTCTCTATTTCTCTATTTCTCTCACTATTTCTCTCTCTCTCTTTCTCTCTATTTCCCTCGCTTTCTCGCCGCTTCTCGAAAAGTAAACAAACGAAGGATTTTGCTCCGTCGACTTCGTGAAGGGTGGAGGGCGCGAGGAAAATCGAGACACAGGATGAAAAAGCAGAAAAGGGGTGGGCCAGGGGAATCGGTATTATGAAAACCGACGAGATTGGGGGGGACCAGGCTTGAAACTGGTGCATCTCCCCCCCTTCTCTCTCTATCTGAGGGCAGACGGTGTTGGCGGCACAATGCCGCCTTCAAATTAAATTTAAAGTGTCGTCCCCACGGCGTCATACGAGGCGACCCATTGTGCCGGCGAAGATTCGGGGACGCTCCTCCTCTTGCGATTGGGGTGCAGCAGCGGCAGCGGCACCACCTTCGGGGTTTTGCTTCCGTCGAACCGCAAGGCCGTCGTGATTTAAGAATCTGTCGAACTGCCTTCGATCTTTCCCATGAGAAATCGCTAAATAGAAATGTACACGCTGCTCTCCTTGTTCTTCTTGTTTGCTCTGATGTCGCGATCGATGGGACCCCCGTAGGGGACCGCGGCACAAAAAATGCCTGGGCAAACAGCGCCGCATGGTTTCGTTGATCTCTGTTTAGCCGATGGTCGGATTCATTCGTTTATAAATTTATTTGTGAGATTCCGCTTCTATCTTACTTATAGACGACGCTGTTGTAGCAAGTTCTTATGGGTGTCGTGAGTGAGACTGTAGATGATTTAGTTGGCTATCGGGTTGGTTTGCTTTCGATGCGATGAGTTTATTGCGATTTTCAGAAGTGCTTTTTGTTTGGTGTCTTTTAGGACAGGTTTGAAGACAGGTCTTTGAATACGTATTTTATATGGTTAGAATGGGATTGTTCAAATGCATAAATAATATTAGTAACGTTAAACAAATATCATGAAGAGGGACTAAGCTGATCGATTTTTAGACGCGCTTGAATTGACCAGACTTCATCAATCAATTGCAATCGTTTATATCGAGAGAAATTGTAAACTGCATTGCATTTTTATCTAATTATGTTCAATATAGTTTTAGGTTATCTGAGAAAAGTTTGTCAAGATTCTAGTTCATAACAAAATTGATATACCCAAATACTTTGATTAAATAAGATTGTAGTACATAGCATAATGTTAAAAATATATACGTCTCCATTTGGAGGACACTTTGATTACAGTAAAAAACTGTAATACACTGAGCGTAATATAAATTAAATTTTACGAAAAAATAATATATATAAGAGGTCACGACGTGTTTAATTAATCTCGCATCGATCAAATTTTGTGTATACGATTATTAAAATTTTAATACATAGCATGATAATTAGAAAAACTATAACTCTTCATCGATGACACTTTTATCATATTTTAAAAAATATACTGTTAAAAAATGTACGAATCCACTCTGGGGACACTTTGATTATAGTAAAAAACTGTAATACACTGAGCGTCATATAAATTAAATTTTACGGAAAGATAATGTATTGTATAAAAGATCACGATATATTTAACCCTTTGCACTCGATTGGTGACTCTGAGGCACCACTTAAATTATTCCGTCACCCTCTAAAATACTGTTTATAGCAACAAAGTTTAATTTGAAAAAAAAATGTTGAACATGAAACTGTTGGTACGAATCACAAGAGTTAATTTGTTATATATAAAATACACTTGGTCAATTAAAATGGAAATACTGTACAGCGGAAAAATTATTTCAGATTTACAGCTAAAATGACCTCGAGTGCAAAGGGTTAATAAACCTCGCATGAATCGAATTTTGCGTACGCGATTGTTAAAATTGTAATACACAGTACGATATTTCGAAAACCTATAGCTCTTCCTCGATGACATTTCTATCATATTTAAAAAAAACAATACAACGCGTTTAACACATTAACGGCGGGCGATCTCGACGAAAGTATGCTAGGTAGCGCGGCGGCCCCCCCCCCCCCCCTCGTTTTTTGGCCTAGAGCGAACGATATTTTGTGTGATCATAAAAAAATTTTGACAAGGTACAGTCGAGCTAAATCGTATTGCTACGACACCCGCCTATAAGCCACAATCGAGCTAATATCGTATTACTACGACTCCCGCCTTTAAGCCGCAGTTGAGATAAATCGTAGTACTACGACTCCCGCCTTTAAGCTACAGTCGAGATAAATCGTAGTACTACGACTCCCGCCTTTAATGTGTTAATATAATGAATGCACTAAAAATAATTACAATTAAATAGCCGCAGCTAGCGAACGCGTTAAGCAGCCTGCATAACCAAAAACCAGCTGACACGCCAGTAACCCTTTGCCAAAACTGCCAACCTCTCTCTCTCTCTATCTCTCTGCAGCAAGTAAACTCCTCATCAAACGCAGCCGATGCGCTCTTGGAACAACGGCATACAACGTCACAATGGGCAGTCGGTCAATATGGCGAGTAATCTCGCGCGAGAGAGCGATCAAGAAAGAGGACTCGCGGATAAAAGGCGCAGTCCTGAAAAACACCGAATAAAAGCGCGAAGAGGAGGACGACAACGAAGAAGAAGAAGAAGAAGAAGAAGAGGGTGCAGAAGGGGTGGGGTGTAGCAGTAGCTGGTGAGGGAGCGGGTGGGCGTCGTCGGCGCGGAAACGCGCGGACAGAGTCGGAAAAGAGAAAGGCCGTGCAAGAAAGCCGTCCCACGAAGAAGAATCTCGGAGGAGGGAAGAGACATTGAGTCCCGAGTTTTTTAACGACATTCTTACTTCGCCGAGTTTTCGCGACAAAGGCCGGGCTCGCGCGCGTGAAAAGCCGCCGCCGGAAGTGCACGGGGCCGCTCGCCCGGCTGCTGCAACTCGCGCAGCCCGGGTTCCGGGCTCGCGGGACCGAGGAAGTCGCTCCTCGTCGGAGCGAAACGTTACGAGATTAACGTCCGACGTCCTTTGATCTTCGGCCGACGATTCCACGGCGGCGTTCACTCTGTGTGAAAACCGTGTTCCTTGCCGGCAGCTTCCTACGCCGAGGAAAGGGCGCGCCGATTGTTTCTCGTCCATCGGCCCCCCTCTTTCTCTTCCTCGCGCTTTCCCTCTTGCTCTTTCTCGCTTTCTATCTCGCTCTTTCTCGCTCTATTTCCTTCTCTGTTTCTCTCTCTCGCTTTATCTCTTTCTATTTCTCGCTTTATCTCTTTCTCTCTCGCTTTATTTCTTCCTTTTTCTCGCTTTACCTCTTTCTCTCTCTCTCTCTCTTTCAGCATCGACGAGGAGGATACCGGAAAAAAGTGATTCAATTTGGCGTTATTGCTCGATGCTCGCAGGAAACTCCCGTCGCCGTTCATTCCCGGCGACGCTACTCGCATTTAATCTTCCGTTGTAAATTGAAGAACTTCGGGGAGATGCGTTTTAAAGAAATGGAAAACTGACGCGGGGTGGTGGGGAGGTGCGGAGAGTGGAGCGGGGAGGGGCGTAGGGGACGGCCGCGCATATTAATTCGTTCTCTGCGACGCCCCGGGAGCTCGTTGCAATCGATGCAATCGCGCTTGTAATGAACAAGACTGCGGATTTTTATCATGCCGCGCTGTTTTTCAGCCGGGGACGCGAGATTGCGTGACGACGATCTTTCAGGGCGTCGCTTTCCGTCGAACGAAACCGTGAGAGACGGAGGACTCTTCAGGGGAGCGTCCGGCATTTGAAGTTTTTGGTAATTTGGTAATGTAATTATACTTGCAATGAGCGTGGATCAAATTGTGTATGGACAGTTAATTATGAGAAAATTGTGTAGATAATGTGCTATCTTTTTCTTCATAGTTGTGACGATTAAAAATTTGGTGATACATTGTTAATTAAGAGTAGATCTTTAAGGATGTTTTACAATACTTTAGAACTGTTAAAAGACATTTACCTAATGGTTTTAGTACTTTGTACAATGTCGTGTTTGTGACAAGTGTATAACGAGGATTTTTAGGATTTAAATCGAATATATAACTAAATTTATAAAAGTAAATTTTTAGTAAGGTATTAATATTGAACTCAGGTTATTCACAAATTCTGACCGCAAGGTAGTCTTTTTTCTCAACATATGCAAATAGCATGATTCATCGAAGCTTCCTAGTTTAACGTTCAACCAAATTGTACATCGACTGTTTCTGAATTTATCTACTCGCGTTAACCCCTCGCGCTACATCTTCTTTCAGTAATCTACATTTACTAGCCTTTTTTTTAATCATTAATAATTTATTTAATGAAAGAAGAGGACTTTTATTTTCGCATTGTCTTCGTTTAGTTTCATCGCTAGATTTCAATGACAGGAGATACAAATCTTTCGCTTTAACAGAAACGATTGGCAGAGTCGCGTTTATTATACTATATATGAATCTTTCGTCAGGAGTCGTTATAGCGCAAAGGGTTAAATTCATCGACGACACCATTACCGAAAAGGATATCAAACGGTGAACATACGCTAAATGGAAGACCGCGAAAGCCGGAAGATCCGCAGTCGAACTACAATTCGTCCACAAAGCGGTCCTTTCAGCATGAGTTGCAGCCTATGGTTGAGGACACAGGTAGCAAAATGAAGACCGTGAAATCTCGGTCCCACGCAAACATCGAGCAATGAGGGAACACCGCCGAGCCACCAGGCTCCCTGGCAAATTCCCTAACATGCTCCGTTTCCATAGCTGCCAGCGGCACACTTCGCGAATGAAGCATGCGTCGAGCGTATTCGAGCCGTGAATCGTTTCTGTAACGTCTACGAGAACGAGACATCCTAGAGAGGACGATCCTCTAAGAAGACTACCGGGACAGAGAAGATCGCGTATTTGGTAACCGCGGGTAGACGGATGCTGCGCAAGCAGAACATCCAGGTGGACTCGAAGCGGGGATTTTTTTCCGGGAATTGTTTGTGCAGTGCAAACGATGCCGGTCGTCGCAGGATCCCGTTTAGCGGGACGCCGATCATTGATCTGGCCGCGAGCTTCGATTCGGAGCCAACCGACCGTCTCCTTGTTTCAACGGGCAACGTCTTTCCTCGATAGTGTCTTCGGTATTCCCTTTGGGGTTAGGCGATACGTATTGTTCGATTTGTAAATTGTGCGATCTGGGGCGAATTGTTTGCGTAGAACCTCGAGTCGACGTGGGATGAGCAGATCTTCGTCACTCAGCCAAGTATTTTATGTACTCGCGACGAAAGTGGATGGCTGAAGCACGAAACTGTGCCGATGTTAGGACAGTCTCGGAATACCTGTGTCCTTTGTGTAATAGTAAAATGTTTTGTAGTATTTGGAAGGAACAGTGGTTGAATCAATTGTCAGGATTAATATTGACCAATAGATCTTTATATATCATAAAAATATTATAAAGATATTTTGAAGCTTGGCACTCCTTGTTTAATAAATTTAGTAATTGAAATTTGTACTATACACACACGTTATCTACTATACACATTTTTAGAATTTTTATTATGAAGAAACAAGAGCTCTTTTTATTTCCATATCGTCATTTTAAGTAATTAGCAAAATTCAGAAAAGCATTTTAGTGATTTTCTACTGGACTAGTCCCTCTACGGTCCATTTTTATTTTTATGTCATTTTAAGTAATAGCAAAATTAAGAAAAAAACATTTTTATCTAATATAATAGTTCCTCTATCGTCTAAGAAAAATTCAAGTCGTTTAGTTTAGTTTATATTTTAGTAATGTAATAATAGTCTTAAATTGTTCAAGTACTTTCACGGTCTCATTATAGCTATTTCTTATTGTGTATCCATAAAATTTATATATATATCTTTATAATAAAATTTACAACGTCTATTTATGTCTACATAATAAAATTCACAATGTCTATGTATGTTTATATAATAAAATTCACAATGTCTGTATATATCTGTATAATGTATAAATAAATAAAATGTAGATACACAGTCTTTTATAACTAAACTATAGAATTTTACAAATGCGCAATAAAAACGATTATATAATAAAACACAAAACAATAAACTATATTTTCAAATAATACCTTAACCCTTTGCACTCGAGTGGTGACTCTGAGGCGCCACTGATATTCTTACAGCACGTTCCAAAAGAATTTTTATATTATGCAAAATCAGATTTCATAAATTACTAAAAGTATAACTATTTTCTACACGAGATACAAGATTTGATTTCATATGCGTAAAATACATTTTGTCATATAAAATTGAAATGCTACATGTCAGAAAAGTTATTTTAACTGCAAATCAAAAATCATTTTTCTGACTTTTAGTATTTCCATCTTATATAACAAAATTTATTCTATGCGTGTGAAATTGAGTCTCGTGACTCAAATAACAGTTATACTTTCAACAATTTTTTCAATCTATGCTTCGGCGATATTTGTAAAAATAATTTTGGAACGTGTTATAACAATTTCAATGGCGCCGCAGAGGCGCCGCTCGAGTGCAAAGGTTAAAAGTGTCTCCATCAGTCATCGGGTCTGTTTTCCGAAACGTGGTCAACGAAACTTGTATCGGCCGATTGCGAAGGCGACAAAATCAATTCCGACAAGCAACTAAACGGTCGTTGTTCCATTTATGAATTCCGGGTGCTCCTTTCGCGAACTGTATGCCGTACGAACAACGGGGAACGAGTACCACGGGATCGCGATCGCATCCGCGGCAAGAAAAGTCTCTCATCCAGGATGAAGCGCTTTGGTGGCAGGGTTCGTAGGAGCGTGCTCCACCGGAAGTCCTCCACTCCATCAGCGTTCCCTGAAAAAAAGCCCGTCGACACAATCGGCACTCGGGCGTCGCGCGTCTTTGCGATTACCGCTGCTGACAGGCTGAATGCGGTCCGCGAATGCGGGCGCAGCATCGCGGAAACGGTTCTCCATGGCTCGTTACATCATTACCACGCGGCCGGGTCCCGGGGACAAAGGGCGCAACGATATTTACACTCGAGCAACAACGCGCAGGAGGAGGAGGAGGTGGAAGAGCAGGAGGTGGAGGAGGAGGAGGACACGTCGGTCCCTGGCCCTTGCCCTCTTCGGCTGCTCCGCTCCTTATCCAGCGCTCTCCTTTTCTTCTCCGGCTCGGCGATTTAGCATCGCGGAGAACGGAGAGCGCAAGCAAAGTGAACCGTTTTCCGTTTCGCTGCGGTCCGCATCGATGCCGGGGCTCGGCGGGTGGAGGGGGGGGAGGGTAAGGGGGGGGGGGGGGGGGGGGGGGGACGCGGACGCGGACGCGGGCCGGGGGACACACGCTTTCTGTTCAGTGAAATTAGAAGTGCGCCCGTCCTCATCTGAAAGCAAATAGCACTCGACCCACGCTCCTTTCCGCGGAACAATGGAAATGTTAAGCTAACAGCGACCGGCAATTGACACAAGTGCCGCCCGCGAGTCTCGCTCTCTTTATCCGTGGAAAACTTTTTCCAGTGGCTGTTTTTTTTTCCACCCACTCTTCCCATTTTTGCCTCCCCCCCCCCCCCCCCCGCCCCCCCCCCCCCCCCCCCCCCGCCTGCCCCCCCCCCCCCCCCCCCCCCCCCGCTTCGTCCGTCTACCCACCATTCTCCTGCACGCGGAGTCGGATCTTGCGTTTCGCCTCTCCTGTTCGTCCCGTGTTTCACTGCTGCCTGAATTCTTCTTGCCTTTTGTCCCCCCATTTTTTCTCTCTCTATTCACCCCTTTTGTCTGTCCGCCTTTCCAGCTCTGTTTCCAGCGACTGTACGCCTATTTCCTTTCCCCCCCCCCCTCTCTCTCTCTCGCTCTCTCTCTCTCTCTCTCTCTCTGCCACCCGCCACTGCCTCCACTGTTCTATGCGTTTCCCTTCTGTTCGTAACCCCCCCTCTCCCACCCTCTCTGCCGCGCTCTCCTTACAAATACTTTTTTCTTTTTTTTCTCCTTTTTTTTTTTCGTCGGCGCGCACGAGTTCGATGCACTTTGCGCGAACCACTCCTGCCGCGTTATTAGCGCAGGTGTGTGCCCCCACGGTGCGGGCTTCTTTGCTACCCGGTGCTACAAGCCTTTGCCTGGTCGACGGACGGGACTGTTACGCGTGTCTTTGACCCGCACGGTATCTCTCGCGAAGAACAACGCCGATTCCTGGCTTCGCCCGAGAATCCACGCGGTGCTCTTGTTTTCGACGGGACAGTCGTCGTTCGAGAATTCCGGTGTCCGAAAATGTATCAGGACCTTTTTTCGCCGGCGTTTGTTAACCCGTTGCACTCGAGTGGCGACTCTGCGACGCCATTAAATTAACCAAACCAAAATTATTTTCATAGATGTCATCAAAGCTTAGAGTTGAAAGATTGTTAAAATTCTAATTGTTATATGGGTCGCGTGACTCGATTTCAAGCGAATGCACTTTGTTGTACAAAATAGAAATACTACAGACCAGAAAAATGATTTCAGATTTACTGTTGACATGACTCCGGGTGCAAAGAGTTAACGGTTCGCACTTGAGGCTATTTCAACTTAAAAAGGAGACTTTTGTTTCTGAGTAGTCTATTTGAATACTGACAAATTTCAGGACTGAGCAGTCTTGCAATTTAAATATTTCACCAATTTATAGTGTATTTAACCTTTCGGAATCGAGTGGCGACTCTGCGGCGCCATTAAAATTGTTGCAACACGTTCCAAAATTATTTTTAATAAATATCGCTTAAGCTTAGCTACCAATCGAATAAATTCCGTTTGTTAGAAATATGATTAAGCACCCCTTGGCTATTTTTCTAGTTAAAATATGTTAAGGACAATAATTGATAGAATCAGCGATGTGCAATAATCTTTCGAGCAGGAATAAATCGAGAAATTGTTGCGGTAATAAATTGATCGTTTCTTGAGATTTAATATTTAGAAAAATTCTTTTCGACGATTATATTATTAGGCACTCGCGTACTTATCTCCTTGCATCGATGACCACTGATAACCATTTGAGCCTCCACTGATAACCACAATGTTGCACATGTACATGAAAATTAAAAGAAATTAAATACTCTGAAAAGGTATTAAGCATAGTGCGTTAAAGATACAAAATTCGGTAACGAAAAATCACGGGACACACCCCCTTGGAAGAATCGCCGCGGCATTGTGCGCAGCCCCGTCGAAAAATAAACGTAATCAAAGTATCCTTCGCACCCTCCACTCGTCGTTTCGCAGCGATAGTCTTCGGCAACATCACTCGAGGGCAGCGGAAATATGCCACGCCGCGCGTCCCTTATGCGACCGCCGGATAATAGCCGATGTTTCTTGCGTCATTTGGCGGATCTATGCGACGACGTATAGGGAAATACAATATGGCGGGTAGCACGCGGGCGACAAGAGCCGGGGGTGGGGCCCCGCGCAACCGCTTATTTGCCCGTTCGTACCTGAACAAATACTGGCCTTGCCACATGCCACGCATCCGGCGCGCGCGCGCCCGTGTACATGCAAAATGTAAACATTTATTATCAATCGAATTAAAGGGGCTCCGGCAGCGCCGTACAAAAGACCCGCGAAACTTTTCAAGCATCTTACCGCTCGCGTACCCCTTCCCCACCCCCTTTCAAAACGGAATGTCCCTATTACGGCACGATGCGGCTCGAGTATTTGTGCGATGGGGTGCGAAAGTGCTCTCGGTGTCGTGTTGTTGCTGCCGGGATTCTATTGATGATGACTGCGGAAAATCATCCACCCCCTCCGTTTCGTGTAATTCAGACCAAGTTCTCCTCGTTTCTCCGCGGGAATAATACATTTTACAGCTTTCTCGGTGAGACGAGAATGGAGAGAGCTCCGATTCCCCGCGTTTCCTTTTTGTACTTGAACAGATTTTTACAGAACGTCTACGTTGTTATTGTTCCCGAAGATTACATTTCATTGCGTTAGATTGAACGGAGATTTATTAATTGTAACGGAGATGTAAAGGAGACCATTATTGTAACCGATTACTTTATTAGTCGACTATTTACCAAATTGTTTATTAACCGCTCATGGCTAGCAATCAGGTAGTATAAATAAAACAATTTTGGTTAGTTCGGTGTTACACCTGTTAACCCTTTGACTACGGCAGATTTTGGCACGGACGTAGTCTTTCGTTAGACATGCATTTCTGAGGAAGTATATTAAAATATTCAAAATATTGAATTCTGTTACATTAAACCAATATTACTTGAAGTGAAGAATAATATTAAGATTTTTTACAATATATAACATAAATGTTGCACAATATATAATTAATCAAATTTAATAATAAACGGGGTGGAAATTTGATCTTGACGCCTATTGGCGCCTACAGTACCGGGAAGCCAACATGTATCGGACGCCAATAGGCGCCAACAGTATTCAAAGGGTTAAACAAAAAAGAGATCGGCGCTATATCTGTGAAAGAGCACGAGAAATAAATAATTCACATTCAGAATTTATTTCAACGATTGACAACTCCTATCCCTTACGTAGTGAATAATAAAATTATAAAGAATACAACAAGAGTTTAATTATAACAGTATATTAATAATAGTGTAAAAGGTAAAAGCCCAGAATTAAGAAAACGAGCCTAAGTTGGTTGGTTAATAAACATTTAATATCAAAAATAATTTCATTGTATTCAATGTAGTATCCATTTAAATTGTACCGGTATAAATTGATTTATAAAATTATAATATCGTGGAAGAAAGACGTAAAATTTAATTCAAACACTTCGTGGAACCTGCATTCATTTATAATTATCATACCTTAAGTAAAATTTGTCCGCGAACAAATTATATTATATTTTATATTTTCTTAGGATCAGTCAGCCGGTTCAATATATTAAATTGCGAGACGTCTTCCACTCACGATTTGATCCAAGCATTTTCGGCAAGAGCTCCGACACAAGTTTGCTGACAAGTCGGATCATATTGTCGGGTCCACCCTTTCCGGTCCCCTCTAGAGTGATCCATTAGGCTCACCCTCGCCGCAAGGAGGTTAACAGCGATCGAACGTTTCACGGGTGACGGCGCCGTTGTCGTGCATACGGGACTCATTGCAAGACGATTGCGCTAATGGGGCCAGAAAGTCACTCGTCGCCACGTGGCCGAGTAGTTTCGCGTTGATTTCATTATGAAAAGAAAAATGTCCCTGCGGGGAGACTCGTGGTTCGCTCGACGAGCACGGCTCCGGGTGATTTATCGAGAACTGCGCGATTCAGAACGGGTAAAGGGTAATCGCCGGAATCTTGACGGCGTTGCGTACAGTTTCCTCCTCGTTTACGTTCGCTCGGAAACCGGCGGACTCGGCGGACATAATCGCTGCTGTGTACCGTTAGGATACCATCTATGCAACCGTTAGGAACTTTGTTCAATTATGCACAGATGTGGACGCAGTTAATTTGAATTAGGAAAGAGAGGAAGAATGAACTTTGCGAAGATAATAGCGATTGGTACGAATACTTGTGATAAGAATTAGAATTAATTGTCAGTGTTATCTGGGTGATGTTAGTTTGAATCGAGAAAAATGTACGTGAAATACAAAGTCTGAAAAATTACTAGGAACTCTTTTTAATCATCAATAACAGTCTTGGGTCTTTATTAATGTTAATTAAGAAAAGACGAGGAAGCTGCTTGTCTCGCGAAGACTATAACAGAAATTCTAAGTATCACAAACCACTTCAAGCTCCTTTCAACCATCAACAACTCAGTTCAATCTATACCAATGCCAATCATTTTCATAAGTTAGAACCATTAACCTTGTACATGTACCACAAACTTTCTAAAATCACTGTCGAGTATCGCAAACCATGTCAAACTCTCTCCAACTATTAGCAACACTCTTCAATCTTTATCAATGGCAATAATTTTCATAAGTAAAAACTATAAAGCATGTAGATGAACCACATACTGTATAAAAGTGCTGCTAAGTATCGCAAACCACGACAAACTATTTCCAACCAATATCAACGCACCTAAATCTCTCACCATGCTAATCATCTCCATAAATTGATATCATAATCCATGTAGACGAGCCACAAACTTTATAAAATCACTGTCGAGTATCACAAACCCCTACAAACTATTTGCAACCAGTATCAACGCACCCAAATCTCTCGCCATACTAATCATCACTATAAATTCGAATACGAACTTTATAAAATCGAACCACAAACTTTATAAAATCACTGTCGAGTCTCACAAACCATGTCATACCTTTTCCAACCATAAGCAACACTCTTCAATCTCCATCAACATCAATTAATTCCAAGTTCGTACAGAAAAACGGTTCACGCGGATCAAAAATTGAATGAAAACGCCAATAAAAGCGATATCAAACCACCGCCACGTTCCGCAAACGCGTCCGACTCTCCTACGGAAGCATTAATAAAAGGGTTGAGGCATAAGTTGAAGAAGAATCGTCGAGGATTCTCCGAACGGTATCGAGTTTCCGAGCGGCATTTAGGAAGGCAATTTAAGTCGTGTTGAACCGGGCGCAGAATCATCCGGCGCAATGAATAATCCAGATTGGGAATGATGAATCGCGCGGCTCCTCTACGAAAAGGGAAGATGTGAAGCAGGGGGCGGGGAGAGAGAGAGAGAGAGAGAGAAAGAGAGAGAGAGAGAGGGGTGAGAAAAGGAGGGAACCTATAAAGATGTTGCATCCGCATTCTTCACGGCTGCTCCGGTGTAATTCATATCGCGATTGTGCGACAGACAACGGCCAGATTTCTATTCGGTGCACCGGCATGCACGTGTCTAATGTCCCTATTCCGGGCCGCGCGTATAATGTCCGTATCCCCGATTAGTGTGCACGTGTAATATGGGCGCAGCGTGTCGCCGCGTGGGTGTGGATTGTAATCACCTGAATACCTGTTCTATCGGTGGATCTCGGGCTCGGTAGGCGCATCTGGATCACGATACGTACCTGCCTCCTACCTTTGTTGCCTTAAGATGTCTCGAGGCGTCCTCCCTCTCTCTCCCTCTCTATCTATCTCTCCTTCTCTCTTTTTATTTCTCTCTCTCTCTCTCTCTCTCTCTCTCTTCTTCGTCTGCGTACGATCGAGTAACACTGGAAGCGAGTAAGAAATAATATTTCTTCACGATCGGCCGTTTCGGTGCTGCGCAAATATTTGTTTTACGAAAGTGTACGGTCTTGTCGTTGAAGAACCGGCTACCCTCCGCGAGATTCAGAGAAACGGGAGCACAATGAAACGTGATTTGTTCGACCGAACTATGTGTTGCACGGTATAATGTCTAGAATGCAGCGCTGAGGGTTCACAAATTTTATTGGGAAGCGTAAAGGATTTTTCTAATGTAATAGTAAGGAATTTTTCTAATTTAATAACAATTAATTTTTTTAAAATAATAACAAGGAATTTTTCAAATATAATAATAAGGAATTTTTCTAATGTAAATGTAATTAGAAATTAAAATCTAATTCAATGCGTAATATTGAAGGGTATTTTCAAGGTTGCAATTCATGTTCGAGGAACGATGGAGAAAGTGCAACTTCAGATGTGGAACCCAGATATCGAATACGAAATCTAGAGTAACATATTCCGATAATATAAAAATTCTAATCGAAAATTAACAAGAAGAAATCGTAATATCAGTTGCAGAAATCGAAGGGCAGCAATTTTTATTAAAACAATCCCTGTTCGATAAATGTCTAAAAATTGAACAGCTGTTATAAATATATTATTTTATTATTATTAGATTTTAGAAACATGACTGAAACTTATGGTGCAACATCGCGATAATTTCCGTAACATTCCGATGATTTTCGTAATATTTAAAGATCACGTGTCCCTCCATCGACGCCGTCATTAAGATAATGTTCGATCTCGTCTTTATCCTAAGCGCAATTTCGAGCATACCGAAGGCATTCGCGCGCGAACGATGATTTCTATGGAACAGACGGCATTAGCGTTCCTCTCCCTTCTTTTTTTTATTCTCCGCGGAAACCACGCGAGATTAACAAACGTTAATCCCATGGAACTCGTGACAACGGCATTGTCGAGAAAGCCGATTCGTCGTTTACTGTATCGTTGTCGAAAAGGGGTGTTCTCTCTCTCTCTCACTTTCGACGTGCACTTTTGTCGGCGATCAGTGAGCAGGAAACCGTGCTGTTACCTTGACGATGCCTCGGCGAAAAGGAACGAGGGGAATACATATTCCCGGGCTCGAAAATCACCGTCGGCTGGCTGCGCGCCGGGAAATGGAAACGGAAGATTTAATGCGGTAATACACCGCGCACACTGGCGCCCGTGTCAATAACGATCATGCAGCGCCACTGTCTACGACAATCGTTATTAATTGCCACGCGAAATCGATCATCGGTGCCCCCGTCGCAATATACAATTCACTCGAGCACTATTTTCCGCGAAACCTCCGAATTTTCATCAACTCTGCTCCTTTAATCTCCTTTCCATTAAATAACCAAATATCGCTATTAATTTCTTTATAACCTTCGGTATTCTCGTACAAAAATTTTTCTAGTGAGATAGCTAACCCTTTGCACTCGAAACTATTTTCACTGTAAATCTAAAACAATATTCGTTTTAGATTTTTAACGATTTTTTAAATATCGATTTTTTTAAATATCGATTTTGTCAGCATAAAAATGATTTTAAAATGTCATAGAACAATTGTAGCGGTACCTCACCTCTCGAGTGCAAAGGGTTAATATTTAGTTATATATGTTCATATATATTTGGTGCAAGAACACTGAGAGTTATAAAACAATTAATAGTGATATTTGACAAAAATAATACATATATAAAAATAATATATATGCATAAAAATAATATATACGTATAAGAATAATAAATATATAAAAATAATACATATATCAAAATAATATATATATGTTGATTATTGCAATAGAAAAGGGTTCAACGAAAAGTAGTAACCAGAAACCATTAATGTACTCGACGAAGCAAATGAATTGATTTCTATCTCAATAATCGAATTCATATTTCAAAATTCATTTCTGAAAAGTTGAATTTCGTGCATCGAAATTGCTAAAATCGCTATTAACCACTACCAGCGACACTTCGATTCGCGCGGAACGAAATCAACAGTCGACTGCGAAATACGCGAGTGACAAAGGTCGGCGAAGAAGCTCGATAAAAAAACAAACGGAGCTCGCGAGCGTCTCTCCTTTCGCGTCGATCGATTAAACAAACCTGATAAATTATGCGGAAGCTTTCCGGACAGCTTCGAACCCTCTCCACGCTTCCTATCTCCCTTTTGTGTACAGGATGATCCAAATGAAACGATCAAACTCAATCGGCATAATCCAGTGCCGCGCACGACTCGTGAGAAACGCCATCATCTCACTGAAAGTCATATCAGGGTTAAGTGTAATAACCTAAACGCGGAACCTTTTAGAACTGTGTTGAAAATTGAGAACTTTAAAATTGTTGCTTCAATTAATTTTATAAAGTGCTGAAGATTGTGCAAATTTGTTTCGGTTTTCATGAAAGTCTAATTGAAATTGCGTGTAGAAATCGGTGGATTTTTTATTGTTATTTAATAAGTGTTGCGATTGTATGTAAGATCTTGTACTCGCGTAGGTGATAGCATTACGTTGGCATAACCCGATCAGGCAACTTTGGCGCACCCTGTACAGATATGCGATGGACGACAATCGACAAAAACTGACGGCGGAACGGCCGGGCATTGTAGGTCGCGGAGTAGAGACAGTAAACAGCCATTGTACAGCGTACAATGCGTTACTCCGTCGATTCGATTCCTTTTTGCACGTGGGATCGTATATATATATACCCTTGTCCTCTTCCTTCGTACCAGATACCCTTCCCCTTCGGGTTCTTCCTGTTCCATCGCCGGGCGATTTTGTTGCCGAACAAAACGACTCCTTTTGACAACGTGTTTGCTGCCTGTCCGCGCAGGTCGAGAGACGGAATTATTTGGGCAAACGGGACGCTAATGGAGTCCACTCAATCTCTTAGGTCCTGCGCCCGGTGTAATTAGAGCGGCCAGGAATTCGCCGGCCATTGTGACGCGGTCTTCGATTAATCCTGCGACGTGTTCGGAGCGCGTTTAAAGTACGCGAATTTCGAACGAACGCGTGCACGAGCTTCGCCTCGTGTAACTTTGCGTGTTAACCCTTTGCAATCGAGTGGTAACTTTAAGACACTGCTACAATTGTTCTATCATGTTTATATAAAATAATTTTTATACAACGTTTAGATTGGAAAAATTGTTAAATGGTGAAATACTGTGAGCCAGAAATTTTACTTCAGATTTATATTTAAAATGGCTTCGAGTGCAAAGGGTTAGAAATGATCTGTATGTATCATTATGTATTGTTCATAATGTTAAAATATTGTTAATTATTGTGTAGTTTTTATCTTAATACATTAATTGGAAATGTAGTTCTTTTATTGGATACTTTAATTTTCTTTTTGATTTTTTTAAGGAGCATTGTTTCTTTTATAGGAAACCTGTAAGCTACATTTTAATAATAATTACATTTTTAATAATAATTAGAGAGTAATTACAGAGAATAGACGCATTCTTTTGACGAAGAATAGAAATGGAAATTAAATGTAGAATACAGTAAGGCTGAGAATCATTCTTTTACCGAACTAAGTAGATCATGGACGCAGTGGTCAGACAACAGTGCACTGTCTCTATATCTTATATGGACTTTAAAAATTATTTATTGACGTCTTAGAAACTTCTTTCATATTAAGAAGTTTAAGATATTTTTCAATTTTAATTATAATATTTTGTCGAATAAATAGAATCTTTGGTAATTATTGAGTATTGTAATTTTAGACTTGGTTCACTTTTTAACTAACATTCTGAGAATATGAAACATAGAAGTACCAGACCATTTACTATAATATCGTATCAATAGTAATTTAAACACATAAAATACTATATGAAACAATAACTTCCAGTATATTTTAAGAAAATACTATCTCAATTAACAATTCTCTTTAGCACTGCATAACTAACTATATTCAATGCATGCACTTGGCTCTACGACGTTCAATAAATCTTGTACAATAATTTCATACAAACTATTTTCAGACAACTATTTCGTTAACAATTTCCCGAGCTTTTTTAGATACTTTTAGCTATATCCGAGTCTTGCCATACGTCATAATGTAGCGTCATCGAGCAAGACCCATGAAAATCGGGGGATCAAAACAGCAAAAGGGGGCGAGAGTAGCGATGACAGTGGCCCGCAAAGGATCACCGTCGTCCATTCGTTATCCTTTCATAATAACCGGCACAATGGGGACTGGTTTTCGCGCAGCCCGATGACGTATTACCGGCGAGAAGCGGAAACGTATGTATTTTACCCCAGTTTCCCCCGTTTAGCGGCATTTAGTTCGCTCCACTGGCTCGTATTTATTTTTTTCTTTGCCCGCCATCGACTCACCCTTGTCTGTCGTCGTTCGTCTCCCCACTGCCACCCCCTGCCCCCCTCTTGCCGTCGCAAACCGTGATTCCTCGCCGGTGACATTTATCATTCGAGAGGCAACACCGGCGTCGCCCGTCGTCGCGTCGTTGTCGCTCGATATTATGGCTGTTAACGTGGACGTAATGGCATTATCTGGCCATTGTTCGACGCACGGTATAATGGCGGGGAAAGAGAGGGGTGGGGTGGGGGTGGGGGGAGGACCGGGACAGGCGACGGGGGTGGCCGGTGCTAATTTGCGAAAATCAGACCGCCCGACACGATCGACGGGGTGACGCGCGCCCCGCCCGGCCCGGGCACCAGTTACTTTGTTAATGACTTTCCGCCGGGATTTTCGCGGGTTTTGTGCTACCCGTTGCGTAAAAATAATGGAACGCCCGGCACCTGCGGCGGCGCGCCGCCGATCACGTGCGCGGCGCGCGGATATCGCGTCCGCGGTCCGGCACGAATAATTATTCGAACGTTGTTAATTATCGGCTGACTGCGGTTCTTTATACGGCCGCCGGTTGTCCTCATTTGCGCGACAACTGCGACGCCCCCGGGGTCCCCGTGCCCCGCCCCTCCGCGACCTCTCCCGCGCCGGCTTTTTACGGGATTTTTCGGATCGGTGGAACTCGATTTCGTAGAATGATCGCCTTTCTCCCGATCCTTGATTCGCGATGATGCGATTTTAATTGCTCCCGGGAATTTTCAATCCGGCAACAAATCGCACGATTGTACGACGCTCCGGGTCGGAATTGAATTTTCTCGATGGCCGTTCGATCGCGGAGGCTGGAACAACGTAAACGTTTGTTTTAACCCTTTGCAGTATAACAACGAGATCGATATATTATACAAATTGGGCGAAATAAATATTCAGAGAAATTGTTCGAAGAAATTCTCGTTCGAAGAAATTCTCGTTCGAAGAACCTATTTGAAAAATTGTGCGAATAATATTGTGTTCGAAACGTTTGTTTGAAATATAAAATTGTACTCGAATAATGTGCAATTTTGGTCTGTACTTATCGCAAGACGCAAGAGCTGCATAAATATCTTTTTCGTTCCAAAATAATAGAGGTACAAATATTATAGAATTATCTCTGAATTCTTCGAATAGTTTTACCGTATTTGACCTGCTCATTTTTTTCATAGATTAATAGTAATCCGTAGCTTTGATTATTTATAAGAAGGGTCCTTTTTAGAGTCCTTTAAGGGTCATGTTTCTACGCTTAAAGATCGCGTTAACATATCTTTCACCCTCTTGTTAACAATAATCCACAGACCTATTCTCTACAACGTGTACCGTCATCCTAGATTCGATTGTTATTAAAACAATGTTTTCAACAACCGATTCGCGGATCAATTAGGTTCTGCGCAAATATTGCAGAAGATACGACCGGTTCACGGAAAGATTTATAATTGAAGGGAAATACGGTCGCGGAGGTGCGGGCCGAATGGAACGCGGACTCTTATGAACGGGTTATGTTTGCGTTCGGACAAAGAGATGTCAAAATCTGCGGCGGCAATTTAACGATCGGTTTTCAATAAAAATACCGAAACACGGGACAAAAGGCGGCGGGATAGAGAAGATGGGGAAAAAATTCAGGTACGCTGGGGAAACCTTTAAAAACCATGGAAGAAAGGGTCCATTGAAAATACTTTCTCACCTCCGATCACACGTTCTACGATACAAAGCTTGTACAACAAAAATATCTGCGGCCGCGGAGATAAACTTTATCGTGCTACCATGCGAAATACGATATTCTAACAGAGGCTTGCTATTCCGCTCGAAAATAACATAAATCTTTTCCGAAACATTCTATTATTCCGTCGTACTTTTTATTTCGCTGTCGGATTTGGTGAATCGGAAATCCAGTGAAATCGTATCGATACCATTGTCTTCTTTGCATTTGATTCTATTCATCATCATTAATTCCTTTAATTTGTTTATGTCTTTTTCCACCCGTTTTTCCACTTTTTCGCTTACCTTCGTCGTGGAGGTGAATATTAATTTAAATTTTTCAAAGAGTATTTTCAAGAGAAATTCTGGGGGTACAGACAGAATAAAATAGACTGCGGATTTAATGCATTTATGGCAGAAACTTATATTTTAAATCTTTCCTTTTCATTAAAAATCTCTGTATTTTTATCTACTTTCTTTTGCAATTTTATAACCAACGGATAATTTCCCATAGATATTCACCAAAGAAATGCACACATCGAGAAGATCAGAAGGATCTACGAATGTCGGTATACTAATTCGAGTCGATTAGAATGACCGAAGAGTTAAATAAACTTGCGATTGGTTCATACGTTTCGCAATTGATACAAGTAATTTTTATTCTGTCTAAATATCTGCGATCAATTACCGATCAATTAAATTCTATTCGCCACCAACTATCCACTGTACGTACTCATTTCTTTTTGTCCACGACTGTACAGCAGAAGAATCCATGTAATCTCGTTCGAGTCGTGTAATCGCGTGCGAGAATTGTCCAGTAACAATCTAATAACCTTTGGACAATAAACGGGGGAGGAGACTTCGGCCGGTGTCAATTAACGCGACGGCGACGAAACGGGCAGCGAAAGAGTTACCGCTGGTTCCAGGGAACTTCGACGTCGAGGCTTCCGCGGACCGGCCAGAAAAGACGGCGGCCAACAATGGCAGCGAGCGCGGCGGTACAAGCCACTAATTATAAATCCATTGTTACGCCCATTTTTTCACCGGGCTTCCTTCCTGCCGGCGAGTGCGAGCGAGAAACAGAGGTAAGGAGAGAGAAAGAGAGAGAGAGAGAGAGAGAGCAGCCATTCTCTCTGCCGTCGCTGGTAGCCGTCGTAATGCCGGCATTGTCTGGCCATTGTCGCGACATTGTCGCACGATAAAGCGCGAAGACAAAGCGGATCCACAAAGGTCCTGGCTCGCGTAACAAGCCGTCTTTGTCTTTTCTCTATCCCATCGTCTTCATCCTTTCTTTGTGCTGTCCGCCCCGTCAACCACCTCCTTCTCTCTCTCTTTCTCTC
>NC_135780.1:9639441-9713571 GCF_028453695.1 Augochlora pura
ACGATCGACTGGCGAGCTGGAAAGTTTTCCGAGAGCGTATCCCCCAAGCGGAACCGTGGTAGCTGCCGCGGCCGAGTCCCGGCGCGCCGTTAAAATTCAGTCCTCGACGCGATTCAAGGATCCGAATAAATACTGCCAGTACATCCTGCGATTCTTCTTCGGGGCTGGCTGACGGAACTGCGGGTCTCGGGGCATCGTGGCATTCTAGAGCTCCCTTGGTTCCGCCCTTGCTCCGACAGGAGGGGGGGAGTAACAGGCGGTGCCCGGCTATTCGTCTTCGTAGAACAAAGTGCGGCGATCTACTTTCCTGACCGAATGTGAATCCAATGCAAATCCTACGGCGGTTCTCGACAATAGGCGACCTAGCGATATGGTAATGTCCTCCTACGTCGATTCCAAAGATCGGCCGTGTACGTGCCTCGCTCTCGTGTCTTTGTACCCCACGGCTACTGTATGCGTTTGCGCGCGTCCCTGTACACACGCGCGCCTTGTCACGTACACCTACACCTTGTCACGTGCATGTACACCTTGTCACGTACACCTTGACGTAACCTATGCGTTCGCACGAGCGTACACTCGTGTCTCTCTGTACGCGTGTGTTCACCGTGTACACGTAAGCGCGGAGTAGAATGTATCAAGTCGACGCACACACACACACGCCGAGCGGTTCTGTTACGTATTCGCCCCGGCTCGTGAGAAGGGTTTGTGGAAGAGATTGCGAACGCGATACTGGTGGGCGTACGTGGATATTGCGTTGCATTGATAATGCACCGCTCCCGTGTATACGGCTATGCAGATACACCACCCCCGGAGTCGAAGATTGCCGATGCGTTCGACCGTTTCGTGGCATCGTTGAATAACGGGATATTGACGGAGACCGAACTGCTGATTTGTTTGAGTAGCTATTGTCGCGTCTTGAACACCGAACCGGGGACCATTCATTTTTCGTGCACGCCACGTTCTCGCTTCGCTCCGCTCCGCTCGTCGGCCACCGTTTCCCCGCGGATCGATGGACCGATTTATCCTAATCTCGGCTTTCATCGCGCGAATTTACAGGTTCGTCGTCTCTTCGACGTTAATTGTTAATTAATTGTTCATTCTCCAGTGGATCGTTCACCGAGTCGCCATTTTTTCTGTTTGCTCTTAGATATTAATAGATAAAATGTCCGACATGCTCTTCAGAATTTCAGGAATATAATTATTGAAGTTTGGAAGAAAAATTGAGTGAAATTTAATATTTATTATTGAAGTTTAGGAGAAAAATTGAATGAAATTAAATATTTATTATTGAAGTTTAGGAGAAAAATTGATTGAAATTTAATATTTATTATCCAAGTTTAGAAGAAAAATTGAATGACGTTTAATATTTATTATCGACGTTTAGGAGCAAAATTGAATGAAATTTAATATTTATCATTGAACTTTAGGAGAAAAATTCAATGAAATTTAATATTTATTATTGAAGTTCAGGAAAAAAATTCAATGAAATTAAATATGTATTATTGAAGTGCAGGAGAAAAATTCAATGAAATTAAATGTTTATCATCGAAGTTCAACAGAAAAATTGAGTGAACTTGACGAGAAGAATTGCACCGTCGATTCTTCGTCAATAGTATAAATAACCTCTTCTAAGCAATTTTCATTTTGCATAAAAGTCTGATCGCGAATAGCCGCAAATTGAGGGCGACGCTTTGAAACCAATGGGAGAAATCGGATCTAATTCTTCGGGATTGAAAGACGTCGGCCAATGGAAAGCCACAACGGGTGCAAGGAGTAGGAAAAAATTCGAGCAATTCAATTAACAGTTTCTGGGGAGTAATACCGTCCCGAGACTCGCGCTCGAACAAAGGGTTGGAAGAATTACAGGAGCATAACTTTTCATTCGATTTCTCACCCTCCTCGCGCACCCCTTCCGTCTCGTTTATCACTCTCTTCTTCTCTGTCTTTCCATCTGTCTCTCTTCCTCTCCCCCTTTCTCTCTCCTTCTCTCTCCGCCCCTCTCTCTCTCTCTCTATTTTTCTCTCTTTCTCTCCGCCTCTCTCTATTTCACCCGGTCCCTCTATCACCATCTCTCCGACTCTGTTCTCTGTCGTGGTCGTCTCGCGCCCGCGCGAAGAGGCGAGAGATCCGGCCGCCGAAAGGTACAAAGGGTGGAGACAAAGGGAAGCGCCGCCCTCGAGATACTAGGACAATGGTGGCCGAACAATGGGCCGATGCTGGAAATTTAACTGGTGATCGAAAGTGTCCCCTTGAACCAACTATTTTCCATCGAGCCCTGTCCCCCCCCCCCCCCCCCCCCCCCCTCCGGCTCGATAATGCTCTTTCTTAGGGGCATAAACCCTTGCGTCGCCTCGTTTCTTTTTCTTTTTTTTTCACCCCTCGAATTAATTAGTCCGCGGGACTACTAACAAGGCCTGGAGGGCGGCGGTGGTTCGCGCACGGCGATTTCAATGGACGAATCGACGGCGGTCTGGTAATTATTGAGAAAGTGGATGTTAGTTATCCTGCCCGGTCGGAAAATTCTTTTATTTCTATATAAATACACACATATGTATATTAATATACATATATATACATATATATATAATATAATATATATAATATATAATATAATATACATATATATATATTACTTGTTTAAAATTTTAATTTATTAAAAGTCAACGATCTCCAGCTTATTTTACAAAACACAGCCGAATTAATTTATACGACGAGAATAATGATGTAAAAGAAAAAGTACCAGCTGTGATTGTTAGTATACATTTTTTATTAGATCCTATGCAGTTGCTATAAATATCCAAAAATGTATAGTCTATTCTAGGTACAATGCACGCACGTTTCAAGATTGAGACTGTCACATATATATTCAAACCGACGCATGCTTTAATAAATATTTTCGGACAAAGAAACCTAACAAATTTCTCTACAATTTCGTTAACGTCAATTTATTTCCAGCGACTTCCTTTATCCAAATAAATCTTTTTTAATGCACAATGTAATTTCGTTACATTCCTTAGGAAAGGTCGAAGTCCATGGCGAGCAGAAGAGTAAACAGGGAGCCGAGAACGTATGTTACTCGAGTATCAGTAGTCGGTCACTCCCTCGAAACGAGTCGGTTTAATGGAGATCAAGTGTTTATGAGACGGCTCGCGCGATAGGGTCCATAGAGAGAAAGGGAGCTAGAGAGCAGAGGAGAGCGAGAGAGCGAGGGAAGAGCAGAAGGAAGGAGGATACGCGTGGCAAAGTTGCTCTGCGAACTGGAACTCGAGAGCACACGCCGTTGCTCGTGTTACTGGTCCGAGCCAGCCCGATAAAAACTGTCAAACCACTATGAACTCGAAACACAGAGAGCAGTGCGAACGTGCCTCTAGAAGCTCCGTGCTCTATCGTTCTTTTCACCACGGCTTTTTATGGTGTTCACTGAGGGCTGGTTTTAACCCCTTGCCATACTTTAACGGGTCAGAACTAACTTTTACGAATGTTGATCCATTCCTTTAAGTAGGAATCAAATTTTATTGAAATTATATTTATATTTATATTTATATTTATATTGTTACGGCGGTTGATCATATGGAGTCGCCATAATGAAGGATAACTTCGCAGTGAACAACCCTTAGGGAAATATAAAAAGTTCGGACAAGCCCCCAATGTTGCGCGTTCTTTGAGACCGTCGCGGCATCACGTTTAATCTTTATTTAATTACACAACTTTAACAACTATTAACCATAACGAAATACAATGCGTCGATCAATCGGTTGGATGACCAGCTCGACAGACAGTTTTCGATTCAGACTGTCGATTCAACGGTTCCGTGACAACCCCGAACTTCTTATATTTCCTTAAGGGTTGTTCACTGCGAAGTAATCCTTCATTGTGGCGACTCCATATGATCAACCGCAGTAACAATATTTTTATTACAAATATTGAAACATTTAAGTAGACGTAAATAATAAATATAAAATTCCTTTTTCTGCTAAGAAATTAGTGCGATCGAACAAATTCTAGTCGTAGTAATGGTAAAGATAATGGTACGGCAGGGGGTTAACTCCTGTTCTTGTCCTGATCGGGTCTTTATGCGGTCATAGTAGTCTCGTCGCTTTGGTTCTAAAAGGCAAATATTACACATTTACATAGAATTGGTAATGGTGGTTTTAATCGTTTTTGTGATTTATATTCCTTCTAGACATTCAGATTTTGAGATGTGTTTGCTTCGTCGTGCTCAGCCCAAAAGAAATTGTAAAATCGCGCAGCGTCAGGCAACAAGTAGAACGAACCAACCATAGACAGACACAGTCACGAAACAGTGTTATTTCGTAACGAAGTACCGAATGGCTCTAGACTTACTCCAAGTTTCTACTTCGTCCTCGATTCGCAACATCCTCGCGCTTAGAACCCGATCACGATTTAAACCATCGATTACACGACGCCAATCGCCGATCTTTAACTTCCGCCTCCGTCAGCGACGTCTAATAATCGTCGCCTCGCCTTCGTAATTCCAGCTCTCCACCGAATCCCGTGAATCGCTCGACAAAACCGTGCGCGGAACAACATCCAGGATCCAGGCGGCGTTGCCCCGTGCCGTCGCCGAAACTTCGGCATTACGAATTCCCGCGGCAGAACAGGTCGCGTTAAAATGATCAGTCCCGGCCCATCAAACGAACATAAGCCCGGGAGCCCCTCGGAGGTTGCCGGGAGCGGTAACAGGCGTCCCGGGGGAGCGGCGCGGAAGAAAAGCGGCTCCGAAATCAAGCGCGGTCTCGTTACTTGTAGACGACCGGGGCAGGACCAGAAGAAGGTGGTGGCGCGGGGCGAGGCAGAGGACGAGGGGCGAGAGGTTCCTAATCAGAGATCAGTCCGGCTTGCGGCGACGAGACGGCGTCGACAAGGCTCGCGACAAAAGCGTCGACAATGCCGGTCGTCTGTGCACGACCAGCGTCGCTTCGCCGTTTCCCAGCGTTGCTGCGACGCCGCGGAGGGGGAAGACAAGAGGACGCGCGGCTGCAGAAGAAGCGGGAGGAGAGAAGCAGCAGAAAAAGCAGAAGAAGCAAAAGAAGATGGAAGAAGCGGAAGAAAAAGAAGAAGAAGAAGAAGGAGAGGAGGAGGAAGACGACCGGGCCACCCCGTGACATTGCACAAAGCGATCGGCGTGTTCGTTGTACGGGCGCGTTTGTACAAATGCAAAGGCGAGCAGGCGAACACGTGAAATCGATTTCAAGCAAATAATCGGATACTCGGTTCAGGGGCGGCTACGACACTGCTTGTCCCCGTCTCTCTGTGCTCGCGCCCGCGCGCGCGCGCGTGTGTGTGTGTGTGCGCGTGCATGCACGCGAAGGAAGCGGAGTGGACGGGGTAGGCCCGCGGAGAAGGTTGGAGGAAGAAGCGAGCCCTGGAGGGAGAGAAACGCGCCGGAGGTAGGGTGGAGGAGGAAGAAGAAGAAGAAGTAGGAGGAGGAGGAGGAGCGTAGTCGCATAATTCAGAATCGACAAAGCGGCAGATTATGGAAATAGAGTCCCTGAGTCGGAGCCAGAGTTCTATCTTTCTCTCTCCCTTCCCCCCTCTCCCTCCCTCCCACCCTCTATCCGTGGGACGCACTCTTCGCGGCTCTGTGTCTCTTTCCAGCTTCTTCGCCTACACCTACGGACACCTTTTCCCTCTCTCTCTCTCTCTCTCTCTCTCTCGCTCTCGTTCCTGCTCTTGCTATCACCCTTTCTCTCTCTTTCCCTCTCTATCTTTCTCTCGATTCGTTTGTCTTTGTTCCTCTTCGCAGCCGCGTTTCAAAACCGTACGGTGTTGCCATGACGACCATTGTGCCACTCTCTCTTCCACCTCCACCTTCACTCCACCTTCTTGCTCCCCTCCGCTGCCTCCATCCACTCGCTCCAGCTCCCACAGTGCCTCCACCGAAGAACCCTCCTCCTCCGCCTCCCCCACGCCCCCGTCCACGACTACAGCGCCGCCGTCGCCGTCCCCGCCCCCCTCTCGGCCGCCCAACAACCGATGCAGCAACCCCACCGAGTGTACCTCATCTCTCTAACGACTTGTTGTTAATGTTGTATCAACTCACCCTGCAAACAGACCCTCCTTTTCTCTTTCTCCGTCCCGCTCGCTCCACCCTTTCTTTCTCTCCCTCTCTCTTCCCTACTCCTTCTCTTTCTCTCTCTCTATCTCTTCTCCTTCTCTCTCTCTCTCTCTCCCGTGTCATCTCGTTCCCTCTCTCGCCCGGCAGCCGACGGTGTCTTCCCGTCGGCTGTCCTCCTCCAGCCGCCCACAATCCACCCCGAATCATGTCTGCAACCCCCGAGAGCGCTTGCACGCTTGTACGCGCCGTTTCGTTTCACCCTGCGACAAGGGGACGCGGGGAGGGTGGACGCGCGTTCTTTCGAAGGCGTAACTGGTGTTCGAATTTTTCTGGCGTCAGCCTCTCTCTCCCCCGAGTTTTCGGGCACACGCTCTCTACCTTCGCCTGAACTACTCTCTGTGTTCCGTCGACGGGTTCCTCTCGCCGTTACCGCGCAACGGTGCCGCCGATCCGCCTCGACTCGCTTTGAACACCGCGACTCGCGATTTACACGGATTAACCGCATTGTGGCGCTTTGGCGCCTTAGGCTTGCCCTTTTAACCTGATGCGATGTAACAACGTGTCAGTGGAGATCCTAATGTTAAAGTTAGGTAATGCTTAATGTTAAATTTAGATAATGCTTAATGTTAAATTTAGGTAATGCTTAATGTTACATTTAGATAATGCTTAATGTTAAATTTAGGTAATGCTTAATGTTAAATTTAGGTAATGCATAATGTTAAATTTAGTTAATCCTTATTGTTGAATTTAGTTAGTCCTTATTTTAAGTTTTGTTGATCCTTAATGTTAAATTTAGTTAATCCTTAATGGTAAGTCCTATTTTACTGATTCTGTAAAAGGAAGATTGTTATTCCTTTCTAACATCCGTACTGTGTTCACTGGTCAAATTTATTGTTAATATCTTTCAACTACTCGTGTACAATAAATGCTTGAAAATCGATTCTTTCAATAACTTGGATAAGTCGAAAATAGAATAATAAAATGATTAAATTCTTCTTATGTTTTTAGAATGTTTCAACTACTTATGTTATTATAAATATGTAAAATTTATAGTCTAGTAATCACTTAGCCCTGAACGAACAATGCTAAGTATATAAGAATGTATCATTCCACAATGTTAAGTATATAAAAATGTATCATTCCACAATGTTAAGTATATAAAAATGTATCATTCCACAATGTTAAGTATATAAAAATGTATCATTCCACAATGTTAAGTATATAAAAATGTGTCGTTCCGTTTCCCGTGACAGAACTTCTCTCACAGAAAACGCATTCGCGGAGCCGATAGGGCCAGCGACGACAAGTTAGGCAACAAAAAGGGCCGCGTTGTTATCGAGAGGATATTGTCCCGGTGCTCTCGCACGGGGGTCTCTAAATATTGGGGAAGATTGGAAGGACTTGTCATCATCGGTTGCGTCATTCAGTCCGCCGTAATTTGTCAAGTCGCCGTGGAGATAGGAAGCGTCGTGTCTGAACGAAACTGCTGCGGTGCCCCGGGTGAATCGGCCGAGGGAGAGAAAAAAAGGTTCACGGCATGTCAATATAATTAATCACCGATCCGGTTGTTTCAAGCCCTGTCGGGAGGAAGGATGGCTCGCCGGCTGCTGCGCGACTAGTCCTCCGGAAAAAAAGCATCGTTTACCGGCGTGACGTTGCCAAAGAGATCTCTCGATCCGTGCACGTGCTGGACGATAAACGGTGTCAGGGTTCACGGTTTTCAAATGAACCGAGCGGAACCGTGCGATTTACGCTGGGCGCGGTAATGTTAAACGGAAGCGTAACTTGAGCACGATTGTTTGTAGAAATCTTTATTTTGATATTGTCGCGAAATTACTTTTAGGATATTTCTTATGGAATATGGAAAATTCTTAAAATAGGTATATATAATAACCAGGTGTTTACTTGACAATATGAGGGTAAGTGCAAAAGGTAGGATTCAGGTGGACATTGAACTTGTTCTTTAATAATTGCAAGGTGAAAATAATGAAGCGAAAGAAAAATTTAATTCTTACAGAAAGCATATTTTAAACATATTTTACACATAATCGGTTCAATTCAAATCAATCCACGAGAAAATCAATTTAGAGAAAAAGGCGATTTAAATCCTTTCTTTATCTAATGCAATAAATCTTAAAACGGAACCTACCAAGCTCTAAACTAAACTAAATATGTAATTTAGCAATTGTAAATTTCCTTTTTCCTCCAAGAAATTATTAGAATCGAAGAAATTGTAAACATCGCGTCTGTGACGAAAATAACACGTCAAGGGGTTGAATTTCGTTCAGTTCGCCGCGAAGACTCTTCGAGGATTCCTCGACACGCGTCGCGATTCGCGTCGATGTTCGGCCTCCGGGATCTCCTTCCTCGCCCATAGAAGCTCGTCGCAGCATCGTCCGCGTCCGGATGAACGTAATCGCGGTGGTATCCGGCGACAATGCGTCCCGGTTACCGTGCAAGGTGTATCAGGACGACGGATAGGCGAGACGCCGGGCGTCGTCGTCGCGTTTCGCATTCTATAAACGACAGAAGAGAGAACGGATTAATCCTAGCCGCGGCGGCGGCGGCGGCGTCGCGGCGGCAGCTCGGCCAGCATAATAGATATGCTCTTTCTTTGTTTCGTCAGCTCATAATGGCCGCGCCTCGCAAGAAAACGCGGAACACGGAGCATTATGCCGCCCGCCGAGACGAACGAGAATAAACCGGGTCTGAATGGCTCTCTGAGTTTGTTTCCTTCCCTATTCCCCTTTCTCGTTCTTCTGCTCACTCCCCCCCCCCCCCCCTCCCCCTTCTACCCCCCCTTCTTCTTCTTCTTCTCCGCCACCCGCAACCTCCCCCTTTTCTTTCGCCTCTTTCTTTCCACGTTTCTTTCTTTCCCCCTTTTGTAGCAAATATACACCGGGCTGACTCCGTTTTCGAGCCCTTTTGTCTCGAATTTCCGGCACGCGGCGGGGGCGGCCGATCGGACGGCCGATCGCGATCTCTGCTCGTCCGCCATTCGCGATCTCGTTCCGCGGTCAACGAGACCCGTCTTACGCGCCATTGGTTTCCTGATTTTTAGGACGCTGTTCCCCGGTTTGTCGAATTGCTCGGCGAGCGCAATTTCACGAGTGTCAGTAGCGAGTTTTATGCAAAGCGGAGGTCTTCGATTCTATCGGTAAGGGGTGAGACATTTATTTTATGATTTGATGATTTTAGGTAATTGAAGATGATTTTACGATGTTTTTGTATTCTTCCAGTGTCTTTGCTTTTTTGTTTCCTATCCACCAATTTCTGTGATTCAGTGCTTTTTCTATTTTGCGGTGCTTCTTCAAAATTTTTAGAATTGTTCTGCATGTTACGGCAGGGGTGTAATGAACTCAATAATTTATACTGTCACGATGATCCTAAATTCGTCTACTCAGTTCTAAAAAATTCAATTCTAGATTGTAAATTCAGTCTGGAATATATTGTACTTTATCTACTAATTTCCATAACTGTATAATATTCGCAAAACAGGATTTTTAATTAATCCCTTACTTTGCCATTTTATTCTCAGTTATAGTGACTAGAAGCTTACGATTATTATAATTTCTTTGAGAAAGAAGAAAATTTGTATTTATTCTGTGTCTGTATCTATTTAAATATTTAAATATTGTGGAGAAAAGAATTTGCTAGAAATGTTCATTACGATGTAAATTTGTTAAAATGTCAATCAAATGATCCGTTTCATAATTGGTGTCCAACAAGTATTAAAACTATAAGGACCTTTCTATGACAAATTATATAATCTGTTTCTCTATTCAGGCGCATTCTATAATAAATATCGCAATAAATCCAAATAAATTCAATCTTGTCATGGTCACAAAGAAAAACATTCCAGTTACATATTTAACTTGATAAATAAATTTTATCAGCAATATACGATAATTAAATTTAATTCAATAAGTTTAGCGCAAAAGACAAGAGGCCTTAATCAACATAATTGTAAAAGAAAACGCATTCCAAGGGGCTAAAAACCTACATAATAAAAAAATCAACCAACACATTCCAACTTAAAACACCTACCGCCATAGTTCCTCACCAAAAATCTAATCTACACTTCATAAACCTAATCAATAGCTCACGGATCGCACGAATTTCCACTGTTTTTCGCGATGGGTTTTAAGACCGCTATAGCCGGCGGCCGGTCGGTCGGAAAATTCGTTGAATGGAATTATTCTCTGCCCAGACACGCGACAAACTTCGGTCCCCAGCACGCGACGCTCGCATGAGCGGATCGGAGCAAAAGGAGAGAAACCGACGGCGTTATGCGAGTCGGCCTCGGTATTGCCGGCATCCGGGGGAGACGTGGTTTTGGCATGCAGATTCGATCCGGGGGGGCCTGTCTATCGTCCGCGCCGCGCCCTAGCTGTCTCTTTTCCATTCGACAGTTTCACCCCATCGTCCGCGCGGCAAGGTGTGCGCTCCGCGCGGAATTTTAAGGGACGACCGACTGATTTCGCGTTTGTGCGTTCCGTTCGAGCTGCGCCGGGTCCGCGACAATGCGATTCTGCGTTAATCGCTCGGTTACCACTGTTCCGCACTGTTAATAGCATGATTTTCGACGATAGCCTAGGAGCCGAATTCTTTAGAGAGATAAGGTCAAGGGCATAGAAAGATGCAAGCTTCGTCTCGAGTTAATTGGTTTGAAATATGGATAGATTTATGATAGACACGTGAAGCGCGTGAAATCGTAGGGAAAATAAAAGTAGAAATATATTAACCCTTTGCACTCGAAGTCATTTTAACTGTAATTCTAAAGTAACATTTCTAACATGTGACAGTTCCATTTTATAAGGTAGAGAGGTTATGTTCTATTGAAATTGAATTTTCTAACTCATACAAAAACAGTTACACTTTTAATAATTTTTTAAATTTTACAATGGAGAGTTATTGCAAGTTTTTACAATGGAAATATTATTTTGGAACGTGATGTAACAATTGCGATGGCGCCTCAGAGTCACCATTCGAGTGCAAAGGGTTAACCTCTTGCTCTGTGATATGTTTTAGAACTGCGTTGATTAGCACTTTTTCGTGATTGATAAATTCCTTGATGGAACAAGATTGTCTTCAGTTGCTTTCAGTCCTAAATAATAATACGACAGCCAATCATTTCTATTAAATCGAAAGAAAATTTGAATCTATCGTCATAAAAGTCTTCAGTTACTTTCAATCCCAGATTTTTGTGACGGAAGATTCAAATTTTCTTTCGATTTAATAGAAACGATTGGCTGTCGTATTTATTAAATTATGTACGTGACTCGTGATATTTTATAATTATGACTCGTTATTACAGTGCGAGGGGTTAATATTTTGTCGTACAAAGTCACTTGATATTATAGGATAGAAGGACAATGTTAAATCCGTTTTGTAATCTATGAACAACATGACTTATTTTAAACAGATTTGAAAAGAATTAAATAAAATGCGATTTTACGTAATGTGATATTAGCGTTGTTTCTACCTTCAATCGTTTCAACAAATGAATTATTCAAGGACCTCAGTAATTAAACAACTTTAATAATTATACAGTACTTTTAAAAAATTTATTACACGATTTTCTCTTGTGAACACAAATTTCCAAAATATTGGGTTGTTCGGAAAGTAATTTCGTTTTTCCCTAGAAAAGACTTAATTTTTTCACAGCCAACTTCACGCTTAAGCTGCATAATCATTATATATTTGGACAACTGATATAGTAAGTCTTGTTTCCTAAAAATTTTGTTCGATTCTTTGCAATAGTTTTTGTTTAGTAATCTATTGTGTTTCATTTCCACCAAGAAAAAAACGAAACGACTTTCCGAACGACCTAATATAATAGAAAGAAGTATAAAATGGATTTGTATTTAGACTTCTCGCTATTCGTCCTGCGTCATCCTTTCACAGAACTCGATTTTACAAAATGTTTCGCGACCAAAATCGAACAAAAATCCCGAGAATCGGTGTATCTGTTTCGCGGGCAAATGGCGCAATTAGAAGGCAGAAGAGGTCCGCCAGCAAACGAAGGAGTTTAGAAGAGAGCAACTTGTCGGAACGATCGCCGTCGCCGCGCAGGCGAACAATCCTCGCGGTGGAGGAAAAAAGAAAAGAATCGAGGAAACAGACTAAAACAGAACGGCGAACGGATAATTAGGGACCGCCGAAATTCTCGAGAGAACTCTATACACGGGCACAAAGAGCGTGTCACGATGGAAACGCGCGGGGGAGAGGGTCGGCGCGGGGCGGTCGAAAAGGCGTCGGACGAGCTTAGAGGCAGAGATTTCCCTCCTAGGAACAAGTGCCAGGAACGATGGTCGTGGAGGCCAGGATAATGGGTAATTACACGTCTCCCTGGTTGCTCCTGCGGGTCGGAAACGAGGAAAAGGGTCTCTCTCTCCTCTCTCTCTCTTGCTCCCTCTTTCTCGCTGCACGCGCCAGTTTTCGACAGCGACGACGTCGGCGCCATTTAAATCCAGAAAATATGTAAATCCGTCGTTTATTAAGCCGTACCTGAACCTCGCCGTTTTGCTGCCGCGGAAAAAGGGACGAGGCAGAACCGAGGGTGGAAGACGACCTGGAACCACGTATAGTTTCCTGGATGGGATACAGGGTTCCTCGTAAATTGCCTTGATATTTTCGGGATTAAAACCGAGGGAACCATTAAAACCGTGGAAAGGAATTTCAATTTTTAACTGATGGGTTCAGGGGACCCATTTATTTATTTTCAACATTAAACTCTGGAGGAATAAGAAAAGTTTTCGTTATGTTTAACGCGTTAAGCGCTACGCGCCGGTCCCTAGGAATCGACGCTAGACTTTTCGGTTCAGATTGAGCAAACAAGAATTGATATAGCATAATTTAAATGTTCAGTCTCGCAAGAACGCAAGGACCAATACATTCGCCGCGATAGAAGAACGAAAAATCAGTCGTCAGCCCGTAGGGACCGGCGCGTAGCGCTTAACGTGTTAACATCTAGAGAACTCCTATCAAAATATAAAAATTCAACGAACAGTCAACAGTCAACGATTAGTCTAAGCAACGTATGAAATCAATCGCGCATTAAATACACGATTAATTAGCGAAAAACTCGCAATTCAAAGTTTGTCATCAGTCAGAGAGCTTTGAATGGATAAAAAATATATTCTTTGCTTTCTATTTATTATTTCTTGAATAACCGGCTGCTCCTTGATTGCTTCAAAGTATAGCAAACGAGCTTGCACCGCGAAGAAAGGCGGGAAACGTAAATTCTTGTCGCGAGACGATTAAAAACGTTAAAACGTTAAACGTGCGTGCGTTTCGTTGCGACATGTTTGTTTCTGGCCTCCGTGACAACGCGTTCGTCGTTCCTCCGATTCCGAGGACGTGAAACGGATCTTAGGGGGCTGCGCGGACGTGTGGGCGCTACAAGGGTAGTTGTTCGCCTAACGGCACGCGCGGTTGGGCGACCATGGTCGCGCTCGTTGTCGCGACAAACGCGTCGCAATGACCGGCGCGACAATGGCCGTTTTGTCGGCGGATTGTTCGTTCGATGCGGCCCGGCACAGATTTTATGTTATTCCGCATACAATCGGGTTCCGCACGCGCGTCGACCGCGGGGCGGCCGTGGAAGCGGAGGTTCGCGCGCGCGCGCGCGCAACTGGAGGGGGATGAAACAATGTGTCACCGCGGGACAATGTTCATTGAAATAATAAGAATGCGAAACGCGATTCTGCCGCGCTGAAAAATTACATTGCCTGGATACGCAGGTTCCGCGACTTGTTCGTTATGCTCGCACAACGTTTTGTGGAAGCTGCGCTTTATTTTCTTGTTTCTTTTGATCGCGCTGAAAACGGGACCGCGCGCGCGCGCGAGCGCTCGTTCTCCGTCTACATGCTCACGTCGTCGCTTATGTTCCGCCCAACAATGTCTTCGTGTTACATTGTCGCCCGAGAAACGCCGGAATTATTCGCGGGGAAACTACCCTTTACATTTTCAATGCGTTCGATTCGAGCCACCCTTCGCTCCAAGAAATTCTAACCGGAGGAAAGAAAATGTTTGTGCCGACGTGATTTATGGCGTATTGAAAATACAGAGCGCGGCACGCTCGGCGTAGGGCCGTGTTGAATTAATTTTATACCCGGTTCCGCGACCGTGATATGCTACCGCGATTGTTCCGTGTGCACTTTTGTCTCGAGGCGCGGTTACGACGCGTATAAAAGTATCAAGGTTTTAGGGAATCAATAGTCGGCGCGCGTAGGCTGCGGATTTTTCCGCGAGATAAACGCTTCCTGTGGAAATTCGTTCGAGTTTCTTATGCATCGTAATAAATACGTGATTGTATTCTGGACACACCTTAATAATTCTGTCGTTTTTATTTTATGGTAAGTGTAAGATTTACAGGTTGATTTGGACAATATATAAAATTGATTTAGTCATCGTTTTGCGGCGGTTAATCGAGCTGCAGAATATAGCATATTTTTCAGATTTAATCATTTAGAAGCTTTGATGGACTTTCAGAAATAAGAAGGCAACAATCTCTAATTATATTGTAATAAAAATTGTAATAAACATCATTAACCCCTGGCATTATAATAGCGAGTCAGACTCGTGATAAAGATTCCATGCGAGATCTATTATATTTAAATATTATTAATTTCTTCTATAACGAAATCAAATTGAATTTTTCTATTATCAAAGTCCAGAAACGGAAGTAAAAAAAGGATAATACAAAAAATAAAAATTATCTGGTCCTATTAAGGAAAATATTAAGGACAAATTAATGGTAATCAAGGCAACGTGAGTTGCTCGATTAACTTCTTGTAGTGCAAGGAGTGTTGTAGAATATAGGACTTGCGTTTTTTTTTCTTAGAGGTTTTACGTCGCATCAGCTGCAAGGCTATTAGCGACCTTCTATTTAAATAGACCTTATATTTTGTTTATTAAGCCTGTATCTCTCAGAAATTTTAATAGAAAATTTAATAGAATTATTGAGAAGTAAATTCCGTGTACTCTATCAGAAATAAAAGAGCAACAAGCTCTAAAAATATATATAGAATTACGTCACAAGTTGAATTATAATAAGTATCATTATATACTGCTAAATTTAATAGTAATTAATAAATGAAAGGTTTTATGATCACCTTACAGTAAGCGGCGCTGTATTGGTAACATCGACTTGTAAAGATTTAATCATTTTGATCAGAAAACCTAGCAGACCGCCAACACGTGTATCGTAAACCACGGAGAACGACTGTTCACATCACGAACCGTACATCCTACTGCAATAAGCTCGGAAAGAGTCAAGTTTCCGCTGAAAACCGTCCGAGCCACCAAAGAGTAGGTAGAATAAATTACATTTCTATCGAATCTGGAGTGTGCACTGCCTGTTCCGGATCCGATTCGCCGAGACCGTTTGGCCGCGGGTCCCGGCCAACCAATCGCGGAAGTGGGTCCCTCCGCTCTCTCATTATTTCAGCACGGTTCGGCGAATGTTCTTCGCGGCGGCGGCGGCGACCGGAAAGTAGGAAAAGTTTCCGGTCGCGGGCCGAGTGACGTAACAATCGCGGATTGCGGCGGCGGGCGGGCGGGCGGGCGGGAAGCAGGTATCTCGAGTACACTTCCAGCCCCGAAATATCCCCGAGTCCCCCCGTGTAGTCACTCGATTAGCCTGTTTACGAGGCATTCGAAGCCAAGGAGAGGAGGGCCGCCGGCCGCAGCGGCAGCCGTGTGCCGCCGCCGCCGGGCGCGGCGCGATTTTTGTTGCGGAAAAACGTTTCCGTTTCGCTCGAGAAAACGGAAAGTTCGGACGGTTCTTTCCGCGTAACGACCGGCAGAAGCGGCTCTTACACGACCGCGGGGACCGTGTGTGCAGCCCGGCACTCCGATCTTCCGGATCATTTCCGTGAGTTAACTGCCCGGAGAGAGTACCCACCGGGTGCCCCCGGTCCAAGTTGGCTGGCTTTCAGCCCTGCATACCTTTCAGCTGGACACAAACCGGCCGAAAACTATTTCTTCGACTTGTACGCGCATCCTCGCCCGGCGAAACTTCACGAAAAATTCGTGGCCCCATTGTGACGTGGTGGAAGTTTTCCCGTTTTTCGACTTCTCTCTCTCTTTTTTGTCCAGGAGAAACGACGGCACGGTGATTCGGTTTCAGCTCGTCCGGATAAAATCGGTCAAGAGGGCCCCTGTTGTTGGGATTAGTCCACGATCACCGCCGCTTTCTTGACCGTTCGACTACGGTTTTTCATCTGGATGCGTTCACTTGTTTGCTTTCTCGGTTGAAGCTTTCCATCGGTCGATTTATTTTATTTTTCTGATATCCTGATATCGAAATATATTAATGTTCTATCTCTATTCTATTTTATTTCTAGTATTCTGTTTCTATTTCATTTCATTTCTAGCATTCTGTTTCTATTTTATTTTATTTTTAGTATTCTGTTTCTATTTTATTTCATTTCTAGCATTCTGTTTCTATTTTATTTTATTTTTAATATTCTATTGCTACTCTGTCTTATTTCTAGTATTCTATTGCCATTCTATTTTATTTCTAGTATTCTATTGCTATTCTATTTTATTTCTAGTATTCTGTCTCTATTCTATCTTATTTCTAGTATTTCTTTTCTATTCTCTTTAATTTTTAGTATCCTCTTCTATTTTCGCGTTTACTTATCTACTGATTCTTACTTTCTTCTACATGACTCTATATTTATTTATTTCTGTCTTTTCACCAACGACGCTATTTTCCTATACATATTGTTACTTATTATATTTTTATCTAATTTTTATCATCACCATTTTACCATCGCCATTTTTATCACCACGAACAAATGAAACAAGAAAACCAAATCTTATACAAAACAGTCTATGCAATTGCAACAATTTCCTCGCGAAGGTAAGTTCAATGTTAAACGTATAAAGAACAGAAATAAATTTTTATGTAACGCCAGTCTGTTGCGGTCGGCGTGTAAAATGTTTATCTTGCACAAAAAGAACTACAGTTTACTTGGAGGCACATTCTTCACTTGGCCGGGGACACCGTTCCAAGCAGACTCAAGAGAAGAGCAAGGGAACGGGAGATTAAAAGCGATCGCAAACTGAAATTTCCTGCGGCAGGTGAGGACACCAATTACCATGTTTATTAATCGATATTGGCAAACTCTCTCGCCAACTGTGCTCGCCAGCACGGTATCAGACTGCGATTCCGTGGTTCGCGAGGGTTCCCGGCGTGCGAGTCGACACGTTCGACGATTTATGTCGTCCGTGGATACGGGAACGCGGGAGCGAGCATAAAACTCTTCCTGCAGAATTCTCTCTCTCTCTCTCTTTCTGCCTTCGTGTCTTTCTCTATCCTCGTCTTTTCTTCTCTATTTGTCTCTTCTTCTCTCTTCGTCCCTTTTTCTCTCTTCATCTCTGTCCCTTCGTCTCTCTTCTCCTCTCTCTCCGTCTTTTTCTGTCTCTTCGTCTCTCTCACTCTTCGTTTCCCTTTTTCTCTCTCTCTCTCTCCGATTCTTTCTCTCTTTTCGTCTTTTTCTCTCTTTTCGCCTTTTTCTCTCACTCCGTCTTTTTCTCTCACTCCGCCTTTTTCTCTCTCTCTTCGCCTCTTTCTCTCTCTCTGTGTCTCTCTGTCTTCAACTCTCTCTGCTCGCCTCTCTCTTTCGTCCCGTCTCATTCTTCGAGGTCCCGGGCCTGCCACACGTATCCAGTCGCGGCGAGGATTAGGAGGCCCCGTGAATGGGAGAAAATGCGAATTGATACGGTCGTTAAGGAGAGACCCTCCTTTGAACCGTAGATCCGCATGAGCGTACGCGTGCAAAGGAACAGCCGTTTCGCGCGGACCGATTCGATCCTTTGCTTATTTTTTTTCTTTTTTTATTCGGTCCCCGCGTTCTGAAAACCGCGCCGCGATATATCTCTCCGCTGCCCTGAATCCCGCGGTTAGTTTATCGGTACTCGGAACAGGTGAATTCCGTGTGTCAGTCGGCGTTCTTCCTTTTTTTTCCGAAGACGTTCTCACGGCTCGCGAAACTATGCGGCGCGCTGACTGTATTTAAACAAGACAGCTTTGTGTTTATGGTGGATTTAATCTTGTTGGAAATCGTGGTGGTTTCGAGTGGATCAGCGTGATATGGTAACCAGAATCGAGCTATGTTACCATAAAAATGATTCGTGCTTGCATTAATTGTGTTTCGATCGTTACTGTCTTCTTTTCACTTTGAATTGTGACTTGGAATATTAATATACTATATTATAAGATTGTAATCACTTAATTACTCAATTTTCGGCAATTACGTGAAATAAATAGTTGTTACGTTAAGTACAATATTTTATTTTATTAATCGCAGCACTTGGCAGCTGATGCGTCTACTTCTTTAAATCTCATCTCCGAAAGACGGAATTTTAAAAACCATATATCATTGGTTGAATTATAATTTTATAAGGGGCAATCAATCTTGATTTTATACAGCTGTTAAACGACGAGGTTTAAACGAAATCGGAACGTTTTTCAGAAAAAACCATTGTTAACAAGACACCCAATCATTATTGCGCGCTATCATTAACGAGATTAAAAATGTTATTAATAAGCGTCGATGAAATACTCGACGTGTAAAACATGGCGAACTTACAAAGTAACAAGATTTATTGATTACAATGATTACTTAAATTGGAACAACTGCACAGCAAGTGGATCTGTACTGTAAGTTCTCGTTAACAGTCAGATTCGCGTGCGTCGGGATCGAACATAAATTACATATCATCGCTTATTCAAGATTTAACGAGGCTATAGTAAAAAATTGCGACAATTAATTTTGGCCGGTTGATGTCCAAGGAAATAGGTGTTTCGTCGCACTGTGCGACGCGGGGCAAGGCCGACACCTTTTCCCCGGCAAAGAAACGGAGCCCGGGGACTTATTAACTTGAAAAGTCGCAATCCACCCCCAGGCCGGCCCGGCGAGCCTGAAGTCTTCGGGTTGGTCGTCTTATCGCTGCTTCGCTTTCAATTTATTACCTCTCGGCAAATAATTACCGACAAGAGCGGCGACGTTCCTCCTCCCTTCAGCCCTCTCTCCCGCTCACTCTCTTTCGCTCTCCCACTCTCTAATTCTCTCGCACTCCTTCACTCTCTCCGTCTCACTCCCTGTCCCTCCGTCTTTCTCGCTTTGCCTCCCTCGATTTCATCCCTCCACCCTCCCCTCCCTCCCTCTCCGTTCGCGTCTCTCTTTCCGTCGTTCGAATAACGGTGCGCCTTATTGAGGCGGAGAATGTATTCAGGCAGCGTTCTGAATCGTCGTAGAGAAAGGGACAAGGAGAACGGAAGAGAGGAAAGTCATTCAGGTGCGAGTTAATAAAAAAGCATTTCGAGCGACGCGAACGGATGCCAAGTGGCTGGGCTGCGCCGCGCGTTCGGAGATCTCTCTCTCTCTCTCTCTCTCTCTCTTTCTCTGTCGTACTCTTCTCTTGTACAGAGGAGACGTTCGTTCCTTGCTCACCGATGCGACCGCGACCGATATTTTTCCCTCTCGCCGCTGCCGGTCGCTGGAACGTGAATCCAGGGAAGAGGACAACTACCTCTCGCTCGGGTTCTTTCGGCGACGGTGGCAAACGGGGCTGCTGCGTTCATGGGGTGGCCGCGGATATCGTACCCGTGTCGTCCCATAAGTTCGCGTCGCGACGCGTTCGTATATTCAGAGTTGCGTTCTTATCGCAGTTTCATCCTTTTAATAAAATGTTTATTCGAAATGAATGATTGCTGCTACTGGGTTTTATAGTATAATATAATATAATATAATATAATATATAATATAAAATAATATAATAAAATATAAAATATAAGATAATATAATAAAATATATAATATAATATAAGATAATATAATAAAATATATAATATAATATAAAATATATAATATAATATAATAAAATTCAATACAATGCCATAGAATATAATACAATATAATGCAATACAATACAATATAATATAATACGATATAATACAATATAATACGATACGATACAATACAATACAATTTAAAATGATATAATACCAAACAATACAATATAATATAATATACAATTAAAAGAAATACAGTTTTATCATTTTCTATACTCGACAACTGCTATTAACCTAGACCTACAATAAATACTAATTTTCCAACTCGTGTGAAAAATGATTAGTTAAATATTCAAAACGAAAGAATTTAATTTTCTGTTTATATAATACAGATATTTAGTAGATCAAGTTCAACACGTTTGCAACGAGCTTGATATTATAGAACAAGAGTTTTCGGAATCAGAATGGTCGAAATACGTGCGGGGTTGTAGAAAGTAAACCGAGGTCGTGGTTCTCGCGTTTAAAAAGCGTTCACCATGGACGCTTCGAAAAGCCCGTGGTCCGCGCCACTGTGTTAATTCACTCTTAATCGCTCCTTCGTCCCCCGAAAAATGAGCGCGGCCCCGTTGTTCCCGCGACATGCGCGCACGACCGTGTCTCGTTTGTTGTGCGCTGCTCTCTCTCTCTCTCTCTCTCTCTCCCTCTCTCTTTCTCTCGAGTGAGAGAGCTTTGTGAAAAAAGCGCTGGCGAAAATTCGGAATTTCGCCCTCTCCAAGTCGTCGCCAGGGCCAGGGACAGAGGGGGGGAGGGGGGAGAGGGGGCCGCGGCGGAGACTGCAGCCGTGGCTGCAGCGGTGCGTGCACGTAATGCACATTTTTCCGGGACGTCGAGAATTCCGCCGTGCGAGCGGTCTCCCTCCGGAACCACCCCCGTTGGTCCTCGAAGTCACGGGAAAATTCCCTCATCGTCCGTTTTTCAATCCCCGTTGTTTCCTTCCACTTGCTTTCGCTCGTCGATCTTTTCACACGTTCGCCTAACGAAACTGAGGTGGATCGTTCCTTGAATACTATTACGTTTTACGATGGGGTTGAGATTTTCAGATAGCGGTGACTAGGGACGTCGTCTGGTATATTTTCATACCCGTTTTGTAACAAATAGACTGTGGATTGGCAGAGGATTTTCTTTCTTCTTCTGAGAAATTTTCATTCGGCGATGACGTTTTAATTTTAAATCGAGAATAACTTATCCGACTTAGAAGCAGAGATTGGCACATATTATTTGAATAACAACTGATAGTAGAATATATTACATAAATATTCTATTATATATTATAAATATTATACGAATAAAATTTGTTTCGAAGAAATAAAAATTGCTTTTTTAAATGTCAGAGAGACTACTAGTTACTATAGACGACGTATACAAAATTTGTCTCTTTGACTCGCAAACGTTAGTAACGAAAAGAACGTAAGAAGCTCGTGTTATGTCACAAATAAATTCGTCACAACGCGTGTCGTGTATCCCGGTAATTTGCCAGCATGATGCGAATTCGATCGAAATCGATTCACGCGGTTGCAAGTTACAAAAATAATTAAAGCCAACGAAAATCGCGGTCTCCCGCAAGCAGATTCGAAATTAAACGCGACGCACAGGTGTCCGTAAAATAAATTCTTCGGACCGACATTAAAACCGCCGACGTGTGGACGGATTTCTTTGAAATAGTTCGTCCGTGTTTCGGCGTCGCAAGCGGCGTTGAATGCCGGCTTGCACATCACCGAGCACCCGAGCGCGCGCACGCACACACAGAGAGAGAGAGAGAGAGAGAGAGAGAGAGAGAGAGAGAGAGAGAGAGACATTGTTGTCAGACGGTTTTCAGATTTTTGCCGGGCTCCAACACCCGGCGGCATTATGATCATAAACTTTACATCGAATACCGTACAATTACCGCATTATAAACCATAAATCCCGCGCTGCCCGACAATACCGGCCCGATACAATAACCGTCGAAGGGCATAGCATTCGCGTCGGCGGCCCCGCGGTGGCCCCCCCCCCCCCCCCTACCCCCGCCATTGTGCGCCCGGTCCCCGCCTCGCGTTTTAATTATTATATCCGACGAAAAATACTTTTCTCGTTTCGCGCTGCATTTTAATGCCCGGCTTCCTTCTTTCCGCCGGCTGGGGTGCCCTTTTCCTTGAACAAACACACCGGGAACGCCAGTGAAACAAACGGGATTGTGCTCCCTAATTGCATTCTATGCCAGCGTTTTCTTTTCCGTTCGACATAATGCGTCATTATTGCGCGGTGAATTATTATTCGGCCTTCCCCCTCCCCTCCCCGCTTACCCACCTCCGAGATGCCCCATTGTCCGCGATACACGGCCGGCGACAATGCCGCACAACGATACCGACCGACGAATATTATATTTTAAGGTAACTCTGTATGCGCGTAATGACGTCACGATGCCCGGGAGTCTTGCGGGGAACGTTTTACAGAATGGCACGCGGATGCGACGATGCTCGCGAAACGCAGCTATTTTTATCGAATGAAATCGAGATAGAATACGCTTTGGGGGGTCGCGTTTTTAGGAATCTATTGTGGTATTATTGGTGGATCATTTCTGTAAAGTATCTTGTTCAAAAGTATATGTATTGTACAAAGTATAATAGTTTTCAATTCAGCAATTTCTAATGGTGGTATCTGTATTTCAAATTTTCTAAATTAAATTATTGTAAAATGAAAATAGCGAAATTGTTCATGCTATCGCAGAGGTAAGTTTATTGTAACTTATGTCTACTGTTGTTACTACTACTATTGTTAAAAAATATATATATTGTACAAAGTATAATAATTTTCAATTCAGTCATTTCTAATGGTGGTATCTGTATGGTTCGAATTATTCTAAATTAAAAATTGCGAAATCGTTCATTCTATCACAGGGGTATGTTTATTGTAACTTATGTCTACTGTTACTCTTGTTGAAAAAAATATATATATTGTACAAAGTATAATAGTTTTCAATTCAGTAATTTCTAATGGCGGTATCTGTATGGTTCGAATTATTCGAAATTAAAAATTGCGAAATCGTTCATTCTATCACAGGGGTAAGTTTATTGTAACTTATGTCTACTAATACTCTTGTTAAAAAAAATATATATATATATCGTACAAAAAATAATCATTTTCAATTCAGTTATAGTTCGAATTATTCTAAATTAAATATTGCGATCTCGTTCCTTCCATCACAAGGATAATTTTACCGTTAACATATAAACAACATATTAATACCCAAAATCAAATTATCCTAAATTGAATTGCAACAGTCACTCATTAAATATAATTTCGCACCTCTTCTGGCAATTCCGACCAAACTCTACCGTCTCCTATCTCGATAAACGTACAAAATTCGCGATTAACGAGCACGCGATGCTTCTTCCTGACATGCGACAATTTGTCAAAGCTGTGACTTGTTTATTTGAGGAAATATTTATTCGATCCGCGGGAGAAACAAGCGCCGGCGATGTTTATCGAGCTCGCGCGCGCGGAACGGTGATCGCATAAACGCGAGCGTGCGCCGGCTGGTAACACCTGTGCTCTCGCGATTAAGTATGCGGGAAATTGTGTCGACCACCCTGTGTACCATCGTCGCGGGACGCTGGGAGGCACCTGCGGCCGATAATGGGGCTATACGGGAGAATTATATAGACGGTGCGTTGGGGATCGCTGTGTGCAGGTACGTAACGTTCGATAGATTTCGTGGTTTCGTGGAAGGCGTTCCTGGCCCGCGGGACACGCGATAAATTAGCGTTATTTCAATAAATTAGGTGGCCAGGCTGGTCACGACGCTGTACGAACTCTCTTGGACGAACACGCTCTCGACGATACACTTTTGCTCGTCTTTTTCTCATATTCTCTCTCTTTCACTCTCTATCTATCTATCTCCCTTTCTCTCGCTCTTTCTCTCTCACTCTTTCTCTTTTTCTCGAATGCTTGATACAATGTTATTAGGCGACTATATATTAACCTCGCGAATAAATAGTTACCCCTTTTTTAACTCGTTAGGTAGCTCTATAATTCTTCAACAGTCTTGTCTCTTTTTGACTCCTTCGATCTTTAATTCTCGAATTCCTCGAATTCTCAATTTTCGAAAAATTATTAGATTGCTAAATATGATATGCTGGAATTTTAAATGGATGGTAAGGACTTTTTACCCCCTTTTTCGAAGGGTGCTTATCTAATCAAAATATCACCCGTTTGCGTCGATGCAGTTTTCTATTTTTAAGGTTCTGATTTATCGAATGAAGATCTCAATATTGTCTTCGTTTGGGTGTTGAAAAATTAGAGACAGTATATATTTTGCAATCGATGAGAATGGAAATATTTTTCAAGAATTTGAGGAATTATTATTGTACATTTCATTATTATATATAATTCTGTAATTCTATTATTATTATATAATTCTAATAATTTCTATTATTATTATATAATTTTATTAGTCACTATTATTAATATACAATCTCAATTATTATGATTATGTAATTAATATTCTCTAGTATTATAATAAATATATTATCAACAAGGCTGCTGCTTATCATACACTGGTTCCCTTAAGAGTCCAACCCTTCTAAACACCATATACATATAATGTATATATACATATACAGTGTATCCTATACGTAATAAAAAATTCAACATAACGAACCCTTAATTTCCATACACTCAAAAATAACGTAGAATAGAGTTTCATTTCCTCATCGCCATAATCTTCCGCCGCATCCATCCAGCGAAAAATCAAATCAAAAAAGCATCGACAATCCTCGATATCCCGAAATAGTTAAAAAGCGAAGGGCCCCCCGAAAAATCCGCAGCGCCCTTTCGCGCCACCGAAAAATCCGTGCGTCCGTTCTAGGAGACCGGAAGTCAAGTATAATTAAAAATCAAGCAATCAACGGGACTTTCGGGGTCCGCGGAACCGAACGAAAAATCACGAGGGGGGGGTGGGGGGGGGGGGAGAGGAGAGGGGGGGGGGGGGGGGGAGGTGGAACAAACGGTCGGCGCTGTTAACCCCCGAACAACGGCCGTGTCCGGGACCAGACGCGGCGTATTAAAAATCGAATAAAACGGCGAAAAAAGAGAGCGAAAACAGAGAGAAAAGGGCGGGTAGAAAGGGACAAAGCAAGGAAAAAGTCCGTAGAATGGAGAGGAACGCGAAAGCGCGAGCGCGAGCGCGCGCGCGCGGCACGGGCGGAAGATTAAAAATCAAGCAGACCGAGGACGGCAGCCTCGTGAAATTAAAGCCCACGGGAGCTGGGAAAAGGGCACGTTGCGACACCGTGCACAAGGGAACAGAAACTCTGAAAAAGAGGAAATTAAAAATCGAGTCCTCCGCGGACGGTGCGAGGGTGGAGGAGAGGGGGGACCAGCGGAATCAAAGATGGAGTAACGGGCCGGAGTGGTGGACGCGCGAGAGGGCGAGGGGAAATGTTCGCCGCGCGGATGGACGAGGGGGTGGAGGGGGCTGGAGGAGATACTGGAGGCAGAGAGAGAGAGAAAGAGAGGGGGAGAGAGAGAGAGAAGGAGAGAAAGAAAGAGAAAGACAGAGAAGGTGTGAGAGAAATAGAAGGGGTGAGATCAAGAGAAAAAGAGAGAGAGAAAAAGAGAGGGAGAGAAAGAGGGAGAGCAAAAGAGAGGGAGATTGAGAAAAAAAGAGAGAGCGAAGGAGAGAGAGAGATTGACAAAAAAGGGAGAGAGAGAGAGGAGAGGTTTAATTTAGTGTCCGAGTGCACGCGGCCCCGGTATAAATATTTTTATTTATCCGAGCGGCCGTCGGGCCAGCATATACACCCGGCGTGTCCAGCAGAGCGGCCGTGCCGTGGCCGCAGGATGCAGGCGGCGGCGGTGGTGGTGGTGTATCCGCGGAAATAAGCCGGTAATTTACGTCCACGATGCGGCCACGGATGCCCCCGGTGGGAATTTTCGGGCGATTTATGGGATTCCAGCGTCGGCCACGAAAGTGGAGAATTAAAGAACACATTGTGTCCCGGTGTATCGGCCGCCTGCGCGCGGCTACACACGCGTGCACGCGACCAACGCGGCCCAGCCTCGATAAAAACAAGGATTAGAGGAGAGGCTGCGCCCCGTTCGCAAGCTTTCTTCTATCCTGTATCGGTGAATGGCGCGGGGGCACCATAGGGGTGACGGCCTACGGTTATCGGACCGATCGCCGGTGCCGAGCCCACGGATTCACGTGTCGCGAAACGAAATCTAATTATTGGCTGAGTAATTTCTCCGCGAGGAGCTAGGCGAAATTGATTCTTTGGGGAGCGATCTCGCGCGAGATGTTACGGGGGTGGTAATGGATGGCGTTGCAGGTGGACGAATTTTTCGGGGAAGTACTTAGCAGTTGTCTGCGATAAGGGAAGTTATTAGTAGACCGTAGAATTTTATGCAAAAATTGTATAGCTTGGTTGCAACAAACTGAATTACAATAAAAATTCTTTTTTTAATAGATAGGACACTTATTCGATATGATATACGTTGAATACATGTAACGGTATTCTTAAAATCGTTTACTATTTTACGTGGTACTCTAGCATTGTTGTAGTTAATTTATAAAATCCGTAGTCCACTTATGAGATTCGAAAAATTGTCGATTTTTCCATTGCTATAGAGACTGTCTACTTTGTAAAAGAAAGTCTATTTTATTTTGTTTCAAAACGCGAAGCCTCTACTATTACAATCTTAACACGTTGTTGGTGTGCATTATTAACAAATTAAATATGTTATGTCATATTGTAAAATATAATAATTATATCATAATTTTAGGTGGTGATATTCATAAAATAAATTTTATACTATTTGGTAAACGTGTTAACACTGATTGAGGATTTTCACAAATTCAGCCGACTCTACAGAGTGTAAACAATTTTTTCGGCTATTAATCTTTACATAGCGTTACAGAGGAAAGTCTCCCCTTTAAAATGATCTATCAGAAATCGATGTACGATTTTACTCCTTCGTTTTATCGAATTTTAAGTGAAGACTAAAATGAGCTCAATATATGCAGCTCTAGTGACAAGACATAACTATTAATCTAACCATTTGCACTAAAGATTTCTCAACAAAAAAATTAGCTCACATCCCTCAGACATAACACAAATTCTCCTAAAAATTTCAAAAATACTCACTTCTTAGTTTCTCCACAAAAAAATCCTAAACATCCCCTTACGTATATCATTCTAAATCAAGCTTCTTCTTCGATAAAATCAATTAATCATTTTCCAGCAATAATAAAACCAATGATAATTTTACCACCAGGTAGAAGTTTTCCGTGAAAATGTCCGCTGTCAGGTATCATTTCGGCCAATCGTACAAAGTAATTTCGGATCCAGCGATCGTTATCCAACGAGTTCCGTTTCTTCATCAACTCGATCGCGCTCTTCTGTTCTCCCGCGCGCACAATGACAGCAATCCCCCCACCACCGAACCCCGGTCTTTTTCTCCCCGGTTTCCTTCTCGTGTTCATTTTCTCCACTCTTCGAAGCAATCGTGACTCTGCGTTACGATTGTGCCCGGACGGTTCGATCGCTTCCAGGTGGCCGACGGCTACAAACGATACACGTTTACGCGATTGCCACCCCGGCACGCCTCGAAGAAAGACACCGTAGGAGAAAGTTCTCTTTCGCCCCTCTCCCCTTCGCCGCCATCCCCCCCCAACCCCTCCGCCCTTCGTCCCGGCTCTTTCTCTTGTTCTGACCTTTCGATTACCTTTTCCACCACGTAACGAACGTGGCTACCGAGAAGGCAGCCGTGGACAAACAACGGGACCGTCATGTGGCTCGATCGGAACCCCCGCGCGAAACTAATTTCTTGTTTCCATCCCCCTGTCTCTTCTGTTCTCTCGTCTTCTTTCTCCTCTCCCCCCTCTCTCTCTCTCTTTCTCGCTTTCTCCCGTATGCTCTCACGTCTCATTCCCTCTTGTTGTTTCCCCGTGGCCTTCTCTCTCGCTCGTTCTTCCCGACGATCGCCGCTCTGATTGAGCGAGAACGTTGTAAGGGGCTGTGTAGGTCGGCGAAGAATAGGCCGGCTCGATGTATCGACGGCCTCTGATGAAACGCGGGGGCCTGCTCGGATTTGCCTCTGTCTTTTGTAGACGGAGATTAGAAGCGTGCTGTCGGTGATTAGACCGGTGAGCATAATGCGTTTAGACGGCGCGCGAAAAGGATACAGCAATCCTCGGCGTTCCGAAAGCGCAGCTTCTGCATAATTTTTAACAATATCCGCCGACCTCTTATAACTATGAAGTAAAATTGTAAAAAGTTCTCGTGGGACAAATATTATTGCATTAATTAATACAGTAGACTCTATCAACCAATCTTCATCAATTGTTTTCAGCACAAATCTGATGTTTAATATATTCTACCATTTTTGAGAATTCTTCTCAAAGTCTGCAATGTAATTCTGAAATTGAAATGTAAAAATTTAAATCTATGTATTACTTACATATTAATTAGGATCAGTCTAAATTGTAATTAAATTACAAAATAATATTACCAGTATAATTATGTGAAATGTTTTAAATTTAAATTACAAAATGTTAATCCTTTGCACTCGAATGGTGACTCTGGGGCACCACTAAAATTATTCCATTACGTTCCAAAATAATTTTTATAACAATAAAGTTTAGATTTAAAAGATTGTTGAGCAGTGAAACTGTTGCTACGAGTCGTTAATAATCAATTTCGTACTCCACAAAAGTGCACTTTATTGCATAAAATAGAAATACTATGTTCCAGGAAAATTATTTCAAATTTACAGCTTAAATGGCTTCGAGTGCAAAGGGTTAACTTCGTGTCATGGTTATTAACTTTATATTACATTTAATTACAAAGTATCCCTTGGACATTTGACTTAAGCCCGGTGGAACGTGTCTCGACCAATAAATTATAGTCCAATAATATATATATACTCGATTACAAAGATAAAATTAATATTCTGGTTATCGATTATGCTTATCGGTTCACTGGAAGAATCTCTCTGTCACAAATGAAAGCTAAGAGATTGATTTCTAGCCAAAAAACGATCTCGCCTCGAACCACTGTGCGCTGCAGCATGAATCGCCGACGAACGATTGGAGATCGGCCGCGAAGCACAATGTGGCCCCGGAACAGAAACAGAAGCCCGGCATATCGGTGGTGCAACAAAAGCCGGCAGCACGAAGCGTGATCGGCGAGAAACCGAATGATCCAGCGGGGCGGGTCCCCCCCTCCCCCTTCCCCGTTTCTCGGATCGTCGCGGCGCGGCGCGGCGCGGCGAGCGGATCCCCGACGAATTTGATTACGGCTTCTGAAGGTGCCGTGGCGGGCTCCGTACGGGCCCCGGTAGAGATGGGTGACGCGGCAACAAGCATTGTAGATCGTTTAATAACTCCCAGTGGGTGTCTAGCGAAGGCCACCGGTGTTATTCGGCCGGCTTTCATTCCGCCTTTGGTAGACGCGGAATCCGAAAACCGGCCGCTACGAGTTCAAAGGACCGGCTCTGGCCGGGGCCCGGATCGATCGGACTCCGAGATCGCGTGGTACCACCACCGATAATTGGAGACCTTGCCTCGGACGATGAGACGTTCCTCTCAATCGTAATTAATATCTGTTGTTCCTCCCCCGGATGAGGCGCAGGTGCGACGATAACGATGCGCGTTGCGGTTTCAGCCATTTCTTTCGAATTTTTCGACGAATTCTTGCTGCAATTCGAGCGATCTTCCTACGGCGATCTTTAGCATCGTTATGCTGCGTTAATTAGCATCTATTTGTCGTTAATAATTGATTATTTGTCGGTAATAATTGATTATTTGTCGGTAATAATTTTCTTAATAATACCAGGCAATTCTTCTTTCTTTTATTGTCTTCATGTACCGTTGTTTCTAGACTTTGGTAATAGAAGAAATAAATCACAGGTCTGACTCGTTATTACAAGGGCTTAGACAGGTAACTATAGTTTGTACTGCACTGTTTAAACAATATTTAAAAGTAGTTTCTGTCAGGATTTTTGTGGAACACGCGTGTTTTGTTATAGTAAAAGTTGGCGCGAATATCTGATTAAGAAAGTATTAATCCTCTGCACTCGAAACCTTTTGAACTGTAAATCGGAAATAATTTTTCTGGCTCAGAGTATCTCCGTTTTATATAAGAAAATACAATCTATGCACATGAAATTGAGTCTCGGGACTTATTTAACAGTTATGCTTTCAACAAGTTTCTCAATCGAAGCTTTCGCTATATCTAAGAAAATAATTTTGAAACAACGATTTTAATGGCGCCGCAGAGTCGCCTCTCGACTGCAAAGGGTTGAACTACAACACATAGTCTATAATAATAATAGAAGCTTCGTCGTCTAATAAATTCTGCCAATCAGAGAAATTGACACAATGACTAAATAAATCGAATTTTCCTGCTCGATAATCAAGCTCGACGGAGAACGAGTCAAGCCTCCGCGACACAAAAGCGTCGTTTTCCACCGATAAAGGACTATTAGCGCCTCCGCCCTAGAAAAAAAAAATCGCGCGAAATCACCGGCTCGAAGGAATTTCACGGGTCTCGATCGTTCGAAATGACTCGAGTCCGCCCGGCGCGCGCGCCCCCGATCGGATTCCCAGTTAATTTTCCCTCCTCCGTCGGCCTCTCCCCGTCTGGCAGCGGCAACCCTTTCGCCAGGCCTCCGGGCGAATTTTCCGCGCCCCGGGATCGGCGAGATCGTAGTAGTCGGTCGGCTCGTATTCCCGTGCAGCTTGACGAGTGTTAATGACGTTTATTGGAAATCCGGCGCTTCGCCGACGCGCCGCGAACGGTTCTCGGCGAGCTAAGTAGCTGTATACAGCCCGTTGAACCGAGGCAATCGATATCTCTATGGCGGATGCAAAGGGGGGCTTTTCCTGATTAATGAACGCAGCCGGCGAACCTATTCGCGCGTCTATATCCATCTTCGATTCCTGCTCGTTCTTCGCGTCCCGCTAAACAATCTTTCGATCAGTCTCTTACCGATCGACAATTCTCCCTCTCTCTCTCTCTTTCTCTTTCTCGATCCGCGCCAATCGTGCGCGATTCTTCGTCTTTTTCTACTCGCTCCTGTCGAACCGGTACGCGGACAATCGCGTTCATACGTTTGTACAATTTTTCGATGTTTTATTGGAACAGGGATGAAATTCTAGTATTCAAGTTTGTCTCTAATTTGAACGGAGGTAAGAAGAAGAAAATAAAACTCTGTTAGAATGCTGCAATGGTATAATAGTATATTATAGTATGTATAAGCGATCCACAAAATGGATGCTATATTGTAATAACTTCTTCAGGATTTATATTGTATTTTTAAGTCCATTTTGGTTATCTGGTTGCTTTACTTATTTATATATATTTTACGTATTTATTTATTTGTCTATTCATCTGTTTATTTATTTATTTGCCACTGTGCCATTTTATTTCTATGATATTTTTTTATTTAATTATTATGTTTAGTATGTATTTCTGTTTTATAAGCGTGCCCATCGAGTGATATATTTCTAATTATCCTAGGATATTTGATGCAAGCGCGGGGGAACATTTTTTGAAATAACGGAATTCGTATATTGCAGTATATTATAGTGAATTATGCTATACCATGGTATAATATGGTACATTATGTTATATTATATTACAGTAGTTTATGGTATGGTATAATATAGTACATTATATTATATTACAGTAAATTATGATATACCATGGTACAATATAGTACATTATAATATATTATATTAATATTACAGTAGAGTATGGTATACCAAGCTATAAATATAGTACATTATAGTACATTAAATATGCCGCGGACTCGCGGAACGGGGCGACGGGAACCGGACGAGGTTCCCGAAGATCGTAACAATATATTATATTACATTACAGTAGATTATGGTATATCATTGTACAATCTAGTACATTATAATATATCATATTACATTACAGTGTATGATAACAAATTACAGTATTACGGTATATACAGTCTACAGTCTTCGATCAAACTAACGCAAAGAATTGATACCCTCTGCAGCCAAAAGTCTATACCAATTCTCCTCCCAACCGAACACACCATCCCCTAAGCTCGCGTCTCCAATTCCCAATTCTCTTCTCCCATGAAATTGAAACATCCCGTACCGAAGATTGATACATCCGTCAGACACAATTACGAAAACATGAAAAGTCGTCGGACCTTGCACCGGCCAAGGAGCAGATACAGCGTCCAGGAGCGTTCGAAGGAGTTCGAAGGCATCGTCGATTCAAGGCGACTGTCCATCGATCGCGGAACACCCGGGACAATCTTCTCTCGGTCTCTATAACCCCCCTCCCACCTCCCTCGCCTCCCTCCCTCCCCCTCCCACCCTCTGTCCTCGCTGGTTCGTAGTTTTGCATTATCCCCATTACTGCTGATTCACACGTCCTCCTTTGTGGGCCTTTGTGAGCGGCGACAATGCCAGGACCGGGGCGCTCCTCTTCCTCTCTTTTTCTCGCGCTTAGAAAATACGAATGGCCCCCGTAAGAGCGAGCCGGATGACAAACGACGCGACGGCCCCGGCACCGGTACCCCCATCGACCTGATATAATATGCGACTTTCGTCCTGCGATCCTCTCGTCCAACCTCTGCCGGCCCGCTCCTCGGCCATCCTCCTTTTTAATCCCCCCCTCCCCTCCCTTTCCCCCCGACCTGACCCGACTGTCTCAGCCTTGAATTAATTATAATTAACGGCGATTGTGCGTGGACATCGGACAGAATCGTCGACGGCTGTTATGGTGTATTTTTAGATACGGCGCGGATATCTCGAGACACTGGTAAGCGATGCTTTCTGGTCGAGGGTCCTCGGTCTCGAATCGGCAGAGTTCGGCTGTCGTCGGTTGCGTCGTGATTGTTTTTAGGAATCGATTTGAAGAGGTGATCGGGGGTAGTTAATTGATTAATCGCTGCCGGGATATAGTTGTAATTTTTATTGTATTTGGTAATTTGTAAGCGTTGATCAGCGGTTTGTAATTGTTAAGCAGTGGTTTGCGATTGTTAATCGATGGTTTGTAATCGTTGGTCGGTGGTTCGTAATCGCGAAGGAATGATTCATTTATCTTTTCCCTTCGCTTGCCATTGCGTTCGGCGAGAGGTGCAAATGAAGCAAGTCCTCTGTTGAGCAGAGTTGCGCGCAATCCAACAATGATTGACGATTGTAAATCGTTAGTTATTATAATTAGTTTATAGTAATTTATTTGCCGATTCTGTGAATTCTTTTAGCTTCTCCGAAAATATAAATCTTTATTCGTGTTGTCTTATTGTAAAAAAACGATATTATCATTGCTCTTATTTTAAACGATTTTGTCACATATTCTCGACGATACTTTCTATTCCGTTCTGAAACAATTTGATCCGAAGCTCTTTTCCACACTGCCAAATCGTTCAAATCTTACGCAGTCGTATTTTCTCGTATAACCCATTATCAACCACCCAGGCGCCATTGAAACGAAAATAAAAAAAACAACATTAAACGAACCTTAAAATCCACGCGTGTCTCCGCCATTATCGAATCGATTATCCGATCGTTGGTAGGATCGCCCGAAAGAACCCGATCACGCGTGTCGAAACGTTCAAGAAACCCGGCCCGCTTTTCGTACAAAAGAGAAATAAATCCTGACGTAACCCGTCGTGAGATGAAAAGAGAAAGAAGTAATGCGACAGAGAGAGCGCGCGAGAGATTGTTTATCTCGGGAATCGGGGTCCCTTTGCAACGTAAAAAAAAAAAGGGTTCGATCGGGGAGAAAAATAAAGGAAATAATATTCTGCCCTGTAACCCGGCCCCCCGTCCCTCTCCCCCTACCCCCCTTCTTGTTCTCGATACCGTATTGAGGGCAACGCATGGAAAAAAAAGAACGAAGGAAACTCAATCGATCGCGATTGAGGGGGGAACACGACCGATGTGTCACTGATCGGGACGGCATCATCGAACGTTTTTTTTTCCAGCGTGACGACAATAAGTTTCGCGCGACAAAAGAGCAGGTAGTGCCACGTTCTGCTTCCTTGTTCCGCGGAAGGATACTCCACTTCATTTTGCCATCGGCCACGCGAAGTTTATTAACGATTTTTTTGAGGATAGATGGTCCCGCTATGGAAAAAATCAAATGTCAAAGATCATTTGACGTTATTTTGATTATTTGCGTGTTGACTGACGCGACGATTGTAAAATAGTGATTAGCAATTTTTATGTACATTTTTCGTTGCTCATTTTAGTTACCTGTGCACTCTGTGTACTATTTTTATATTCTAGATTTTATTTGCTCAAGTCGCATCGTTTTAATGAATGAATTTTTGTTTTAATGAATTTATGTAGCGTGAGTATAACACGAAGTCGTAAGATTAATATAAAATTTATATTTCATTTTAGCTTTAATTCTGATATTCCTGTAATGTGGAATAATATAATAATTAAATATAATGTAAGTTCGATTAATACAATCCGAATTGAATTTATACAGTATAACACGAAGTCGTAAGATTAATATAAAATTTGTATTTCATTTTAGCTTTAATTCTGATATTCCTGTAACGCGGAATACTATAATAATTAAATATAACATAGGTATAAGTAATACAATCCAAATTGAATTTGTATAGTATAATACAAAGTCGTAAGATCAATATAAAATTTATATTTCATTTTAGGTATATTCTAGTCAGTAACGAGGGGTTGTAACGTATAATACCTAAATAAGACGTAAATACAAATAACACAAAATATCAAAAATCATACAAAAATTATATACTTCATAAATTACAAACCTAGAATGTAAAACCACAAAATCCGAGTTCAAGCAGCACAAAACATATATAAAATGCAATACGATGCTTTCCATCCCCTGCTTCCTCCCTGGTTATTAATTCCCCGGCTCGTCCGCAGCATCATTCACGCTAAGACAATTTTCAATTTGCTATCACCGCCTCGGGTTTCTCCGGAACGGTCCTTTCAAGACGGTCGCGTTTCGAACGGCTCGCAATAAATAAAACATTTCATCGGAATCAATACCCGGTCGAAGCAATCGCTCTCTGTCTGCCGCGGGAGCAAGAATTATTATGATCGTTATTCTCACCTGCTCGGCCCTCTCTCCTTCGCTTCCACCGTCTACCCTGCCTCCCTCTCCCCCTCCCCCTCCCCTCCCCCGTCCTCCCACCTCTCGTTCACTGTAGGTTCGTCGGTTCAACAGGGTTTCACCAGAATTTCCAGCTAATAACGCGCTCGCGCTCGTTATCGCGCGTCACACGTGAATTAGCACCGAGCTAAGGGAACTCGTGCACGCTCCACTCGGCGTGTTTCCTTTGAATGTTCGTCGTTTCACTGCTGCAAAATTGTTTATAAGTGAGAAACGGAGAAAGGCTCGGCTGCATAGAGAAAGAGGAAGGTGGTGGAGAGAGAGAGAGAGAGAGAGAAAGGAGAGGGAGGGGGTTAAGGGGGTGCGGGGGTCGAGCGGAGAAAATAATCCAACGTTTTCTGTCGGCGAACGTGTCAACGCGCTCCGCGGTCATTCGCTCCGCTGAAAGGGGGAAAATTGACGGCGCCGGTGGCTGCCTGGCGAGTTTCAAAGTGTAAATTAGGTCATTGTTGATCGGTATGCGGGGCGCAATTACACTGTATCAAGGCTTTCCCGCGGTTATCGCACTCGGGGCCCCGCGGCCCGTCTTTCGACCCTCCGCGACGAAAAATGCTGAATGGAAAACGAAGAGGCTTTGACCAACCCCCTCCGTTCAGTCGATACCTTGTTTCGATATTAATTTTCATGATTTTTGACGTCGTTGTCCGATCGTCGATGCTAGGAGATGGAGAATGTGCAGGGAGTAGATGCGATGGTCTTCCCTTAAATCGAACGAGAGCCTTCAAGAAAAATTCAAAGAAATCCTCAAATATTTGGGTTACAATTCTTCGCGATACTATTACGTATTTATGCATATTTAAGACTAAATTTAACAGATACTAAAAATTTATTTTACCAATAAATGTTCCCCCGGGCTCGCATCGAATGCCCGGGGGTAATTAATATTTAATTACCCCCGGGGGTACTAATATTTAATATTAATAGTTAATACTAAATAATACCGAGATTTAGGAACAACTAACAAATGTTTCTTTATAAGAATTATGAAATCGAATTAGAGTTTAGTATTAACAGAGTATTCTCAATAATTTTCTAATAAGTTTCTAATAATTTTAATAAATTGAAGAAGAATAGGTAACGTTCTTAAATTTATCTAACATGCTTTCGGATATTATATCTGTTCATTTTGGTCATAAATGAATAAAAAGCGAATCCAGTTATAAGGGAGAAATTAAAAATCCGCTATTAAGGTAGATCATTATAATTTCAACATATCTATACTTCAGACAATATGTTCAACAGCCGCAACAGTTGAAAAAGACATAAATTCAGCCGGCTCCCACGGGTTAATTTGTTAATAAGACGTCTGCGTACTGCGGCGAGCACGCGCCGGCCGCGATAAACGCGAACCCTTCGAAAATTCGCTTCCTACGAGGCCACCCCCGGGGCAGATATCGGCGCGCGAGCCCGGCCGATTGAAAGGAGGGTGTCATTGTTGGCAGCTTTTAAAACGCGAAAGGGCCCGCCGCCGCTCGCGGATTCAATAAAGTAACGATTCACGCCGTTATCTGGATCCCGCAGATTGGGGGTTCGACGCGCGTTGATCTTACTCCACGATACGCGCGGCCGGATATAACGAGGGCCATCGCGCACTTACGCCCCCTCTTCTGTCCCGAAACAAAACGGGGAAACGCGTCCTTTTCGATGAAGAGAGAACGGGACCGGCTTTGGGGGCGGAAGATAGCGGTCCCGGTGAAATACAGAGAGATAATCGTCTGGCTTGTTAGCGCGCTCGACGCCTTTCGTTTATTCGTTAATTTCGACTGCGAGCAGTTTTCGTATTGTAATTTATTCTGAAGGATTTTGAACAGTGTCTGAAAATTTCTAAAAATTTCTAAAAATGTATATAAATGTCTATAAATGACTATAGATGCCTGTAAAAAATTATTACAAGTTTAATCTTCAATAAAATTGTACGTAATTATTTTTATAGAATTTTATACTAATTTTTTAATTTTTACTCAAAATTCATTGCAATTTAAACGATTAAAAGTGTATTATAATAGCTTTTTATTGTTAGATTGTCTAAGAACGTTTAATAATGTCTAAGAATGTCTAAAAATATCTGTAAAAGCCTAAAAATGTCTAAAAGTGTCTAAAAATGTCTAAAAATGTCTAAAAATGTCTAAAAATGTCTAAAAACGTCTAAAAATGTCTACAAACGTCTATAAAGGTCTAAAAATGTCTAAAAATATATAAAATTGTCTATAAATGCCTATAAAGAATTATTACAAGTTTGATCCTCGATAAAATTATACGTAATTATTTTTATAAAATTAATTCTTCAATTTCTATTAAAGATCCACTGCAATTTAAACGATTGAAACTATATCATAATATCTTTTATTGTAAGATTGTCTAAGAATATTAAATAATGTCTAAGAATATCTAAAAATGCCTGAAAACTTTTAAAAATAATATCACGTATTTTCACTTGTCCGTTCATTGTATTAAAGCTTTAAATATTAGTACATATAATATAGATTTCAAAAATTGTTACAAATAAATATAGAAATGTTAGAATCCTACTTCATAGTTCTGAAAACGCGCAAGAAGTAAATGGACTAATTAAGCTATAGTAAACGATGAATGTCGTCGTTATTGTCGACGACTTTTTCGACGGACGTCTCGAAAAAAGAAAAATTGATACAACAAAAGCATGTTTTTTTTTTTGGAAAGGTCACGTGCGAGCCATCGATCCCTACTTCAATCCTTCATCCCCCGGCGATTCACCGCGTGGATGAGTCACCGTGTCGCGATGCCGATTCGTCGTCGTTGCCGTCGGTAATCGACTCCGACAATCGATCGTTTAACGCGACGGAACCACAATCAATAATCGAGCGGACAGCCTAAGAAATTAAGAATAGATCCGCGCGAATCTTAAATGCCCGTGGTACCGTTGCCACCTCGACGCGATCGTAAAAAAGTTAACGAAGTCCCAAAATGAAAACGACGCCCTCCGCAAAAAACTGAATCGACGCCGGGCCCGTTTCTACGTGTGGCCGGCTTTCGCGAATATTCGTGTGAAAAGAAACGAAAGGAAATTAACGTTCGTCGAGCCAACAATCCTTTAACCGCATTGACACGCGATTAGTATAAGAAAAGCATAGCTTCCAAGCGGATGCAATTAATCATCCGAAATGTATACCTTCGGTTTTAGAAATGCTAGCCAATCAGGATAAATGCAACTGTGATACTTTAATAACTTTTACAGTTCATATTAAAGGCAGTTCAACTTTCGGGATACTTTGAATAAATGTAAAAATTAAATGAGATCAATTAAAAATGGCTCGCAACGATTTGTCAACGCGTTATAAATTTCTACTCAACAAGATAATATACACTTAACATTTTTAATAAACCTCTTACAGTGTATTTAAAGTAACAATAAAAGTATTTGATTTTTCCAAAGAATTCCAAGTAATTTAAATTCTTCTATTAGCACAAAATTATCTCTTGACATAATTCCGTCCACGCTTCCAGCGAACTCTCAAATTAATAAAAAAATCGTAAGAAGCATCAGAATATGGAAACCAGTGTTCGCGTTGCGTATAATGTTTACGGCGACAGTGCGACGGAGTCGCGATCGCTAAATAGCGGCGGTCGGTATAAATCAAGCGGGATTAACCGCGAACGATCTGGAAAATCGTCTTCTGCAACAGAAACGGAGAAGCGACAAAATGGAACGAGGCTCGCCACGGTAATCGCGGTGGGACGTCCTCGATCGCATCCACGTATGAGCATCCCGTGCAGCGGGAGGCCGCGACCAGGTGTACGGGCGTGAATAGAGACCATCGGCTAATTTACATACACCGAAAACCGGCGTGCCAGCTCCTCCTCGATATGGCCTGGAATTCACCGGCAACAAAGCTCCCCTTACGTTTTATCCGGCGGGCGTATCTCGGCCGGCTGGAAACCAAGAAATTCACTACCTGTTAGTTTCGATGAAAAAGCGGCCCGCGATGATGAACACGGCCCCCTTCCCCCCCTTTTCATCCGGGTGGAGGCTGTCTTGTACGCGGCGGTGTTTGAACCTTGCGCTGCGACACACCTGAACCGAGGATTTCAATTTTGGAACTACAAAACTCGTCAAAAATGATATTATTACAATTTTTTTATTTATTATCATTCAGATCGTATTACTGATTTTTTTGTTTACCATAAAAGAGATTGTAGTGTACGTGTCCGATTGTGTAATTATTGTAACGCAATTAATATTACTGTAATCGAATTATTATTACTATAGTACAATTATAATTACTGTAATACGATTATAATCATTATGACACAATTATAATTATTATAGTACAATTGTAGTTGCTGTAATATAATTATAATCATTGTAACACAATTATAACTATTTTAGTACAATTATCGTTACTGTAATATAATTATAATTATCATAACATAATTATAATTATTATAGTACAATTATAGACACTGTAATACCATTATAATCATTGTATCAGAATTATAATTATTATAGTACAGTTATAGTTACTGGAATATAATCATAATTATAATTATTGTGATACAACCATAGGTACTGTAATAGAATTATAATTACCGTAGTACAATTATTGTTACTGCAATACAATTACGATTATCGTAACACAATAGTAATTATCGTAATACAACTATAGTGACTGCAATTCAATTATGGCTATCATGTATCATTATTATACAACTGTAATTATGACAATACATATATAATTATTGCAATAGAAATTATAGAGACCGTGTTACGATTTCACAAAGTTGTGATCGCATTATACATTGAATTAATGATAATTGAGATTGTGGTGATATCCAGTGTCTGGTGAGAAATTTTGTAATCCGTGATTTCATCCGAATCGTGCCGGCAAAAATATCCGCGAGAACCACGACCTACTCCAACCTATTTACCGCGACCCTCCTAAACTATAATGCCGTCGATGTAATTCCTTCCGGTGCGTGGCAGCCTCGGTTCGGCTGAAAGAAATCAGGAAAAAAGACGGCAGAAGGAAGAGGGTTCCCCGATGGAGTCGATTTCTCGAGTGCAGGGTTCGATCTGGGTTGTACCGGCGGCGTGGTACAGCGCGGCAGCCTTCCCCCGGACAATAATCAACGATTAATTATACCGTTCGCGGCTCGTGTCGAGGCCGCGCGTGTAAAACGCGTTCGAGTGAACAGGGGCGCGTGATTAAGCTACGCCGGAGGTGGTTGACGCTGGAAAATCGAATCGGGCTGTTCGAATTATTTATCCGCTTCGCGCGAACAAGATAACAATGCGTTTGATATGGAATTTAAAAAAAAATATTGATACGTTAAATTTAGAGAACAGGATGAGGCAAAGTCGCTTTGGATTCTGGAAATTTAATAAACGTAGGTCGTTGGTTTAATTTTGGAATTTATTTGGAATTTAATAATTTGGAATTTATTTGGATTTAATTTGGAATTATTTTGGAATTATTTAGGAATTAATTTGGAATTAATGTGGAATTAATGTGGAATTAATTTGGAATTAATTTCGAATTACTTTGGAATTAATTTGGAATTAGTTCACGCTATCTTTTAGTTGTTAGTTTATATTGTATTATTTTAGTCTTTGTACTAGCTTATTCCCAATGGTTTAAACTGTAAATAAATTACATTTAATAAATAACGAGACAAAAATTGAGTAATAAATTCAGTAGAAGGATTTAACGATGTTACGTTATTTCCAGCGAATTAAAATCACTAAAAGCGAGAATATATTTCTTTCGATTTTGCGTGTCATGCAATTACCGCCGACAATTTCGTATAAAGATATAAACCGTGGAGGCAAGGTCCGCGATAAAAAAAATTATGCTTCCTCGACATGAGATTAAAAAATACGCCGTCAAGAAAACGGCAACAAAATCATTCCGACGAACGTCAGAATCCGTCGAGGCGAACAGCCTGCCGATCGAACCGACAAGTCGAACGAAAAAAATTACCGAAATCACTGCGAAGTATTTGGAACACTCTCTCTCGAGTGAGTCGCTCGCCTAACCGCGAGCCACATGTCGGAGTCGGCGGCAGAAGGACCGCAAAAAATCCTCAGCAATTTCAGGACGAATCGGAGTACGTTCGACGAGAAAGAAACCACGGATCGCGCGACTCAGCCTCGATATTTAAATCCCGTCGTTCAATAAACGCGATTTGCCGTCCCGGCAGAACCGCCCGGTTAATTGCCACATTTTCGCAATCCGGCAATGCGAGCATAGGTAACCGGCGGAGTTTAACCTAAACGCCGATTATCGTAACTCTCGGCGGATGGCACTCGAGCAACGGAGAGACGCGGTTTTTCCCCGCGGTGATTTTGGTCCCGGCATTGAACGCTACGCGACGTCGAAAGTAATTAATCCTTCACGGCCGTTTCGAGTTCTCGGGTTCCGGGGAAAACGGCCCCCTCTCCGGGGGAGGGAGGGAAAAACGTCCGCGGAAACCGTCGACCGGAAGTGGCTGGGCTGCCGCGGCACGGAGGCTCGAAACGCCAATGGCGGATCCACGCTAATGAAGCCGCGGAAGGTGGTGGACGAGCTACCCGCTGACTGATTTACATTACGGTTAAGTGATTTTAAGGTATATAACCACTGGCGAAAGCCACTCGGTTCAAACCGTTGCTCGTCGTTCTATAATGAATTTAATGAGAAAACCGTCCGCAGCGTCTTTTGAACGGCGAACAGTCGACGAAACGGGGAAAGGGTGGAGGGCGGCGGTGGTAGGAAGGGGGGGGGGGGCGGGGAGGAGAGGGGACCAGATGCTGTCGGGCAGCTTCGATCCCTCCGGTTCGTCGCGGGACTGACGGCACGTATAATTAGTAATTAAATTGTCCGTCGTTCACCGTCGAGCACCGGTAGCCGAATTGTAGACAATCACCGGCCGATTTGCGGCCGATTTCTAACGAGATGAAAAGTGAACGGCCCCGAGGAGGGGGGGGGGTGGAAGGGGAGGAGGAGGAACTGGCTCCCGGGAGAGAACCTGTTCCACGGACGATGATGACGACGATGACGTTGACGCAATCCCACCGGCCCAGACTTTGTCTCTCTGCTCGGGTAGCCCGGCCTTCGTCACGGATGTCTTATCGGATGTTGTAACTCGCCTCGATCACCTGGGAAAGTGGCTCGAATTCTTTCGATGCCGCGCCGGCGAACACCTTTTCTCAGATCGAAGGTTGATTAGAAATTGGTAGCTGCGTTCTTTCGCGGAATTTAAATTGAAATTGAAATTGAAAGAAATCTTCGAATTGAAATTGTAAACTGCGGATTCGACGCGTTCGTGGCGAAAGTGAGTAAGGTAATGGAGAGCCGGTTACCGTGGGTAGTATAAATAATACAGTTATTTATTTCTATTTCATTCTTTAGTGAAAGTTTTATTTTCGGTGTTTTTAATAGTGTAGACAGTAATTAGGAATAAAATATCGTCTTTACTCCTTGCGTTACGACTCCTTTTACACGGCGTCGATTAGCACTTATTTATCCTTAATATTTTTAATAATAGGACTAGACATATTGTTTCTTGTATTGTATTTATTTATTTCCGTTTCTAGATTACGGTAATCAAAGAAATCAATTTTATTTCGATTTAGAAGAAATTAATAACATTCATATTTAGTAAATGTTGTAGGAAATTTGCGTTGTATGTATCACGAGTTTGACTCGTTATTATAGTGTAAGGCGTTAAGAAACATCGAGGTAGATATTTTAATATTTATCTTTCTACGTTATATATAATTTGAAAAAGATTATACCATCAAGGTATCAATCATCAATATTTAGAAGTTTATTAGCCCCTTGCACTACGTCACCTTTCACGCTGTGTTGATTAGTATGTATTTGCCCTTAATATCTTCCTTAATGGGATTAAATAATTTTTGTTTTTTCTATTGTCTTTAGCACGAGTCTGACACGTTATTATAGTGCAAGGGGTTAAAACGCGAAATCTTTAAATGTCCATTTCATTTAAAACTAATTTTTAAGTAAATATACTTAGCTAATTTTCAAAATAAATGCCTCATCTATCTAGAATTAAATCTATGCGCCTTTCAATATTTTCTGTTCGATGTCTTTCATAATGTAATCGTATCACTAATTGTTTTAAATAGATATTACTAAATACTATTTTTACACCTTCACATCCTCATTTATAAATCATCTCTCAGCCTGAAAATCGCTGGAATCACGTTCCACCTGTATCGTAAAAATTCGCACCAAAGTCGCAGCAAAATCAACCAGCAACGACCCCTTCGATCATCGTCCAAGATCGCAGCCGTCCGTGGTCATCGCGGCCGACGAATGTAAAACTGGTGTTTCTGTGTTCCGAAAACAGTGGTGAAACCAGCCGACGGATCAGCATATCTCAGCCGTTAATGCGTCAGCGGACAGGAAACCGGGATTAAAATCGCGTCGTGAAAGAAGGCGAACACGGTTTCACCTGAAACCGGGGCATTCAACGCCATCTTAAATCACTCCGCCTCCCGCGGAGAAGCGTATCCTTCTCGGCGCAGAACCTCTTCATCGGTGTCGGGGGTCGGTGCCGCGGTAACAGGACCTTTACATGGACCACTTAAAACCCCATCGGCAACAAAAGGCCGACCGTGATCCCCACGATCAAATCCCTATCAGCTCTTCACGGGGCACCCGGCTTCTTCCCGGGTCGGGAATCAGGAAACCCACAAAAAACCGAATCCGAATCTGACCGTTCGGAGCAGGAGAAGGAAGACGAAGGATGAAGGTGGATGAAGGAGGATGGCGAGAAAGAGGAGGATGGGAAGGAGGTGAAGGAGAAGGAGGAGGAAGAGAAGGAAGACGAGGAGAAGAAAGCCGAAGAAAAAACCGAATCCGAATTTGGCCGGCCGGAGGAGGAGAAGGAGAATGAGGTGGATGAGAAGGAGGAGGAGGAAGACAAGGAAGACGAGAAGATCGAGGAGAATAAAGGACAGAAGGAAGACGAGGAGGATAAAGGGAAGGAGGCTAGAGAGAGCGTCGAGTCCTCTAAGCGGAGCATTCCAAAGTCAACAGGTACTAATGAAGTCGTGAGTGGTTACCGGGAACGGTGCATCGGGGTTGAACGTCCTCGGGAAGGCCCGGCTGTGGTCGAAGGACGGGGAAGGAGGATGATTTAGATTCCACCTAAACGATCTGTCTAACCGGTGGAGAGGAGAGGTCCGCGCGGTTGACGGGCGTTCGGCTCGAGTTCATCGCTGCTCACTCGGTATAATGGATTTAATGAGAAGGTAGCCAGCGTCTTGCCCGCGCGCTTGTCCTTGCCACCACCACCACCATCACCACCACCACCTCCAGGAGAACCCAAAGAGAACCCGAGAAGGAGAGCCGTGGCTGCAGGGGAGCGTGTCCCTAAGCGTGAACGCGTGTACAGGCGGCGGCGGCGTCTCGACAACATAATGGCTCTCCAGAGATCAGAAACAATGGCGCGGGGCCCTCGAGAGGATAATGATGGTGAAAATTGTCAGTTTGTCGCGGCAAGAGGCGTGCATAAGTCGGTAATCACCGTTCTCACGAGCGCCGCCTCATTATTGCTGGGCGGAGGTGAGGCCGTGCTACCGTGGCCGCTGCGCTTTTTTATACAGTTACCAGCCGCAAACAAACGAGCTGCCGCTGCCCGGCGACCAGACCCCTGCCAAGCCGTCTCTAACTGCTCGTTACCCTTTTCTTTTATGCCACGCGAGACCTTGGGCTCTCCCCAATGGCCGGCTTTCGACACCACGGACCAATCACTCCCGGCCCTTTGATGGTCCATTGATTAAACTGACAGCGCCCGACACCGGCTAAGGATTCCGGGTTGCTTACGTAAGGATTTCGCAAGTCTGGAGACTCGGCGTCGCGATGAGCCCAGAAGTGTTACCACTCTGGGTGATCTCTGCTTTCGGAATGGACGTACGGCGACTGTTTAGCGGTTGTGGGAATTTAGTTCGGTGAGAAGATGACAGGTATCTCGTTGATTATGTCTTGACAGAAATCTGTTGTCTGCTTTATTGGGAACGTTTTTTTTCTTTTTATAAGGATGCTCGGTGATTTGACTTATTGGAAACGAGTTGATCGTTTCGAAATTTCTAAATAACTGTGCTGTATCGTGGACAATCTATAAAGACCTTTTTAATACAGTAGAACCGGTTATCCGATCCTCTGATATCAGAATTTATCTTTTATTGAAATACGTTTTATAATCGGCTAACTCGAAGGCGCATTTAAAGGGGTGGAAAAATAGAAAAAAAAAACAAAAAAACGTTGATCTATTCATTTGAACTTACTAAAACTATTAAAGAATCGTTATCTAACAAAATTGTACAATTAAGAAATTTCTTAATAAACTATCTCCTGGCATTAACAATTTTTCTAGTCGTCTCCTTGCTAAGCTGTCTAATAATTTCCTTTGAAATTATTACACACGAAAAGAATTTTAATATATTTGTATATATCTTTCTATATGGCTTAATAATTGAAAACTATCAATAGACTTCCACTAAAGAAACTGTTAAGCTTCCAAAGCAATTTTTGAATTTCTGAAGGCGTTCGTTATAACAAACGTTTCACGGAAACGAAGCTGAATCCGGGAACTCTCTCACATCGGCGCGCACCAGTCCCTTTGACGATCGACGAAACCGTGAAGGAAGACAAGACCCATAGGAAGGTGTCGCCGAGGTGCGAACGAATGAATGGATCCAGGGATCACGATGTGCCAGCCGCGATCGCAGCTGTCGCTTCTCGGGATATCCTACAATGCGTCGGCTAAACCCTGGCCGAGAGACCTTTCCTGCCATTTTTTTTTCCACGTTCGCGCTTCGACCGCCGTGTCAGATTTCGATAGATATTGTGCGCACAGTTAACTCGGCCGGGCCAGTGGGACCGCGATCCCTTTGTTTCCGGGGATTTCTGGGCCCCTGTCGATCTTGGATTTCGATGCCTCGTACTATTGTTCGCGGCCCGTGAATCCGGAGCCGGGCGCGGTGTTTTTCTTCTCAGAATCTGATATTTGGTCGCCCTCGAGGGTGTTTTTGAAAATGTTACTTTTGTAATACTGTTTCGAAATGTTGACGACGTTCGAAGCAGAAGTTATTGTTGTTAATGTAAGAGGAAATTTTTAAGAATTTAAAATCGACTTTGTCCAACTTCCTCAATGGTTTACTAAAGCTTTTACCAAAGACTCTACGTAGTCTTTCAAAGCTGGGTTGAAAATTAACCCTTCGCACTCGAGTGGCTTAAAAATTGTTCAATCATGTCTCGAAATAATTTGTAAATTATCGTAATTGTCAGTGTCTAGAAAATGATTAAAAGTGCGACTGTATGACTCAATTTTATGTGGACAAAATGCGATAAATTATATAAAATGGAAATACTGTAAATCAACGAAACTATGTTGGAATTCGAGGTAAAATGGCTTCGAATTAAGCTAACCTAGACAATATTTAAATTATATTAAAAAATGATATGTAGTATCGAGCAGTTTACAATTTTTATAAAATAATTTCTCTCCTCTAATTTATTTTTCAACGTTGCATTTCGTCATCTCTAGAGAAAATCTAACGATAAATTTTTCTAGAAATAAAAGTCCATTGGCTGACTCGCTTCCAATGAATATTATACATTGTCGTGGTTCTTGAATTAAGTGATTAAACTGTTTAAGTATTTAACTGTTTTTGTATTAACTGTTTAAGTATCTATATATTCTTGAATTAACTGTTTAAGTATCTATAAATTCTTGAATTAACTGTTTAAGTATCTATAAATTCTTGAATTAACTGTTTAATTATCTATTAATTCTTGAATTAACTGTTTAAGTATCTATAAATTCTTGAATTAACTGTTTAAATATCTATAAATTCTTGAATTAATTTGAATTTCTTAATTTGAACAATTCTTGAACTGTTTAAGTATTTACCTGTTCTTGAATTAACTGTTTAAATATTTACCTCTTCTTGATTTAACTGTTGAAGTATTTACCTGTTCTCGAATTAACTGTTCAACTGTCCTTAAATTAACTCTTCAACTATCAGATAGAAATCCGGATAGAAACAGATCCAGATAGAAATTGAAAATGGGAACAAATGGAAGAGAAAGTCGCTCGATTCGAGAACGATTGAAGGATCGGGGGAGGGGGGGAGGTGTGGGAGCGAGAGATTACACGGTGACGGTACCACTTTCGAAGGATAATACTTAACGTTTATTTTTTGCTTTCTCACTTACAGTACAATATTTATAGGTTACGTCTGCCGCATTAAATTGTAATACTCGAATAGTCGGTACACTGTGTAAGATTTATCGTAACGATACAAATACAAAGGTTACACGTCGTACAACGGTAGAGGGGGTGTGGGTGGGCGTGAACGTTTTCGAAGCATCGAAAAGATTCTTACTTTCTCTCTCTCTCTGTCTATCTATCTCTCATTCTTCCATCCATCTCTCTCTCTCTCTCTCTTTTTCTCTCTCTTTCTCTATCGTTTGTCTCACACATTCACGAACATCTATAAAAGCTCTCTCCGTCGCTTCTCACGAAGTCGCCCGACGCCGGACGACACCAACCAGCAGACTCGAAAGGGTTAAAACGAAACAACGGAGCGTCGACCGATAGGTGAGAAGAGCACTAGGTGCTCTCTCCGACGTGGAAAGTAACGCGCGAGGAGGGTGGAACGAGGGGGACAGATAGAGGGGGAGGGGGAGGGGAAACGATATTTTACAAACGCGTTTTCTGGCGACACAGGGCGCGTCCTGGCGATCCTTGCCGATCTACGACAAGGATATTCGGATCCCCGCCTCGGCAAGGATCGTCCGGCGATTCACGGGAACAACGAGCAAGCGTCTCCGGTTCGCTACACTTGTCCCGGATTTCTCAACTCAATAGTCAACGTGGAAAACGTGAACAAAGGAAGCTTGATAATAAATAAGCGAAGTCGAGATATGGGAGGCCTCGTCGACCTCTCGCTCGTGAACGAGGCTCGGAAAGCAGCGTCGATTTTAACAAATTTCTGTGCTCGCGCGACACCTTTCGCATCGATTGCAATTACTGTGATTTCGATGGAGTCAATCAATTTCTCGCGTCAGAGAATTTTGAACAGTATGAATCGTTTCGTAATCGAATTATGCAGTTTATCATAAATGCGTAGGGTTCGCGGTTTAGAGTATTTAACTGCTAACGAGGGATTGTGATTTTTTTGATTGTTATTTTTTTTTAATTGTTAATTTCCTTAATTTTTTAATTTTTATTTTTTTTTAATTGTTTTTTTCTCGTTTTTTGGTGTCCCCGTCGGCTTCGCGACGATTAGGTTTCCAAGCCCCGCTCGTAACACGCACAACATCGTATCTAAGGGAAACGGTCTAGACCAGAGACTCGTATTTTCACGTATACTCAAAAGCACGTGCACACGTGAATTTCGTATACAGTATTTTTGCCGTGTTTAGATCACGTGTGACCCTGAATCACTTCACGTATATTCAAAACGCACGTGTACGATTTTACGTGTATTTAGATACGTATGCAATTTATACTATACATATTGTAAAACGACCTCGAATCGCGAGAAAATTAATTATGGGATTGTTCTGATAATTCGCTCGAAATTCAGGATTGGAACTGATGACATGTTTCCTTATTGTAACACGTACTAAAGTAAGTGCATACGATGTGACCGTGTACACGTGTACTTTTACCCTCACAGGGCAATAATTAGGTCAATTTTGACTCGTGATGCTGTTCGCTGAATTAGCCAATTTTCTAACAGTAAAATAAATTACTGTTCAAGCAGCACAATAATTAACTGATTAATTATAATAACAGTACAATTTCAAACAGTAAAATAAATTACTGTTTAAACAGTACAATAATTAACTGAATAATTATAACAATAGGACAATTTTAGAAGAGTAAAATAAATTACCTTTAGAATAACAAAAAGGCTAACAAATAATTGTATTTCCAAAAATATGTTTCGAAAAATTACGGAAAAATTACCGAAGCTCGTAATTGTTATGAATATCGTCGATAGCAGAGTTGCGAAAATGATCCCCGCCGTTCGAGGGTTGTTACACGTTTGGGACCATGATCTCTAGTCTAGACCAGTTTGCCGGACGATCATGAACGATCGCCGATAAACCGAGAAACTCGTGGGACGCGATAGAATTTCGCCAACGATTCCGGGCCGACTATGTACACCGATTACGTTGCGAACGTACACGCGGCGCGACCCGTTCTCCTTCCGGTTTCCGTCCGCGCGACGGTCTCGCTCCTGCGAACTGTACACCTGTCATTCCTTTTTCTCTCGATCCGAGGAATTGTCACCGTTCCACTCGACCACCTAAACTATTTACAATACTTTTGCAACACGGGAGAAATTTATTTGTAAAAGCTGTCGACGAAGCTGACGCGACGGCTGCGATGATATTTTATGGCGTTGGATATTTCGAAGACTGTGCTATTTATTTTTTAAGTAATTCAATGTAATTGCCAATAAATGATACTGATTATTTTTAGCATGATTTCTAGAGAACTTAATTTGACTGTTTATACTTTTGTAACATAGTTAATACATTTGTGAGAAATAATATTCTACAGTAATTATTTTCGAAGTCCAATAGAAATTTAATTCGTACAAATATAGTTAAAATTAAGTACTTAGTGCAGATACTTTTAAATATTCTTTCCCTCGAAACAATGATTTAATATAAGCTAATTCAAGAAAAAAATGACACATGTTGCAAAGCACTGCTATTACAATTTTCTGATAAGAGAGAAACGCGGTTAAAACAATATCATAAAAAAATAGCTATAATCTAGAAAATTACTCCAAATCCATAAAGTGCCTACTGACACATCTCCTGGAATAATTAGTTTTTATAAATAAAATTTTCCTCGCATCTCCGAAAGTATTAAACACAAGAAATTAAACAAATGAGAAGCGAATTCAAGCATTTAATTTGACAAATCGAAGATATAAGTCAGAACCAATGGAATTGACTACGATTTAAAAGAAAGTATAAATCTACCAATACTAGTCTCGACGGGCGAAGCTGAACAGATCCTGGAGCACCAGAATCTTGAATCCCAGAGCTCTGGAACGATACCAGAACGAGAGTGTACGCGGTCGGCGACAGAAGGCGAACGGTTTCCGAGTGTCGTGCGCGGCGATAATCCTTGCCTACACTATTTACACAGGGATTATGTACAATTTCTCTGCATCGCCTCGTCTGCGGCGGCGAGACCTACAGTGAGTAACGAAAGTAAGAATTCGAACGCTTTTTAAAGCGGAATAACTCTTTCCAACATGAACGAAACAGCTTCAATTTTGTTAGATAATAATGGTAATTAACGCTGAAAGAGATTCAATTTTGTGGCAATTTATGCGCATGCTGTAAATTTTATCGAAGTCGGTTAATCTTGACGCGAGTTGTAAACAATTAAAAATCCCGATTTTTTATATTTTTGATCACGCTAAGTAGAATCGAAATTTAAAAGAAGCAGTCTAGTAAAGGTCTGGTAGTTTACTAGACTAGTTTAGAAAAATCAGTTCTCTCTATCGTTTAAGAAAGAATTTATTTGGTTCAGTTCTAAGAAAGTTATTCCACCTTAAAAGCCGTCTGAACATTCTCGTCGCTCGCTGCACGCTGGATAAATAATCGTTGCGTCTTGCTCCGCGTCTACGGTTGGTTAGAACGGAGCGATTCGATTTCGTTGTTGCTGTCAACGCGATGCGCAACCATTGGCGGCCCTGGATACACCTCGCGGGCCGAGTAAACTGGTCCTTTTTCGCTGGTCCGAGAGCCACCTCTCTCTCTCTCTCTCTCTCTCGGGTGGACCGCCGCCATTTTCCCGGGCTCTGGCGGCTCGGTTCCCTTGGCGGTTCACACGCGAACAAGCAATGCTGACTTACTTGCGTTACCTGGGAGGGGCTCGGATTGGACTACCACGGCCAAGGAAAAGCTGCCGACGTCGACGAGAAGAGAGTTGGCGGCGACGACATGTGTCGCGGATCTGTCGCGGACACGCGACGTCCCTCGAAAGTCGACTCCTCGAGCAGTCCCGTAGAAAACGGTGACATTGTGTCGCGACGATGTCTCACAGAGCCCGACGAAACCTTTCCGGAGCCCGTCGTCCAGGCCCGACTTTCCGCGTCGGTGGCTCCGCTGTTAGGGCAGCCAGTGCCTCGTCGCCGAGCGTCACCGAGCCGACGCATTCCAACCGCGCTGGCCCTCCGTCCGACAGTAATCACATTTCACAGCTACGCCTCCGGAGAGCTCCGGACCAGCCTCGCGGACCAACTCACTAGGGAAACTGCTCCTCGAAGAAGGATCAGAGCTACGTTCTATCGGGTCAGAAGATGACAGTGAGAGGTCGTCGGAACGACTCGTTCCCAGGTGCGGGAGCGGTCTGGTAGCCGCTGTACTGGCTCATCTGGGGCCCGAGCAAACCGCTGCTCTGAACTGGCCCCGGGTAATAGGCCGGCAGGCTCGCCCCGGGACTCGCTGCCGACGACGTCGACGTGGAGCTGGCGCTGGACGAACCCTGCTCGGTCCTCTCGTGCTGCTTGCTCATGTCCGGCGACTCCGCCGCCGGCGACCTCGTCGATCCGCCGCCGCCCACCACGCTCCCCGGGCTCGACTCCTCGTACAGCTTGTTGTGCTCGTAGCTCGGCCGATTGTAGTCGGTGATCGACGGCTTCTGGTCCATGTACAGCTTCGACTGCTCGAAGTACGCCTTCGCCGAGTCCAGGTAGCTGCGGTCCAGGTACGACTTCGGGCTCGAGTCCAGGTACTTCGGGTCCGAGTACATGCTCATTGCCAGGGTGCTGGGCGGCATGTACGCGGCGCGATATTTGTCCGCCTCCATCGAGTACTTCATCGCGTCCATCGAGCTCACCACCTGCAACGTTAAACAGAATTTGGATTTGTTAGTGGGTGTGAGTTAGGTCAGGGTTAAGGAGATTGGTAGTGATTGAAGGTAGCTTGTATCAGTTCAAGATGATCCCCTTTGGGACCCTTAACCTTCCGTCTAGTTATATGCAGGTACCATAGGTCTTTCATTAGTCCCCGACTGATACCATTTCAAATAACATATGAACGATAAAACGGTGTATAAATATAGAAAATACTATTATACCTAAATGTTATACCTAACCCATTATGCCTAACTATATTATACTTAATGATGAAATTAATTAATCATCACTACCAATACCAGATTCCAGACTGTTAATTCTAAAATCTGATCAAAGTTGCTTCAAACAATGCGAAAACTTGAGATATTTATTCACGTTCCTTCTTTTAAAAATCTGTCAAGCGACAGCTGTCGTCCTCGAAATTCCCCAAAGCGTTCGCCACCAGCTTCCAACCGCAGAACAAGAAAACGACGGGTCCCTTGCCAAAGGCGATCCGCTAGCATTCCTCGGCGTTCCGCCGTGGAAGGACCTAGCGCGTAGCTAATGGATCCCGTGTCACCGATCAATTTTAATAAATCCAGAGAGCAAGGGGTATAAAATCGCGCGTGGGCGGAGGTCAAGAGGTATTCGAAGCCGCGCGGTAAGAAGAAGCGATCGCGGCGGATTCGACTCGGTGCGGGCTCTCGGATCGCGAAATCGGCGGATCGGAGGCGCGGAGATTTGTTCTACGGCGGAGGACAAAGCTGTCAATGGCTATAAATTTTATAACGATGCGGTGGCCACGAGCCGTCGGTTTCGAGGATGGGGCCGAGAAGAAGGGGGAGGCGAAGGAGGCGGAGGTGGAGGAGGTGGAAGGTTCCGACGCGTGAAACCCGCGAGGATACTTAAAAAGGCGAGAGAGGTCCCGTGAGCAGCGCGTATTCCCGATTCTATAATTCGTGGACCAGGGACCGAGAGCGGGACCCTTTGTCGGATCGTTAAGCGGCTTTGTCCGGATGATTTACATCCAGTCTTAGCTGCCTCGCTCGTCTCACCTCCCTGCTACGTCCAATTGATTACCGCTCGGTTCCTCTCCCGCCTCAAAATCCTCCTCGCGAATATCGGGCCCTCTCCGGGGCCTCCGCCACGGATGGATCCGGAAATTAAGTGTTCCCCGCATTCCACGGCCCTTTGTGCGCCACCATGGGAACACTCGGCGGGCTGTTTCACCGATTTATGGAATCACGATTGCCGCCTAATCGTCCGGAGACGTGTGAAAAACCGGCGGACGCCGAAGTGAACGGTCGCCATTTTGTTGACGCGAGGCCGTCTTCGATGCGCGAGTCGCTCGAGACTCGATGCAATTTATGGCCTTTTCCGATTTGGTACGCGTCGACGAGTCTTCCAAGAGAATTGTGCGATTTTAGGCGGATGATATTGTACATTGTTTAAATAATTAACAAGTCCGTTTCCCTTTTTCCCGTAATGTCTGAGATTTGATTAAAACTAAAATGTAGACTAATGGTTCGAAAATATGATCTATGTCTTTAATAAATCCATCGGTTACAGATATCTTGTATCTATCATTTCATTCTGTAATTATAATTTTGTAAGTGATCGCGAAAGATTCGCAATAAGGTAAAGTTCTCAGCGAAAGAGAAATCGAATAAATGTATAAGTAACGAGGCACTGTGGCATTGAAGCAGCAAATAAAAATTGCAATTATGACGTACCATCTCCGAGCATGAATGGATATAATAATGGAAATGGGAGTTGTAATAGCGAGATGGCCGAGCGTTTCAGACAGTCGGGCGTGTCAGTGTACATTTAATTTCATAAGACAGAGGCTATGAAATGGCCAGGAAACATTCGAGAGTCGCCACCGCCGCACAGTTTCTCTAGCTCTCGTTTAGAGCCCGGACACTCCAGACCTTGCCCGGCAAGACTTAATTATCCTCCGCCATCACGATGTCACAATTCAGCCGTACAATAACGTCGAAACGTTTCTCTTCTGTTTTCATTCACAAAAGCGTCTATTCTACTCGCTGCCATGTGTCGTCGGAGAACGAAGGGACGCGCAGAAAGGAGACGCACCGCGCCGGCACACTCGGCGAGACGAAGAGAGAAAGAGAGAGAGAGAGAGAGAGGAGAAGTCGGAGAGAGACTGGTCGGAGAATGGAATGTCTTTTGCTAGCTTACTTTATTTTCCGAATGGCCCCTCTCCTCGCTCTCGGGGGTCAGAAAAGTCGACTAGACCAAGAAAGTCAACCGGCGGTGGCCATTGTTGCACACGCCGGGGTCGCCGATATTTCACCCACATTGCGCCCATATGGATCGACCTGGACCAGTGTCGACGGTGCTCGGAGTCGATCGAACCCGCGAATTTTACGTCTTCGAATTTATGTGCGTCCCGTGGATCCTCTTTTGTAATCGCCACATTGTGCCGCTTCTATCCCACGATTTATGCTCCTCTTTTTCGAAGATTCTTATTCCATCTATGTTAAATATCTCATTCTTCATAGAGCGTCCGGCTTAGGAAACTCTTGGACGTTCTTTCTCAGTAATTTAGAGGCTATTCTACTATTTTTGGTCCTTGCGGTTCTTAATTCGTTCAAGCTTCTAACATTAATGCATTGGTGCATATAGTGCATAGGTCATTATTGTTCTAAGATTTTCTTCTTAATTCCTCGAGTTTTATTTTTTACCTCTGGTAACTGTTGCTTCTAGTTAGCTCAAGCTCGTGACAAAAATGTATCGTGACTTTTCTGTTACAATCTAGTTGAGAATCTTTACACAATTTCCAGTGTCTGTTGCAAGAGACGATAGAGGACGCTTAGCAACTTCTATCCTGTTTCAATGATTTAACTTTGCTCACCTATTCCTTGGAACTCGATGACATAACTCGAGAAAGAAAGAAATGTCTACCTAGCATTTCTGTCATACAATCAACACAGTTATTATTTCGCATAAAAATCCATAGTCTAATTATTGCGCCGCTTTGTTTAAATTAATTGAGAAAACATGTTTTAAAGTTTTCAATGATGGAGAAAGGTTTTCGCCGTCGTCGGCGCGGATGGTTTCGGAAAAGGCACGGAAGGAACGACGGCGGATACCGCGGAAGACGGCCGGCCCTCGATGGGCAAATGACGGCGATGACGGTGTGTCCCGGTGACGGCGATGACGCCGCCGTTCCGTCCAAGGGACGATAACAGTCGCGCGCACAGGCGAGCGCATGTTGGAATTCTTCGCTCGTGCTCTCGCCGGTTCGCCAATAATAGTCTGCTGTATCGCGTCGGTGCGTCGTTCCAGACGCGTCGGCCATTCAGCCGTTGAATGCAGAAATAACTAGCTATCTGTTTGTCTCCCGTACCCAGCTGCGGAAATTCATACACAGACCACGGTCTCCGGTTTCTGTTTGCGAAGCCACCCGGGGGCCCCTTTGTTGCGACAACGAATGAAACGTACCTACGCTCGTCCTCCGCATCGTTCTCCTCTTCTTTCTCCTCTTCCTATATCCTCTCTCGCTGCTCCTGCTGCTTCTCATCAGCGATCTATCTCCCTCCTCCGTCTCTCTTTTTTCATCTTTCTCTCTCGCTCTCGCTCTCTCTCTTTTCCTCTTTCGATCTCACTATCTGCGTTTTCTCTTTCGCTCGTTCTCTCTCTCTTTTCTTCTATCGCTCGTTCTTTCTCTTTTTCTCTTTCTATCTCACTCTGTCTTTTTCTCTTTCACTCCTTCTCTCTCTCTCTCTCTCTCTCTCTCTCTCTCTGTTCCACCTTCGTTCGTTCTCTCTCTCTCTTTCTCTCTGTATCTATCGTTCCATCTTTCCATCCATCTCTCTTTCTTGCTCGCTTCACCGCGGCTCCATTCGGGCGATCTAGCCAGGGCGGACTCTGTTTCGAGACCGGTGGAGACTCGATCGACATCCGATCGACGAGCAATTTCGCTCGGCTATCTCTTCTCGCTTGGCGACCGACCGCGATTTCGTGATGTAACGCCGCTGGAGAGAGAGAGAGAGAGAGAGCTTCTTTCGGCTTTTTGTTCGGCCGGTCGCTATTTCGGAGGCCAGCCGAGATCGGGGATTGCTTCTCGTCGATCTCTTCTCTCGATCTTCCGACCTGGCTTCGCGTTGCCATTCTTGTTATTTTTTTTATAGTTCAGTGCATAGTTCAGTAATTCAATGTATAGTTCAGTAATTCAATTTATAGTTCAGTAATTCAATTTATAGTTCAGTAATTCAATTTATAGTTCAATAGTTCAATGTATAGTTCAGTAATTCAATGTATAGTTCAGTAATTCAATTTATAGTTCAGTAATTCAATTTATAGTTCAGTAATTCAATTTATAGTTCAATAGTTCAATGTATAGTTCAGTAATTCAATTTATAGTTCAATAGTTCAATGTATAGTTCAGTAATTCAATGTATAGTCTAGTAGTTCAATGTGCAGTTCAGTAGTTCAATGCATAGTTCAGTAATTCAATGTATAGTCTAGTAGTTCAATGTGCAGTTCAGTAGTTCAATGCATAGTTCAGTAATTCAATGTATAGTTCAGTAATTCAATTTATAGTTCAGTAATTCAATTTATAGTTCAGTAATTCAATTTATAGTACAGTAATTCAATTTACAGTTCAATAGTTCAATGTATAGTTCAGTACATCAATGTATAGTCTAGTAACATTAAACCTACTTAAACACGACGGACACGTGCAATTTTACAACGATGACAAGACAGTCATTTTAAATTTATATTATATTATTTATTGTAATATATACTTGGGTTAAAATATAGACTTTACAATTTCAACAGTATTGAAGTAATAAATGTGAAACTAGTCATTTTATTAATATGTATGATTTTGTTTTAATTTTTAAGATATTGTAATATGACTTGACAGCAGCTAGTACGTTACTCATAAGTTGCTGGTACTATTATAATCAATTATTATAATTATTAATATCAATAGTTGTAATAATTTCTAATAATTTGTATCTAGTAACTGTTCTATGTATTGCTACTACTAATTTAATTTAATTTTTTTATATATGCCATTAAACGATTGCAATGGCGGTGTACCAAGTGAATCAAGTGAACAATCTACGAACCTAGTAATATTAGCTACTTTATAAAATATGAAAAATATTTTCCTTAACAGACTACATCACGTCTCGATAAACTTATATGCCAGACGATGTTCAAACATCGATTCATCGATCTAAAATCACAGGAAAGCCTAATCCCCGTTTCGATTGATACAGGATTATTTTACATCGTACAACTTTGCAGAAACGAGATCCTCCGATCGATGGTATTTCGTTCGCGATGAAAAATTCTGCGTCACCGTCGAAAATGGATCGAAGAGCGAATAAATCTCGAGATTCCCGATCGGCATCCTCCGACGTCAAATTCCGCTGAATAGGGACAACGGAGAAATAACCGCGTGGGTGGCTCTTTTTTTCGCCTGCATCTCGATAACGCTGCTGCTCCCCATACGAGCATGTCTTACGCATTTTTCGTGTCTGACAAATCGTGATCGCCGATCCCCCTTCCTCCTGGTTCCCCCCCATACAACGCGGTGGATCGACCGTGTTGTTCCCTGATTGAATCGTGCATTGTCGTCCGAGGAATCATTGTTTTGTCTTCTCTATAGTAGTCGCTCTCCACGTGAGACTAATGCCTCCTTGTTCGTTCGATCGTGTAATTGCTCATGAAATTGTTCATCTTGACACGTTGGCTACCGGAAGCTAGTCGATGGACTCTTTAATGATCGCCTCTCGTGCTCGATCATCGTCTTGACACCGTCTGATTATGTTGTACAATTTTTAGATAATTTGTACGACTTTCTCATTTCACTGCGAGATCCTCTGACATTTGTGCAACTTCTTGATTTCTCTATACGGTCTTTTTTCATGTTTGCACGACTTTCTGCTTGTGCTATATAATTTGTTGACACTTGTACAACTTTCTGATTGCGCTAAATTAATTTTTCATACCTGTACTACTTTCTAATTTTAATAGAGAGACGTTCGATATTTGTTTATATCTATATGCTGTACAATTTTTTAACACTGGCACTATACAATTTTTTAATGTTGGTACTGTACAATTTATTTCCAGAGCTTTTTAATAAAGCTGTATAATTTTTTGTCACTCGAGCAACTTTCTGTTTGCACGACAAAATTTGTTAGCATTTGGATCATTTTCTGACTGTGCAATTGTTCTGCAATTTGTACAATTTTCTGACTGCTCTATATAATTATAACACTATATAATAGAACAATTGCTCTGCAATTTGTACAACTTTGTGACTGCACTATATAATTGCTCTGCAATTCGTACAACTCTTTGACTGCACTATATAATCGTTCTGCAATTTGTACAACCTTTTGGCTGCATTATATAATTGTTCTGCAATTTGTACAACTTTCTGACTACACTATACAATTATTTTACGATTCATGCAACTATCTGATCGCGTTTTATGATGTTCGTCCCTTCGACAAATTTTTATGCACCATGCATTTTGTCTTCGATATTTGCAGAGTCGCATGATAATCGCAGCATAATTTTCGCAAACCAGTCAATGATAAAGCCATCCCACCCTCGTCATTAGAAACGCGCCTCAACGAAGGAAACTCCGTGTTTTCTAATTTCCCGCACGCCTCGGCCCGTTCGAAACGAGCCAACCGGCAAGAACGAACGCAACGCGCGCTGAATTCGGTCGCGGGGATAAACGAAAGCAGCCGTTCCCCGTAACAATGCGCAATTAAAATTCCCCCGCAACTCCGTCCGGCTTTGTCGCAATCTTCTAAACCGCCATATACGAGGCTTTTGCCGTGCGTTCGCCTATGGCGCGGCCGGGGCGTTTGTTCAAGAAGAGGAACAACAGAGCATCGCGGCGAGCCTCGCGGAAACTCGTCTCACGATTCGTTTCACTTCGCGATCGGAAATCGTAGCGTGACCGTGTCGACATCGCGGAGTCGCCTGCATTTTGATGCGCTCAACAAATCGCGACGATTTTAGAGATATTACCATTTAACCCCTTGGCTACTGTGGGCGCCTATAGGCGCTTAGAAATTTTGCGTTTGTGATACTGAGAGCGCCTTCAGGCGCCCAGCGCAGTTTGGCTTTGTGATACGGAGGACGCCTAGAGGCGCTTTATACCTTACTTGATTATTAAATATTTTGTTATTTTTTATTTAGACAATGTTTATTAGATATTTATGCCAAGTCAGATTCAAGAAAATAAATAATATTGTTTTAATATAGTAAAATTCAGATTTTTGATTATTGAAATATGTTTTAACAAAAATGCATCCCTGCCCAAAAATTCGCCGTTCCCGGCGCACATCGTAACACAATCCCTGCCGTATGGTACGATCAGTGCGTAACAAAGTGTGCCGTAGTCAAAGGGTTAAGGAAGTTGATCTTTTTATGTGAAATAGCAGTGAAATGTTCGCAGACATTGCAGGATAAGTTCATAAGTCTCTGAACTGCATCGTTGCACTTTTATTTTTTGTTTCGTTGCTTTATTGTATTCGATTTGTTTCAGGTCCAATTGATATTTTATAAAACATAACGAAACTTTTTTTTTATAAAACATAAGATACGTGACGAATTTTCTGTAATTTGTGATTTTAACCAAATATTCTGTAGAAATTGTTATAATTATTTATTTTAAGAAATCGTAATAATTCGTTCTTCTAAGAAATCATTACATAGAAATTATAATTAACCCTTTGCACTCGAGTGGTGACTCTGAGGCACCACTAAAATCGTTCTGTCGCCTACTAAAATAATTTTTATAGCGACAGAGTTTAATTTTTCATAAATTGTTGAAAATGAAAGTTTTCGTATGAATCGCAAGTTTTAATTTGGTATATATGAAAACTGCACTTCGTTACTTAGAATGGAAATACTGTACATCAGAAAAATGATTTAAAATTTACAGTTAAAATGGCTTCGAGTGCAAAGGGTTAATTCTTTAAATAAAATATTGCAGATGAATTCTTAGCAACGACTATGAACCATTTCTTAGCAATGACTACTTTTGCGAACGAATACTTTCTCAATGATAAATACTTTGCTATTATAGTGAGACTTTTTGAACCTTGCAATTCTCCGTTTATCATAATGGCCGCGTTTCCGTATCAGTTTACGCGCGACGATCGAGGTTCCTTCTGCAAGTGGATCGTACTAAATCCACAAGTGGGGACTCGGTACTTGGACAAACACGAAACGGAGACTCGCAAGTGGTATTTATTTACAATAGAGAGAGAGAGAGAGAGAGAGAGAGAGAGAGAGAGAGAGAAAGGTCGACTCACCTGAGCAGGTGCCGCAAGGCCCGCGGACATCGCCGCCGCAGACTGCTGGGCAGCCGCAGCCGCCGCCGCAGCCATGCTTGCCGCCGATAGTGAACCATAAGCTGCGGCAGGACCGTAGTACGAGCCCATTCCAGCTTGTCCCATACTGCCGGCCATTCCTGTAACACAGGACGTTTCGAATCCGTCAGCACAATTTCACCGGTTTATCGCGCGATCGACAATTTTCATGCATCGCTCTCGTTAGAACGAGATAATCGCTTAGATAAAATTCGTAGTCACGATAAAATTGTGTGCATGAAATTTCATGTAAACGAAAGGTTGACGCGTAATCGGCGCTGGTTTCATATTTTTTTATTTCATAATTATCGAAGTTATAACACCGCTTTTGTTGAAGATCATTAAATATAATCCTTTGTACACGAATCTAAGCACACTGTTATTAAAATTAATGGAAGTCGATCTTGTAATTTCTAGGTTAAGTTTTAGGCAATTTTAGTTTCAGTCAGTTTTAGGTTATGGGTAGTGTTGAAAATAAAATTAAAAGAAAGGCTAACGCGAAATCAAAGCCGCTCAAACTATCGTATTTCTTGTTTAATAATTATCGAAGTTATAACACTGCTTTCGTTGAAGATTATTAAATATATATCTTTATACATTGTTATTAAAATTGTAAGGAATTTAATAGAGTTCAATCTTGCGATTTTTAGGAGGTACTTGCAGTCACTTTTAGATCATGGTACGACTAATATTAAAAAGATTTAAGAATGTCTAAGGGTTGTTTTCATCTTATTGAAACTATTAAAAAATTAATGACTATATTGAAATTATTCTTAATAAATTCTAGTTGTTGTAATAATTACTCTTAAAATAAGAGCTAACCAGATCAATCCCCATACGAAACAGAAATAGTTCGAACTAAATTTTAAGAAATACATGCCAGCAGAAAATGTATATAAAAATGTACATGTATAAATGTATGCTAAAAAGTAACAATTTGAAAATAATGTAAGATCGTAGTTATAGCATTTTTAATACAATTTCGTATTTATTCTATTCTTAAATGCATTGTACCACATATAGACACCTTCTAACCACAAAATGGCCTCTTCGTTAAAAGAAGACAACACAGTGGAAACACATCTAAGAGACACAAAACACACAACAGACATAACCGAGCACACCTTAACACATGCAAACATAAACGACATAAATGTCAAACATCGTTACAGGATAAAATTAACATCGAAAAAAGAACATGTTCTCTCGACCGCAGCTTGTACCGTGCTTATCCGATTGGCAGATCGTAAAACGGCATAATCGCATCAAGATCAGGATCGCGGTACCTTCGCGAGACAAAGGCGCCCCGTTTTCCCGAAACTCGCCGCGCGCCTCGACAATAACCTAATCGAGCGCGATCCGAGCGACCGTTCTCTCCGTCTTCGATCCCAGGCTCTCGAGGGCCGACAATGCCAATGATTAACCGAACAAGCGTGCATTTTCGTCGAGATTAATATCGAAAGGAAGGAGAAGGGGGGAGGGGAGGGGGAGCCAACGGTGTGTACAGCGGACGTGTAAGAGCGCCGGCTTATCGATCATCGTCGTCGAACGACGGAAACGCGGCGAAAGAATACCTATAGCAACGAGGGCCCCATTGTCGTGAGCTGACGTGAATCTCTACACGGTGACGAAGAAACGTCGCTTGATGCCTCCGCGCCGACGCCGGTCCTTGAACGAAGAAGAAGGCCGGGGATGATTGGCGCGCGAGATTTATGATCGGCAACGAGGAATTCACGCGCGTATTAGCCGCCGATTTTTGTAGCCGCGCGTTCCACCGCGACCCGCGCGATTTAATGAAATTAAGAAACCCGCGGGGAACGTTTGAATCGACACTGTCATCTCCGGCTCTTGGATTTAATCCCTTACAGTACTTTTATCCTCGCAGTTATAATGATCGAATAATTTTCGATTGGAATAAATTTCTTAGAAGAGACATGAAATTAATGTTTAACGAGTGCTTGCAATTACTTCAGCGCCTTGAATATTAGTGATAGAATTTTATTTCGACTTAAAAAGACCAAATAACATTCATACTTAACAGGTTATTGTTAGAAATCATAATTACGAGTCAGATTGATTAAAGTACGGCGAGGCGTTAAAGCGATTTTATTGTATCGCTTTTGCGTTTTTAATGGAGAAAATGGATGATGATGGACTTTCGTGAGTACCACTCGTGATGGAGATTTTTAGCAAATGATTTGTTCTGTAAAATTATCGAACAAATCGTCCTTTTAAGTGGGAATATAATTTCTTTTCTAATTTTACATTTAACAATGTTTAAACAAATGATTTGTTCTGTAAGAATTATCGAACAAATCGTTATTTTAAGTGAGAATATAATTTCTCTTCTAATTTTAGATTTAACAATGTTTAAACATTCAAGGGCAGCCATTTAAAATTCGTATAAGTCGACAAGGGGTGGTTTGACATAACCTAGTCACGAGTAACGTTTTAGTTGACTAAGTAAGCCTTCTTTTAATTCGAATTTCTGTAAAATGTCTATTAATTATATAAATCTATTTTCTTGTGTAAAAAAATAAATATTACGAGCAAGTAAACTTAAACAACGCTAGAAAATATTACAAAGCTTCTATTTCATCGCCATGCGAATTCTCATTTTCATATATAATTATACAAGTCATAATGCGAAAAATAAATTCCCGTTGTCGACGAAAAAATTGGCCAATAAAAAGCGAAAGCAATCATCGCATTTCACGGAGCGAAAGCTCCGAGCATCGGCCATCCGATCAAACCAATAGAACTCTCGAACAACGAGAAATCGTTTCGCTTAATTTTCGACGGAAAACAGCAATTGTTCCGCGGCGCGCACGTGCGCATTGAAAATGAGGAAGAAAAATCGTATTTCCGTGTGCACGGGAATTTGAATAATCCCGTTTCGGCGTATATATATCGCGTTAACGCGCGCAAGAAAAGAACTCGGTGGGGGGGGCGGGGGGAGGGGGGAGGAAAAAAGCGAAAAGTTGCGACGCGAACGGTGCTAAATGGAATTCGCCGCGAATCTTGATAAATTCGTCGGAATCGGGGGTATTCTAGTCGCGGCATCGATTTCGCGCCAACTATTTGTTCCCATGTGACAGCCAAATGGAAATTTCATGCATCGAATATTCGCCTGTCGGCCGTCCCTTTCGCGCCCCCGCCGCCGCCAACCCCCTTCTCCCAGTTATCGGCCATTCACGATCATAATTTCGCGCGATTGTTCCAACCCTCTCCCTCCCTCTCTCTCTCTCTCTCGTTTTTCTTTGACTCGCCGCGCGCGCGCGCCACGGAGAAATTCAAAATTACGTAATCCAGTATGAGGCGGGCAACAATGAAGACAATGGGGAGGCCGGAACGTCAAACAAATCTGTGTAAACTGACGGGGGAGAAGAGCGAGCGTAAAAGAGAGAAAGAGAGAGAGGGTGGAGTGTGTATACGCGAGGAGGTACGTCGATTCATCGAACATCTGTTACCCGTGATTCCGCGGGGAAATTCTTTACGGCGAATTCAAGATGGGGCCAGACGGATCGAGATCGAAGGGCGGGATCGACTAGTTCGATGACTAATAATAATTCCACGTGACGCGCTTCTGATCGGTGATTAAGTCTGAAAATCCCTCGCTTTTAATTTTCGAGGGACGTTTTATTATTTTTATCGCGATGTTTATACTTCGAATTGGAACTTCGATTCATTTAATTCGCGTACAAATGAAACGCGTTTCTTTATATAATAGTACAGTAAATTAGAATTTTTATAGGTGAACTATCTTATCTTGAAAATGGGTTTCACATAGTATTAACTATATAATAATATAAAAACTATATATAGAACTATATATTAATTTTGTCTTAATTTTATCTACAATTTTGGCATTATCAAAGACCCTTTTATTTAAAAGATTGTTAAAAGCGTAACAGTTTTATGATTACATAACCTTAGACCTTAACATAACCTAGACTCAATTTCATATTCATAAATTACACTAAGTTATATAAAATGGAAATGCAGCTGGTTAAAATAGCTATTTTAAATCTAGGCTTAAAATGGCCTGGAGTGCAAAGGATTAAAACACTAGGTAAATAGTATTAAAATTAAAATGATTTAATACTTTATAAGAAGAGGACGAAATTGCCATAACCTAATTCTACAACAGTGGCAAGATTGGATTTATTTAAACTTCTTACGATTTCTATTGTACTAGAAACTTCTCCTAGGAACATTTTTATAATATCGTAAACTGCAAAATAAAATGTTATAAACTGTTTTAGTACTTCTCTCTATCTGTAAGATATATTACTATAATACCTAAAAATTCATTTACCAATCGCAAGAAAAATGAAATCAATATTCGACAGCGAAATTCAAGTAGCAGAATAGAATATTTTATTCCCGGGTCTTGTTTGCATAAATCACTATCGGCCGTTTATAATCTCGTGGTAGCGGGGTCACGTGCTGCCGCCAAAGTACCCAGGTCCGCAATTATAGACGGGGTTCTTGAGGATAACAGCGCCGGCCACTAAGACAATTCGATAAATAATGAGCCAGCGACATGTTTATACTCTCGCGTGCATAAGGCCAATGAATCGTCCGCACGAAGCGCTGCCCTTCCGCGCCAAAGGGACTTATTCGACGATTTATTCCGAGCCCTTCGAGAGAGAGAGAGAGGAAGAGAGAGCGCCCCTCGATCCTCGTGATAACTTTTGACCCGTGTTTTTGAAAATAAACGCGGGGGCCGTCGCGTGATCGCTTCATTCGACTTCCACCAGGAAATTTATCAGTTCATGCTGCGTATCCCTTGACGCATGACTTAACGTTTCGTCGATAACATTAGGGTACTTTAATTATCCGAGAATTCTCGAACTGTTCCGAGAAGGCCAACGTAATTATTTAGAATTCGAATCTTTAGGAATAAGTAGAAAAATGTTTCATCTCTTTGGTAAAAGTGTGTAGTAAGGTACTATAATTATACTGTACACGTTTGATGACGTGTTTTATTGAAATGTAAGGTTTTTCTAAAATATATAATTTTATAAAGTATATCAGAGTATATCAGAGTATATGTCATTTTGTTCAGGCAAGCAGTTGTTAACAAATATGTCACGAAGAAATGATAACATTTTCTATTATGACAAATATATTCGTCGAAAATATTAATTGATTAAAAGTACGAGAAATGGCTAGGTTATGTCTGCAATTTAGTATGAAGATCCAGAGTCTAGTAATTAATTTTTAGTCAAGAATATTGCTCGCCAAGAATTTATAGATAATAGTGTAGTAAATTGTTCAAAAATTGGTTACGATTAACCACAAAATAGTCTTAAAATAACTGATAACTAGACTGTACATTTGATGTATTATTGACTAAAATCACCGATTGTGTAACGTATTAAATTGACTAGAAAAGAAAGTACATTTTTACTAGACCTAACGTTCCTACAATTAAGTGAAACAATTTTTATTCCGATAAGAATTTTCTAATAAGATTTCTGCTACATAATATATCAAATTGTCTAACATAATTCTAATAAGAAATCCGCGATCCACTAATTTGCGCATTCCTCGGCAACGAATTAATAAAGTCACGTTTCCAGAACGGCGAGCACTTGCACCCTTCGCGCCGATAAAAAACCGTCGTAAAACGGTAAATAACGACCGTAAAGATCGCAGAGGGACCGTTTTCGAAAAAATCGCGTCCGCGTCATTCGGACACGGAACAGCGTCCGAGAGAGTCGATAATCGACGAGTTACGGCTGTTAATGCGCCGATTTACGACAGGAGCGGCCGCGGCCGCGTGAGCGGAATCGATTGTGCTAGATCAGAGGGGGGGGGAGGAGGAGGAGGAAGAATCGCTAGGCAGAGGCGCGCACACACACACAGTTTATCGCGGCCAAGGGAGGATCGCGAAGTAGAAACACGGCCGAAAGTAGTAACGGCGTGTTCTCCTCCCCCCACCCCCCACACCCCTTTAACTTACGTGCTTAAGTCGCTATCTCGCAACGAGCGGAAACCGCGGTCAGAAATTCCAGGCCTAAGCCGATAATTTATCCCAGCCACCCACGCGCTTGTCTTATGCGCGTGCCACCGTGCGGGGAGACGTGTCCGCCAACGTCCGAACCCGGCGAACCGAGGGAAAAAAAGGGGGTTTATGTAGCACGGTGGACGGAGAACGAGAATGGAGCGGAATCGGTAGCGGGATTCTCTTATCGCGAGGCGGAACGGCGGCGACCGCGACCGAAATCCTCGCCGGTTTTATATTTTTTATTTTACAATTATCCAAGTTATTAATTATATGAAATATATTTCTTTGTACACGATCATCTATGCTGTTATTAAAATTAATGGAGCTCGATCTTGCAATTTTTCGGAGACGCTGCCAGTCATCTTTATATTATGGTTAGCGTTAACCCTTTGCAATCGAAGCCATTTGAACTGTAATTCTAAAGTAACATTTCTAACATGTGACATTTCCATTTTATAAGGTAAAGAGGTTATGTTCAATTGAAATTGAATCTCGTAACTCGTACAAAGACAGTTACATTTTTAATAATTTTTTAAATGTAAGTTTTTATAGTAGAAATATTATTTTGAGACGTGATGTAACAATTGCAGTCGTGCTACAGAGTCGCCACACGAGTGCAAAGGGTTAATAATAAAATTGAGTGCGTGAAATTTCAAATGATCGAAAGGCTAACGCGATGTCAGCGCCGGTTTCATATTTTTTATTTCATAATTATTGAAGTTATAAGGCCGCTTCCGTTGAAGATTATTAATTATATTATACACGAATCTACGCGCACTGTTATTAAAATTGTGAGGTGGAGTTCGATTACGCGGTTCAGAGACGATAAGTCGCTTTTTGAATTGAGCTAAGACGATTATCGCGACACGTGACACTTGATTTAGATTAATGAAATTTAAGAACTTCGTTGAAACAATTCTTTATAATATTAATACTGTAAATATGATAGGAAGCTATATAATAACATAAAATTATAATTATATCCCTTGAATGTATATAATTGGAATTTGTATGAATAAATTACTTATTTCAAATTTGATCTGAATTATAAATCTGTAGTTCCATTTGTAAAGCTAAAACGTAATATTAATAAATAAATAAAATAAAGAAATCAGTGATATTCTGATATTTTTCCAACATCTTTGCAGTTTCTCGTTTCGCAATAAATTCATAAAATTTATAATCCAGTCTAGACCGACACTAAGCTCGCTAACCATAAAATATTTCGAGCAATTATCGCCTGGCCCAGATAACAAACTTTTGAGAAGCATCGATCCGCCACCGAGAGCCCAACACAACGCGCGTTTCCTGTTATCGGAGAACCATGACCAATATCAACGACACGCGAAATCAATCGCAAGTCATGTATAATTGGAACGGAGGTTTCCATAAAACCGGGAATCTGGCGAGGAACGCGATTCAAAACGAGAAAGCGATTCTCTACGGGGTCGTTTTCTTTTTTTTGTTTTTATTATTCTCCGTTCGAGAAAACGACGGTGACAAAGTACGAAACCCCCTTCGACGGAAATAAAAAAAGAAAAGGCTGGCGCAACGGTGTATAGAAAGAAAAGGGAATAAAGGGTAAGAAGGGTGGAGACGCCGGGATACGACCGATAAATCGCGGATTACCGATCACTTTTCGTGGTGTCGCGTGGGCGACGAGATAAATTCCGGCTTTAATCGGCTCGTTGCCGGAATTAATAATTTTCTCCGGCCTGTACTATACGGATCGCGGCGCGAGGGTTTATGAATGAATCGTGGATATTTCTGAACAGGAGAGGAGACCGCTTCGTGAACGCGTTTACGCGGACGGGGTGGGAAGTTACGAGCTGCCCGGAGACACGCTCGTTTCCACAGGTACCGCGGAATTATAATAAAATGATCGGGCCGGTGCCTGTTTATTCCGATACGATCCGTAATATTTCAGATTTACGCTGATTCTTTTCAGGCACGGCAACGAGCCCGGGAGGCGCCCGCGCTGAAATCGGAGCGGAAACGCGATGCTCGTTTACACAGTCGGCTATTCGTATCGTAATGTTATTGCTGTCATTATCGCGTCTTTTCATTGCGCGAACAATATATAGTTAACCGTGGATTTTTTCGTTCTTTCAGACGGTTCGAGAGGCACCCCAGGCAATTTATGTAATGCAAAACTTGATGTTATTATTAATACTTTACCTTAAAATTCGTTCGTGAAAATTTCATTGTGAAATTTTCCCTTCTATTTTAATTTTATTTATTTTATTAATTGCGAAAGATATCTAAATGAATTGTATAATAATACTGAAGCTTACGGTAGTTGCTATTCAATTATTTATTAACCCTTTGCACTCGTACGGCGACTCTAAAGCACCCCTAAAATTGTTCTACCACGTCTCAAGATAATTTATACGCAAATAAAGTTTAGATTTAAAATATTGTTAAATAGTGAAAATTATAGCAATGTATAAATGATAGGAATCAATTTTTTCAGATCAAATTCGATATTAATTACATATAGAATAAAGATACTACGAGCCAGAAATTTTATTCCAGATTTACGTTTAAAATGGCTTCGAGCGCGAAGGGTTGATCAGCACCGGTTCCACAGACTACACAATGACAATTTTTGATGTCAATTTTCACCATCGGCGTCGCAATTGAAACGCAAGTGTTCGGTCGGCCCGTGTTTGCGCAAGTGCATCGCGGCTGACCGCGATAATAAGACCGCGAGGGTGGCGAGGGGTAGGGGGAGGGGGAGGGGGTCTGTGCCACGAAAAAGGGCCGGTGTGTACGTGTCTTTGACGCGGGAAACGGGCAAACGCGTGAACCATTAACGAGACGCCGGAGAAAATGGCAGAGGAAACGAGAGTCGGGGCGCGGACCTCGAAGAAATCGCTATTATATAAGACTTCCGACCAGAGAGGGATATCCCGGAGGCATCGCCGGCAACAATGCGGCTGAAACGCGAGCCGAAAAGATAAGAATATCAGAGCCCTACCAGACGAACTGTTCTTTCCCTCATTGTACTCCCCCCCGCGAGCGGCGAGCGGCACACCTACAGGCAACCGGGTGCCGTTTTCCCTGGATCCGTGAGGATCGATCCCCGCGTTGTCCTTTCGTACCGTAATCGCATTGTTTCACCGCAGGCGTAATAAAATGGGCACGGCCTCAATGCGGCCTTTCGAGCATCCGTGATTATGGTCTTGCCGAGCAGAACTGGGAAACCGTATCTTGGAAATTGATACCGAGCAATTTCTGCAATTATCGTTTTATCTTTTTTTCGGGCTATGTATTGATTTGAAATCGTTTTGCTATTTTTTATTTTTTAATTATGTGATATATATGCGAAGGTAGATAGTAAAAATAGCAGAATTATTTCAAATCTATCATTTCAGCTCACTGTCTTCCTATACAAAATAAAATGTGTCGATTGTAACCCTTTGCACTGTAATAACGAGTCAACATTTCGTGCATGATTCGATAAATAAGGTAGCCAATAATTTCTATTGAATCGAAACGAAATTTGAATCCTCTGTCATCAAAATCAAAGTCGAAACAAAATTTGAATCGAAGCAATATTAAATCGAAACAATATTAAATCGAAATACTATTAAATCGAAACAATATTAAGTCGAAATACTATTAAATCGAAACAATATTAAATCGAAATACAAGTAGTGCAAGGGGTTAAAGAACAAGACTAATAATTTATTTCTTGTCTAACAATATAAAATAATTCAATTCTTGTAGCAAAAATAAAAAATAAACAAGTCAGTAAAATCTAAAAATATTAAATTCTTTAAACTTGCTCCCGAATCGAGTCACTATAAAAGCACGAAATTATTCCTGCGTCCCGCAAATGGCTAAAATGGCCACCGTTATGTTAATACGATATCTCGGAGTAGAGCTCGAAAGCTTGCCGATATTCTCAGCTGCTTGCCGAACACTTTGCTGATTTATCAGAAGTGGCAGTAGTTACGGTAAGGAACCGAGTGGATGGCGCAGTTTTCGAAGTTGCCAGTAATAAGTTTGGTGGATGGAACGACCGACTTACCAGCACGGATAGCATCCATGGGCACGCTGGGGTACGGGATGCTGTAAGGGTAGCCCTCCTTCCGCAAAGTTTTCGGCTTTCTTCTCGGCCTGTATTTGTAATCGGGATGTTCTTTCATGTGCTGCGCTCGTAACCTCTTCGCCTGATCGATGAACGGCCGTTTCTCGTCCTCTGTGAGCAGCTTCCATTCGGCCCCTGGAACAATCGATTCGTTTTGACAATTAGATAACGAAATTTTCTATTTATAAAAGCGCGTCGAATTTTTGGTATTTAGTTTATTAACAGGAGAAGGATGTTTAGGTTGAAAGGTGATTTTTAGGTAAAATGAAAATTGCCTGCAGTGATTACAAAATATAGAAACTATATAGACGTTGACTTCTTTAATTATTTTAATAATTGAGAAATAATGCTAGCGAGTTTGGAATTTTTTAAAATATTTTCGTCTAATAATTTTTATCATAAATGCATTCTACTATTATTGTCAGATCTGCAGTCTACTTTTCAGGAATAAAATTTGAATATCTTCGCTTTGAGTATATTTAGCAAATATTCACGCGATATTAAGATTATTTATTGCCAAATAAATTTCTATTTACACCTTAGGATTGACGTTGAATATTTCTATTTTTTTCATAAAGGTCAGCATATAGGGGATGATTTATTAATTCTAGATTTTCCTGAGCTATTAAACAGTATATAAATACCATTGCAAAAAGGACCATGGTACAGAAAGTGTTGCAAATAATTTACTAAAAGCTTCAATATTCCCTGAACAATTTAAGCTATTTTACTCTCTTTGTGTATGCGTTTCCTGTTTAACAAATTAGCACGAAGATTAATTGATCTAAAAATAGCTCAAATAATTGCAGTCTTTCTATGTATATTTCTTCGTACACCTTTGACACACCTTTGGCGTTTCGCTAAACGATTCTCATAATTTCTGACAACTTTTCAATCGTCGGAAAAATCATATTATTAACAAATAGATCCACGCGATCGCAATAGGGGGGGGGGGGGGACAACAGCATCCACAACCATGCTCTCTCGCTCTCTAAACTGCGTATTTGCGGGCCCGAATAAAGCAGTTTGTAAACGAACGATAGGCACTTGGATCACGCGTTCGATCAATGACTATAAAAGGCATTTGGACGCTGTGTTTACCCGGCGAAACGGCCGTGTTGTGTGCCGACGACGACGCCGCCGCCGGCACCGGCAGCCGCCGTTATGGCTGAATTATCGACGAGGCCGTAATCGCGCCTCATTTAAATCCGCCTCGTTGACAATTGTCCGCGCGGAAAATTGCATTTTCACTTCCATCGATTCACTGTGTCGATAGAACCATTCAAGAAAACCGTTTGCATTGTCTGTTACGTTCGGTTCGCTCGACGATCGACGTCACAGATTTTTGGAAATGTCAAGGTTGAAAAACGAAGCTCGATGTGGAGATGAAAATGGACGGCTTGGGACGAAATTGTTATGAATAAGTCTTATCAACTATCATCCTGCTTATTTTTTATTTCAATAACGAAGTTAAAATTGATATTGAGAAATTATCTTGTACTGGCATTGTTATTTTATACTAATTCAAATAAAACAAAAATACTACAACAGTTCAAATCTCAATCTCTGAATCAAATAATTTCGCCATCTATAAATTATTTAAAAGATAAATCTGTATGATTGTTATGACTCTAAGAAACGCATTTTCATGCAACACCCTCTCCTCCAATACCTCCAAAAAATATTAATATTCTCCAAAAAGCTTTGTTAACATCGCCCGAAGCCACAATCTCGTCCGGCTCGACAAGACTTCCCTATAAAAATAATAACCGCCGATGCAATAATTTTCGCTCGCTCCCACGCCCAGCCTGAAATTGCCACTTTCATCTCCAGTTTCTGCTGTACACCCATAACCATCATCCAATCAGAGAACGCGGACTTCTCCGCCCACGGCGAGATCAAAGATCGACGGCGGAAAGACACCAGCGTCTCGACATCGGCGAGCATTGTTGCAAGCGCGTTGGGCGCGACCTGGATGCCCTTTGTTTCAGCGGTTGCAACCGCGTCGTCGTCGTCGCCGTCGACGGCGGCGTCGGCGTTCGGCGTCGTTTCTCGTTTGATCCGGGGCTCCGTTTCCAGGATGCAAGCGCTTCGCTCTTTGTTCACGCAGCTACAGCTAGCGCCCCGAGAACAAGTGGTAATTAATTCTCGGCGAAACAATCGACCCGTTACCGCTGAAGGAACAACAACGTCAAAGTGGAAAGGGAGGAGAAAGGGAGGAGAGAGAGAAGGAGAAAGAGAGAGGGAGAGAGAGAGACGTGGAAGCATTTTGCCGCGAAAACATTGCTTGTTTCGGGTAAACGACTCCCCTTTCGCTACCTCCACCTTTCGACGTTCCACGCTCCTGTAAAACAGTTTGAACATCGTTTGTCCTGAACACCAGTCGCCATGTTGTTCAGCCCTTCTTTGTTTCCCGTGGCAAATTTCTGATCCCTGTTCCGCGTTCCGTAGCTACGAAACTGTTGTAGTCACCCCATCCCCGCTGTTTTACAGGACTGTTCGCGTTTGCTTATCTCGCAGACTCTTCCTGGATTGTATGCTAGTTGTTTCGTCGATGCGGAGTCTAAAATGGCGACTGTAACGTTGTTGATTGTCTCTGTTAACTTGACGAGCAAGCTATATTGTCTTAGCATTATTATTATTACGACAAGCAAGCTATATTGTCTTAGTATTATTATCACGTTGGTTCATGTTTTTAAGTAAGACAGTTTTCCTTGAATTCACGGCACAGAGAGATATTTCTCCGTCTTTCAATTTTCATAGCTTGTCACTATCTACAGTACTTTCTATAGTAAGGTACTATCTATAGTAGATTCCACTGTGTACAGGTTGAATTTACAGAGTATCTTCGAGATACTTAGAAAACACGAGAGTTAGCCATATTTTATGAAGAGACTAATGTCTCCCATTTTATTTAACACTAAACCTACCGAGCAGGAATATTGTATGCATTGGTGTGCATTGACTCGTAAGAGTGAGAAGATAAAATTCGTTTGGACTCTGTCAAGCTTTAACCCTTTGCACTCGAAGCCAAAATATACTTAAATCTAAAATATATTTTCTGACCAACAGTATCGCCATTTTATATAACATAGTACATTTTATGCATATCAAATTAATCCTTGTAAGTCTTAAAATAATTACACGTTTAACAGTCTTTTAAACAAGAAAATTATTCAAAATTATATTAGAACGTAATATAACAATTTTTAATGGTGCCTCAGAATCACCAATCGAGTGCAAAGGGTTAATTATAAAGCTTCCTATAATAATAATAATTACTCAAACTAAAATAATTACTAAAACTAGAAACCGGTCATTTTGACCGTGGTACGTTAGTGATAAAAGCTCACACTATTGTCAATGAGTCTGCCAATTTTCTGTAACGAATCCTCAAACTTTCTTCTTCAAAATCGTCCAAATTATAAATAAATCAAATCCATTCGTCGCGCACAAAGCTCGCTAGTTCGAGCGTCGAATAAAATGCCTCACGAGTGAAACTTCGTCCGCGAGGCGGCTGGTCGCGATCTGGCAGTACGCGCCGCTAAAAATCGGCGTGATCGAATATTCAGTTAAAATGAAAAGTCGTGAGACAAAGGGGTGCGCGGGTGCGCGGCGCGGCAGCCGTGGAATAAAAGAGAATCGGGGCCAAGGAGTAATATCAAGAACGAGCACGTTCCAGCGGACA